>NC_081432.1:2763286-3063286 GCF_949786415.1 Peromyscus eremicus | reverse complement strand
CACCCTGGTTCCAGGCATGTATTAAATGCTCTGTCAAAAGTCAAGAATATTTCCAGCACAGAGCAAGGCTGACTCTTTTTCTTGACTCCATTTCCTTCTCTCTCCTTTCCCCCTTGTCTGTCTGTCTGTCTCTTTCTTTCTTTCACTGGAGAGAGTCACACTGTCTAGCCAGACTAGCCTTGAACTCATGGCAATCCTCCTGCCTCAGTGCTGGGATTACCAGTATGCCCACCACACTTGCTTGACCCTTTATCTCCCTGTCAATAATGTGCTGCTCCGAGTGTCTGTGTTTGGGGTGGACAGCCAGGCTTACCACGCAGGGATCTCAGGCCGTTCTCTCCTATCACTCAGTCTCACACACAGAGGAACCAGTGCTAATTGTTTTCAGTTTTGTGCACATGAATCTCTAGCTCATTCCCAAACTGGATGCCTCTGATGGGTGTGAAGTGAATCACGTTGTATCGTACTACATTGGTAGAAAAGTGGGATTGACTTTAACATGCCTTTTCTGTTTTTTTGTTTGGTTTGCTGTTGTTGTGTCAAGAAAGCCTGGTAAACTGAGTCATTTAAACGTATTGTGAAACTGAAGACCACTGCTGATGAAAAACAAATTGGCCAAATTTAGTTTCAGGGCCTGGAGAGGGGACTCGAGAGTAAGAGAACTGGCTGTTCTCGCCGAGGGCCCAGGTTCAATTCCCAGCCCTTACACGGTGGTTCACAGCCATCGGTGACCCCAGTTTCAGGAGACCTGGTGCCCCTTTTCTGGCCTTTGATGGCACCAGGCTCAAATGTGGTGCACAGACACACATGTGGGCAAAACACTCATACATAAAACGAAATAAATAAATCTTAAAAAAAAAAGAAACCAAACACTCAAGTATCAGGTTGAAAATTAGAGGAAAGAGCCGGGCAGTGGTGGCGCATGCCTTTAATCCCAGCACTCGGGAGGCAGAGGCAGGCGGATCTCTGTGAGTTCGAGGCCAGCCTGGTCTCCAAAGCGAGTTCCAGGAAAGGCGCAAAGCTACACAGAGAAACCCTGTCTTGAAAAACCAAAAAAAAAAAAAAAAAAACCAAAAAAAAAAAAAAAAAAAAAAAAGGAAGAAAGAAAGAAAGAAAGAAAATTAGAGGAAAGGATCTAAAAATGTCTCTGTTGCTGCCATTTCCCCTTCACTGAGGCTGCCAGAGCCCCCAGAGTGGCAGATGTGGTCAGCAGATGCAGCCTGAGGTGGGAAATCTCTGCTAGTCTGGCTGCAACCGAGGCTTGGATTCTCTGCTCAATGCAGAAGAAACAAACAAACAAACCAACCAACAACAACAGCAAAAACCAGCCCAACAATTTAACACTCTTGTGACTGATGGGTGCCCCCACCCCAATTCTCCTGGACTGGATAGACATCCTACAGTCCAATTCAGTGCTGTCTCTAACAGAAGTTAACACAGGCCAGCCGGCCAGAGGCTCAGTCCCACGGAGAGAGACAGTCCCTGTGTCAGATGACAAGCTCAAGCCGTAAGCTCAGGATCGCCCACAGCTTCTGTCCAGCGTGGCTGAGCCAGAGCCCCTTGGCTTGGGTAATAGAGAGGGCATACAATCTATGCAAATAGTTTATTATTGTTCGTTTATTGCAAGAGTTTATCTGTGTGTATGTGTGTGTATGCCTGCTTATCTGCATGTGCACCACATCCATGTAGTGCCTGAGGAGCCCAGAAGGGCATCAGACTCCCTGGAACTGGGGTTACAGTGAACCGCCGGCTGTGGGGGCTCCAGTCAGAACCCTGGTCCTCTGCAAGAGCAGAACATGCTCTTAACCACTTAGCCACATCTCCAGCCCCACGAGGAATATTTTAAAGAACAAAGCCGGGGGGTTCATAGGAGGAAGTCCAGACAGACCCCAGGTGCAGTAGCTTCTGCCTCCATGGAGGTGGGGTATGCCCCCCTCCCAGCATATTGGTATGTTTACCAGCTGGGAAGGTGTCAGAACCCCACAATTTGGGCTTTAGGCTGCACCATATAGACAGGATTTATTTTTAACCCAGTCTCCAGTCCCCACCCTGCTGCTCCACAAGGACGGGGATATAAGTCTCAGGCTTCCAATCATGGCTCCGTCTTTCCAATGCCAGGCCCCACCCCAGGGTTCCACCAAGATTGACCTCATTAGAACAAAGACCCTGAGGTCACCCAGTCCCCAGGGATTCAAAGCTCTGTCAGGGAACAAGTTAAAGACCAGGTGTTAGGACAGAAAATGCATCTACCCCCTATGCCCACCACTCAAGCAGTTATATGGGTTCTCGGAACTTTGTGCTAGTATCTAAGGGCAGAGACCGTATTCGTAATGGTGCCACGCAACAAGCAGACACCGATGTGTCTTCCCTTTCCTGGCTCTTCCAGGTGGCTTCGTGGCTCATGTGGAAAGCACCTGCCTGCTGGATGACAATGGGGTTCCGAAAGACTTCACATACTGTGTTTCCTTCAACAAAGATCTGCTGGCCTGCTGGGATCCAGAGGCAGGACAAATAGCCCCCTGTGAATTTGGGGTGCTGCATAACTTGGCTGTAGGCATTTCAGAATACCTCAACCAAGATAAGAGCCTGCTCCAGCGCTTGGGCAATGGGCTTCGGGACTGTGCTGTGCACACCCAGCCCTTCTGGGATGCACTGACCCACAGAACGAGTGAGCAGAGGGGCTGAGGGGCGGCCGGGAAGCACAGCCAGGAGGGCAGAGAACGGGTGGGGTGGGGTGGGTGGGTAGGGGGTGAGGGGTGTCTGGGAAGCACAGCCAGGAGGGCAGAGGACAAGTAGATCCTTGAGCATCAGAGGGGTTGATTCCTGAGCAGGAAGAAACAGTGTGTGGACCTGGAGTGTAGGAAGAGGGAGGCTGGACACCGAGGGGAACAGTGTGATTAATGGAGATGGAACAGAAGATGGAGGATGGAAGGTGTGAAGAGACGGGACTGAATGGGACCCAGACGCAGGAGCCACAGCACGTCAGGGTACAGATCCGAGTCAGAAAACCCCAGTGACTTCCCCAACATGTTCACGTCTCTTATTTTTTATTTATTTCAGTTAAAGACCTTTTCCCACTGCTGGGGATTGAACGTAGGGCCTTGCCCATGCCCACAAGCACTGTACCACTGTTGTGGTCTAGGCCCCTTTCTCCTGTTTGTTCCGAGGCAGGGTCTCCTTAAGCTGCCCAGGCTGGCCTTGAACTTGAAACTCTTCTGCTTCAGCCTCCCAGTTAGCTGGGGTTACAGGCCTGGGTCTCCAGCCTGGCTTGTTCCTGTTTTTTTTCTCAGATTTTGTTGTTCCATATTTGGAATGGTGCAGGCATGGGGACATGGCGGTGTTCCAGGGATTCCGATGCTGCCTCTCCTCTTCCCCGAATCCTTTCCATTGAGAACAGCTCATGAGACTGGCTTACACTTTGTATAAGTAAACTCTGACGATCTCCATTGGTCAGAATACTGCGTCATAAGATATGGGTTCTGGGCCACCTTTTCATCATCACTTGGCCACAAGTCCCTGGGTACCACCCTAAACAGGGAGATAATACCTTGGGTGAAGCCAAGGGAGCCTGTATTTTAACATAATTTCTTGGATTTTCTCTTAAAATATTGCTAAAAAAAAATACTCTGATAAAGGCAAGCAGGGGACTCACTCGGGAGGCTAAACTGGCAGGAGACAGCCATCTTAGCCCCATCACCGGGCACGGTGGTACAGGCCCATGGTACCAGGTCTTGTGGGGAGGCAGAAGACAGCCATCTTAACCCCATCACCGGGCACGGTGGTACAGGCCTGTGGTACCAGCTCTTGTGGGAGGCAGGAGACCAGGAGTTAGGACTATCCCCAGCTACATAGTGAGTGTGAGGCCAGCCTGGGCTATATGAGACCCCATCTCAGAAAACACACAAGCCTGTGGTCGGGTGAGATAAACAGAGACTGTCTGGACAGCTCGTAGCCCAGACAGCATCTCCCAGTCGTGGTCAAACACGACTTTGGAGGAGAGAGGGGCTGACGAGAGAGTAAGAGAAATCCAGAGAGGCGGGAGTGCATTCTCTTTCCCCTTTCACTGGGCGGCTGGAGAAATCTTTGAAGGGATGAAATGGGACTTCCTTCAAACCATAAAGAACTGTTTCTCCCATGCAGAACCACCGTCTGTTCGAGTAGCCCAAACTGCCCCCTTCAACACAAGGGAGCCTGTGATGCTGGCCTGCTACGTATGGGGCTTCTATCCGGCGGACGTGGTCATCACATGGATGAAGAATGGGCAACTTGTCATGCCTCACAACATCAAAGAGAGGACTGCCCAGTCCAATGGAGACTGGACATACCAGACTGTCTCCTACCTGGCCTTAACCCCCTCCTACGGGGACGTCTACACCTGTGTGGTACAGCACAGTGGGACCCCCGAGCCAGTCCGTCAGGACTGGAGTAAGTGTGTGGGAACTGGGACGTTGGTGGTTGGGAAAGGGACATCGCTATTTTGGTCAAGTGAGACGCGGATGGATGCCTGGTAGAGAAGGGCATGCTGGGATGGGAAGTCTGAGGGTCTGCAAGCAGAGTTAGGCTCATGGACTAGAGGAGCAGAGGGGTCAGCCATTGCTTGGCAGTGGTGGCGTGGATTCTTTCATCTGTTTGAGGGAGAGAGAGAGGAGGCTGATTGTCTCCCCCAAAGAATGTAGATTTGATAACATTTCTGGAAACAAAGCTCTGGAGTTTGCTGTTTTAGTTTTCCCAATATTCAACCGTCATGTCAGGCCAGGACTGGGAATTGAAAAAATAATGAAGACTGAAGAAGAAGGGATTTTCTTTTGGTATAGGGCTGTGCTGAATTTGGGCAGCTTTTCAAGCCTAAGAAGATGATAAAGCCATGGCTGGTAGACACTTCAGTGGATATGTGAAGGGGCTAATTGATAAAGAACTCATTGACCCTGTTTGAACCCTAGGGCTGGGGGTACTTAAAGGTAATGAGGGGGTACATACCGATTCAGAGATTATTGGAAAGAAGAGAGGAAGAACAAGGAAGGGTAAGGGCAGCTAGGACAAGCCAGGGAGGAGGGGCCTAGTCTGGCTGCGGAGGCCAGGCTTTCCCTGTGGGGAGTGCGTGTCTGCTGTTGGTTCCAGTGGGTCCCTGGGAGGCGATGGTGTCCTGGTTAGGGTGACTGTTGCTGTGATGAAACACCATGACCAAAAGCAAGTCGGGGAGGAAAGAGTTTATTTGGCTCACATTGGTCCATCCTTGAAGGAAGCCGGGACAGGAACTCAAGCAGGGCAGGAACCTGGAGGCAGGAGCTGATGCAGAGGCCGTGGAGGGGAGCTGCTTGCTGGCTTGCTCATCGTGACTTGCTTAGCCTGCGTTTTTTGTAGAACCCAGGACCATCAGCCCCGGGATGGCACCACCTACAATGGGTTGGGCCCTCCCCCATCAATTGCTAATTAAGAAAATGCCTTACAGGCTTGCCTACAGCCTGATCTTATGGAGGCATTTTCTCATCTGAGGTTCCCATCTCTCAAATGACTCTGGCCTGTGTCAAGTTGACACAAAACCAGCCAGCATGGATGGGAAACAAGAGGAGAGTGGAGCACACAGGCCCTGAGCTTTCCAGGGTCGGTCTCCTTTGTAGGGCATGCAAGGAGTTCCTTTGGTGATGGGGTGCTCTTCTGATGTTGGGGTAGGGATCCAGGTGGGGTATAGTCCCGAATAGGAACAGCTCTGGCAAGCGGGATGGCGAAGGACTGTAGGGTGGGGTGGAGGGAGACATAGACAATGTGGATGTGGGGGACTCATACCACGTAACCTTGGAGGCCTGGAAAGAAAGGAGACCTTTTAACAGGAAGCTGCTCAGAACAAAGATGGAAGTTATTACTACCATGGGGATGAGGGACCCCTGGCTGCCGGGGAGGGAGGTGACCTGGGAATGACGAAACCACAGAGAATGCCTTGAGAGTCCCCACCTGGGGAGGGGAGGAGGCTGTGGAGGGCTGAGGCGGGGGAGGGGGAAGAAACTGGGTGGTAACTCTGGGAACACAGTTTCCCCAGGGTCATTCCAGAAGTGGGTGGTGTGGTGAAAAAGGCCATTTTCTTGGGAGTGAGTTGGTGTGCAGCAGACCCTTTGGGCTGGGATAAAGACCTTCGACCTCGGAGGTGTACGTTGAGGTGAACTGAGCTGCCCGGGACTAGGCCGTAGACATTAGTTCTGAGAGCTTCCCATTACTTTGCAGCAGTCGGGCTGTCCCCCATCCAGACGGTGAAGGTTTCTGTGTCTGCAGCCACCCTGGGCCTGGGCTTCATCATCTTCTGTCTTGGTTTGTTCCATTGGCGCAAGTCTCGCTTCTCCAGTGAGTGATCCCCGGAGTGCTCCCCAGCCCTCCTCCTTCTTCAGCCTCTCTTTGTGATCAATTTTCTCGTTCCCACTTCTTCTGTTGTAAAGAACTGAGGAATGCTAGATTCTTGCATCCACAAAGACCGGCCTAATCTGTGTCTTCCTCTTCTAGGCTACATCCCTCTCCCGGGATCCACTTACCCAGAAGGTAACGTTCCTGTTGGTCTGTGGCTCACGGGTCCTCAGAAGGGGTGGGGTGTTATGGTGCTCACAGTAAGGGCCATTTAATGAAGGGGGTGGTTTAACCAAGATATCACTCAAGCTGTGATGATTCTGGGAAGGGAGGAAGCCTGAGCTCCCTCTCCGACGCCCACAGAGTACCCGTGGGGAGCGGCTGGAGGTGGCTCCTTTGTCTTCATCATTGGTAGCTGGGTGTCTGCATTATCAGTGTCTGAAGGGCTCTGGCATCGGGTGGTCACACAGATGAATGTTGGGTCTGTGGGATCGTCACCTCTCACTGTCTGATTCCTATTGTCTGCAGGGCGGCACTAGAGGGCAGAACTGAGAAGGAGATTCCGATTCTTGAGGATGCCTCCGTGGCCCCCAACATCTTCAGGACACCCCGCTTTCTTGTGTCATAATTTCCTCTACTCTTCCCCATGTAAATATTAGCAGTTTGGGGTACTCATAATCAAGTCATGGTCCCAGGCTGCCTTCTGAGGAGAACTGATCTGAGGAGGGGTTCAAGGCCCTCCGGAAGAGGGGGTTCAAGGCCGCCCGGAAGGCCTCACTCCATCACAGAGGGTGGTGTGTTGTAGGTGATCATGTCTAAGAAATAAACTGGTGGAATTACTGGCCTTCCTCAAGTTTGTCCTGTGGCTTTGGAGGAGGGACTGCGGCAGAGCGTGGCTGGAGGTGACCCTCTCCTGTGACGTAGCCAGTGGCACCTCCCCATTTCCGGTCTGCATGAAACAACTGGAGGCAGCTTTTGAAATTGTAATTCGTAAGAAGAAATTAAGCTGCAGTGAGATAGTTACCGTGTTGTGGGGGAGGGTAACAGCTAGGCTCATAAGAGGCCTTTTGAAACTGCATTTTATTTACTTCGTGTGCATGCCTGTGAGTGTGTGTGTGTGTGTGAGTGTGCATGCACGTGAGTGTATGTGCATGTGAGTGTGTGTGCATGTGTGCATGTGTGTGTACATACATGCTCATGCAAGGGCACTTGCCACTGCATGCATCTAGAGGTCAGAGGACGATTTGCAGGAGTGGATTCTCTTCTCCCACTGTGTGGGTTCTAGGGGTTGAACTCTGGTCGTTGGCCTGGCAGCAGGTGCCTTCACCCACTGATGCACCTTGCCAGCCTGTAGGTGATCTTATGAGGGGTAAATGAGTTCATACCTGTAAAGAGCCAAGAATGCACGCTGCATTCCCTGAGCCCACAGTAGTGGCCTTTGCTGTTACTGGTCGGTGTTCAGGTTGTTTCTTCCATGGTGTCGATAGGGAAGGGCGATTGCATCTTTAGAGGGGAGGGGACTGCCTGGTGGCGTCTGTTTTCCAGTGGATGCGCAGCCAGGTGTAGAAAGTTGGTCTGTGGGATTGGTTTTGAAATTAGAGTTGGAAAGTGAGCTGCCAGTGAAAAAAAGAAACGTAGCTAAGAGCACTGGCTGCTCTTCCAGAGGACTTGGGTTCAATGCACAGACATATTGGCAAGCAAAACGTCCATACACAGCAATGAGTAATAACAAAATCAAGAAAAAGAAACCTAAGGAATAAAAAGGAAGACAATCCAGGAAGGAGTTTAACCCAACAGGATTATGGAGGGAGAGCAATGGGCTGTGGACACATTTGTATCTGGGCACCTGTGTGGGAACTCTGGAGATGGGAGTCTGATGAGCCAGCAAATGGGTCAGAAGACAAACTGTGGACTCTCACCATGGCAGGTGTGGGTGGGTGGGAGGTCAAGGGCTGGACCCCTCTGCCCTAGATGGCTTCCATGAGGCCTGGAGGAGAGTGTGATAGCCTCAACATAAAACTTGACTTCCAAACAGTGATCCCCACTCCAGCCACAGATTTCTCAGGAGGATCCTGGTGATCAGGGCATGGCATCTCTGAGAAAAGATGGGAAGGTCAAGGGGAGGGGAGTGTGCTCAGTAATCCATGTGGATCTGGGCAAGCCTCACAGAGGATGGCTGAGGAGGAGCAATGTGTGCTGGGGAGGAGGAACTGAACTCAGGTCCCATGGGAGAGCAGTCAGTGCTCTTAACTGCTGAGCCATCTCTCTGGCCCCCGACACTTGACTGTGAAGCACCCCTCCCCCACCCCCCACCCCCTGAAGCCACTTGTCCTGTAGTTGACTTCATTTACTTCACCTTTACCTGGGCTTTGTATATATATATATATATATATATATATATATATATATATATATATATTTTTTTTTTTGAGACAGGGTTTCTTTGTGTAGCTTTGGAGCCTGTCCTGGAACTCACTTTGTAGACTAGACTGGCCTTGAACTCACAGAGATCTACCTGCCTCTGCCTCCGAGTACTGGGGTTAAAGGCGTGCACCACCACGGCCCGGCTATTGCCTATTGCATATACTCTTTTTTTTTTTTGTTTTTCGAGACAGGGTTTCTCTGTGTAGCTTTGTGCCTTTCCTGGAACTCACTTGGTAGCCCAGGCTGGCCTCGAACTCACAGAGATCCGCCTGCCTCTGCCTCCCGAGTGCTGGGATTAAAGGCGTGCGCCACCACCGCCCGGCTATTGCATATACTCTTTAAGAAGCACAGACACACATTTTGCTCCCTATTTCCTTGCTCATTTATGATGCAGATCCTTACACAGGAGCGGGTGCATCTGCTCCTCACTCTCTTTTCTGGAATACCATGTGGTTTCCAGCTTTTGTTTTCATTGATCTCTTTCACTGCACTTCACTTTGCTATTCTTACCTTTTCATTTCCTTCCTTCTTTGGCCTGCATAGTCCCTCTTCACCTGTGCTTAGCTCATGTGACCCTAACTTTTTTTTCACTTTGGTTCCTGATAATTGTATTTAAAGGTGACCATTTCCGTCTAAGATCTATTCCTGCCATATCTCCTGCAATGCCTTTCTGTCTTTTTTTTTTTCACAAGCCCCACATTAAAAGCAATAAAATAATGCTAAATTCTCAGTGTTGTGGCTTTTATTCATTTCTAAGCATTTTTTACTGTTTTAAAAGATTACGGTAATTTCATTTTTTTTTTTTTTTTTTTTTTTTTTTTTTTTTTTTTTTTTTTGGTTTTTCGAGACAGGGTTTCTCTGTGTAGCTTTGCACCTTTCCTGGGACTCACTTGGTAGTCCAGGCTGGCCTCGAACTCACAGAGATCCGCCTGGCTCTGCCTCCCGAGTGCTGGGATTAAAGGCGTGCGCCACCACCGCCCGGCGGTAATTTCATTTTGAAATAACTTCAAACTTGTAGAAAAATTGAAACAAAACCAAGAAATCGTGGGCTGGCTAATTTGATCTCTGCATCACACACACAAATCTTACTACACTTTATCCAGGTTCAAATTCGATCATTTTGTCTTACTTTTAAAAATAGTTTTAAAGATGTATTTATTTTATGTGTATGAATGTTTTGCCTGCAGGTATGTGTGTGTACCATGTGCCTATGGAAAGCAGACGGTGTTGGATCCCCTGGAGAAGGAGTTTCAGAAGATTGTGAGCCCTATATGGGTGCTGGGAATTGAACTCAGGTCCTCTGCAAGAGCATCCAGTGCTTTTAACCACGGAGCCATCTCTGCAGCCCCCCGCTTTTGCCTTGATTTCTTTTTTAACAGTATTTTAAAAATACTTTATTATTTTGTGTGGAGGGGTGTTTTACCTAAACATATGCTGTGCACCGTGTATTTGTGGTGCCCTTGGTGGCAAAGAGGGCGTAGAATCCCTGGAACTGGGGTTATGAACCACAGTGTGGGTGCTGGCAACTGAATGTGGGTGTTTTAAACTGCTGAGCCATCTCTCTAGCCCCTCAATAAAGTCTTTTTGTGTATGTATGTCTGTGTCTGTGTATGTGCGTGGTGTATGAGACTGTGTGTACACATGTGGGCACCACAGAGGCCAGAGGAGTGTGTCTGGCCTCCTCTATCACCCTCCACTTATTCCTTTTGAGGTGTGGTCTCCCTGGAGATTACATTTTGGGGGCTCAGCTGGATGCCAGCAGGCTCCAGCAATCCTCCCCCACAGGCCTGCATGGTTCCACCAGTGCTGGGACCCAAACTGGTCCTCATACTGCACAGCAAGCCCTCCACCTCTGGGCCATCGCTCCAGTCCCTTCTCCCTAACTGCCCGCCCTTCAGTCTGGCGTCCTGTGTTTCAGCAACCTTTCCTGTTTCTGTGGTAGATTCCAGTCTGTGAGAGTCCATCGGTTTATTGTTTATGGACTTTATTAATAAGCTTAAAGTTATATAGTTTCATTGCCTTAACATTTTAGATTCTTCCTTCCTTCCTTCCTTCCTTCCTTCCTTCCTTCCTTCCTTCCTTCCTTCCCTCCTTTCTTATTTCATACTGGGGCCCAAACTTAGTGCTCTCCACACTCTAGATAAATGTTCTATATAGTACCAGTTATTCTCTGTTGCTGTGATGAACACCATGAACAAAAGCAACTTATAAAAGAAGGAGATTGTTTTGGTTTGAGGTTCCAAAAGGTTAGAGGCATTGATAGGGAAGGTGCAGTGCTGTGGGATGTTCTGTATGTTAAATGTGTTGCTCTGATTGTTTAATAAATAAAACACTGATTGGCCAGTAGCCAGGCAGGAAGTATAGGAAGGACAAGGAGAGAGGAGAACTGTGGGAAGTGGAAGGCTGAGTCAGGAGACGCTGCCAGCTGCCATGAAGAGAAGCAGATGTTAAGATACCAGTAAGCCACGAGCCACGTGGCAACTTATAGATTAATAGAAATGGGTTGATTTAAGATATAAGAACAGTTAGCAAGAAGCCTGCCTTGGCCATACAATTTGTAAGCAATATAAGTCTCTGTGTGTTTACTTGGTTGGGTCTGAGCAGCTGTGGGACTGGTGGGTGAGAGACATTTGTCCTGACCATGGGCCAGGCAGGACCAGAAAAACTATAGCTACAGTGCAGCATGCTGGCTGGACCAGGAAGCTGGATGGTTACTTTTCATCCGCAAACAGGAAGCAGAAAGTGCAAGCAGGAAGGGGGACAGGGCTATAAGACCTCAAAAGCCATTCCAGTGACGTGCTTCCTCCAGCAAGGCTCCACCTTCCAAAGGTTCTATAACCTCCTGAAACAGCGCCACCTACTGGGGACCAAGTGTTCAAACACCCGAGCCTGTGGGGGATGTTCTTATTCAGACCACCAAAGACACTGATCCACAACCCAGGGCCTTTTATACTTAATTTTATGTGTTTAAATTTTCTTTAAAGTTTTATTTTATGTGTGTGTGTGTTTACCTGCATGTATGTATGTGTGTGCTTGATTCCCACTGAAGGCCAGAGAAGGCACTGGATCCCCTGGAACTGGAGTTTTAGATGGGTGTGAATTGCCATCCGGGTGCTGGGAACTGAACTTGGGTCCTCTAGAAGAGCAGACAGTGCTCTTAGCCACTGAGCCGTCTCTCCAGCCCCCTTATTTTATTTATTTGAGGCAGGGTCTCATGTAGCCCAAGCTGACCTTGAACTGCTATTGTAGCCAAGGACAACCTAGAACTCCCATTCTCCTGCCTTTTCAGCCCAGTGCCACAATTCCCTGCTTTTTTATTTTGTTTCATCAAGAACCTCATTAGAGAAGTTGGCAGCAGATATGAGTTGGGCCCTGTGCCGTCTCTTCAGGTGGATGTGGTGAATTCCTTCTGGAGCCTGGACTTCCCTTTGCTTTGGTCAATGGTTCATTGGTTTATTCTGAGCTGGATTTCTGGAGGCTCTCTCTTGTTCTCAGAACACCTGTTGGCTAACTGTAGCCCCTTTCTCCTGCCGTCACCAAGCATCTAACTCTGCATGTCCTGCGGCTTCCCTTGTGGGTTTCAGCCATGCTTCCTTTCAGCGTAGGAATTCTCTGAGCACCTCGTCATAGAGACACTAAGGTTCCCTCCCGTGTTAGCCCAGCGCTGGGTTAGAAGGCACCTCATTTGACTCAGCTGTGAAGACACACTTGAGGCGTGATAGCCCAGTGTCTTGAGCCCCATCATGTAAATGGATAGAATAAATCTAAGAAACAGTGAGAGGCTGACCTCGGGGTGAGCCCCTGGGGAGCTACTTCCACAGGCAGCACATAGTTCCAATGTGAAACACAAATCCTACCCGCCAGCACAAAGACTGTGGCAACAGAGGGAGTCAACAAAGGGAAAAATGCTTGGGTGGGGAAACACTGTTTGCTGCTCTGTAGACCATGCTGGCCTCAAACCCAGAGATCCACCTGCCTCTACCTCCCTAGTGCAGGGATTAAAGGTGTGCGCCACCACATCTGGCTCATATCTATCTTAATTTTTTAATGTTAAAAAACGTTTAAAAAGTAATCATCCCCCGTGGTGTATTATGTGGTAAGGATGCTGATCTTGAGGCCTGAAGTGTTATGTCCTCCTGCTAACCACAGCTCTGTGGTGATTGTTACTGACCCAAACCTCCTACTTTATTCAAAGCAAGTCTTCATGCTTGAAAATATCCAAATTCTCACTGCCTCCCCAGAGGCCTCTCTTATTGTCTAGAATAATTTGGCTTAAAACGTTTCCTGATTTTAGACAGAGCCCTATTTTAAAGCTACCCAAGGGAATCCCCGGGGAGGGTAACTTGATCTAAACTCCTAGAATCAAAACCAATAATTCCTACTAAGAAAAATTATTAAGTATGTCCAGCTAATTGGATCACTTTGTTCGTATTGATATTAATGACTTTAAGATAATATACACTCTATCAATGAAGCTAAAAGCTCCGAAACTCTAGGACTTGTCCAGACACCTGTCTTCCTTGGAGCAACTTAAGCTCTATTGGCTGTTGTCGGTGAAGCCCTAGAATTCTGGGCCGAGTCTTTTTATCTAAATTATACAAAACCACTCTCTAATGACAGAAGCCATCCTGGTGGGTTCATCAAAATTGCTATCAGTGGGCCCAGAAGAGACCTTCCTCAGGTGTATGTACAAGGCCAACATATACTTTTTTTTTTTTTTTTTTTTAAATTTTTTTTTTTTTTTTTTTTTAAAGATTTATTTTATTTATTATGTATACAGTGTTCTGCCTGCATGTGTCTTTGCAGGCCAGAAGAGGGCACCAGATCTACTTGCGGGTGGTTGTGAGCCACCATGTGGTTGCTGGGAATTGAACTCAGGACCTCTGGAAGAACAGTCAGTGCTCTTAACCTCTGAGCCATCTCTCCAGCCCCCAACATATACTTTTAAAAACAGTTCATAAGGCCAGAAAGATGGCAGTGGGCAAAGGCATTTGACCCCAAGCCTGATGACCCGAGTTCCATCCCCAGGACCCTCAGGGTGAAGAAGAGAAGTGATCCACAAGTTGTCCCCTGGCCTCCACTCACACGCCACAGCATGCATGTGTTAGCATAAATACACTAACAAAATGTTGAAAAGGGGCCATATCAAAAAGTCGAGGTGGCTATAAAAACCACAGAGACTAGAGGTAGCCATGAAAGGCTGTAACCTAAAGCGGGGAGTGGTGATGAATGCTTTTAATCCCAGCACTGCGGAGGCAGAGGCAGGAGGATTGCTGTGAGTTTGTGGTCAGCCTGGTCTACAGAGTGAGTTCCAGGACAGCCTGGGCTACATAAGGAAACCCTTAACCACCCAGTTACCTTGATTTCCACCTCCCGGTCTCATAATGCCCAGGCTAGCCTTGAAGTCTCTAGGTAGCAAGGATGACCCTGAGCTCCTGACCCCCCACCACATCTGGAGATCAAACCCAGAGCTTCTTGCATGAAAGGCAAGCAGTCTGCTAAGTGAGCCACATCCTCACCCTCACTCCCACCCCCGACCCCCAAGACTGCTTTTCTGCCTGCTTAGCTCCATCTTTTTCAGATTGTAAATACATGCCTTCCTGGCACTGTGGCCAGATGCATGTAAGTAGGAATTCTAACTCCCTTCCCTGGCTTGCATTTGTGCGTTCCCCACAGTGAGATCCAAACCCAGACTCCTTGAACTGGCTAGTGACGTGGACAAAATTCATCAAGGAATATCCAGGGTTACATTTGCTTGGGGCTCATGTTAATAGCGAGCGAGCGAGCAAGTGAGAGACAGACAGACACACAGAGAGAGAGAGAGAGACAGACAGACAGACAGACAGACAGGCTCACTGAGGGAAAAGAGACACAAGGCAGAACCCTGAAAACCACGTTGCTCTGGCCAGCGGCGTTTCCCAGTCAGTCTTTGCTGACACCTGCAGGCCACAATGTGTTAATGACTTTTGAACAATTTAAATTCTCCCTTGTGGGATGCTGATGCTGGGCTGTAGATCTGGCACCTCTGAAGCCCAGACTCAGTCGATACGAGACAATGGTTCTTGAATATTCCCAGGGGAAAAAAGTCACACTGTGTCGAAGATTCTGTAAGGTTGGTTAACGGATTGGAACTTCCTGATTGTGGAGGGCCGTGGAGCTGAAGACCTAGGGTCAGACTTGTAGTCCATCTCTGTAGCTGATGTGACATCACCCTCTTTTCATTTCTGTTGCTGAGAGAAAACACCCGGACAAAAAAGTAACAGGGGAGGAAGGGTTTGTTGCCGTTTACAATCCCAGGAGACACCCATCATTGTGGGGACGTCAAGGCAGCCATTGGAAACAGCTGGTCACTTCCCACCCACAGTCAAGAGCAGAGAGAGATGTATGCTTGCTTGCTTACGCTCTGTTCATCCTCTCTGCTCTTACACACTTCAGGACGCCTGCCTAGGGAATGAAGCCGCCCACAGTGGGCTGGGTCTCCCCACATCAGTTAACTTAAGACAACCCCCCACAAACATGCTCACAGGCCAACCCAATGTGGAATCCTTTATTGGGAGTCTCTTCCCAGGTTATCATGTGTGTCAAGTTAACAGTTAAAGCCAAACACCACGTGTCCTTTCAACTCGGGGAAATTTTTTTGAATATATTAACTCTGCAAACTGCTGTTTTCCACCAACCCCAAGTAGGATCATACCCGAAATCTACAGCAGAGACTTCCCGCTTCTGTAAACTGCCTGACCTGCTGCCCCACTAATGTATTTGGTGGAGGCTTGATTTACGACTTTCCTTTGTTCTGTGAATGTAAAATGTTTGTGTAACTGCCTTCCTGTCACAGGGGCAAACTGAGTCAGTGTTCCTGGGCCATGGCCATCTACTTACATTTGGCTCAGAAAAACACAATCTCTTATTCACTTTGAAGTAAGAGGGATTTTTTGTTGTTGTTGTTGTTGACAAAATATATGCTGAGAAACTCAAGGAATTCTATGACTGCAATGAACACTTGGTAAATTAGAATTTTGGTGACACAGGGATGTCAACACACAGGCGAAACTATCCTCTAGGTAAGTGTGTGTGTGTGTGTGTGTGTGTGTGTGTGTGTGTGTGTGTGTGTGTGTTGGGGGGGCTGGGGACGCCTGGCTGAGTGGTTTACTGTAGGCTCATATCTGGAAGGCTGTTCACACTCGCGCTCTCTTGGCTCTAGATTGCAGGTGTACCCTGCAATCCCAGCACTTGAGGGGCTGAAGGCAGAGAACTAGGAGTTCAAGGGGAGCATGAAATCTAGAATTTGAGATAGCAAAAATTTTCTCTCATTTAAAAAAATAAAATCATTTTATTTTAATTTGATTTTAGCTCACAAATCAAAAGATAACACAGCTGGGGTTAAGGAAACCACTCAAACGCTTGCCCACTCCCAAGCTATCCATCTCGGTATCTGTATAGTTAGAATGACTGAAGCCACATGAGCATCCACACAGTTAGAATGCTGAAGCCATGTGAGCATCCACGTAGTTAGAACGTCTGAAGCCATGTGAGCATCCACACAGTTAGAATGTCTATGCTGATCGTAAACCATAGGGCTTTGCCCAGTGTTTACACTTTCACTGTAAATTGCATTTTATGCAATTATCCATAACAAAAATCTACTAAAGCCAAAGTTAGTTTTTATGTATTTATCCAACACACACACACACACACACACACACACACACACACACACACACACGACAGTTGAAAGTAGGGGGAAAATCTTTCTATTCTCTCTCATAACTCCGTTCTGCATTCCATTTTTCCTCCTTACCTGACGTCACCCTTCTTGCTGTACCTTGTTGTAGGTGCCCACACTCACATCTGTTTGCACACATGCATGTACATGTGATCGGCTGGAATCTGCATATGATGGAGAACATGAGCTTTTCCCCCTTTGGGTTTGGGTGACATTGCTTAATGGTACTTTCCAGAACCAGGTATTTTCCTGAAAATTTGATCATTTCATTGTTTTACAGATAAATAATACTCCACCTTGTGTACGTACCCCATTTTCATCACCCATCTGATGAAGGGCGTTAGGGTGGCTCCATCCCCTTGCTATGAGGTGCAAAAGTTCTAACAATGGCTAATGTTCACATTCTGTACACTTAGAAAAGAGACCAGCTTCCTTTGAAAATTCCTATAGCTGTGGCCATTTTCAACGTCATTCCTTGGATTCGGGACAGATAATAAAAGCATCAAGTTATCTCGCCACACTCCCAAGCCTGTAAATTTTCTCATCAGGTAGCCAATACCCATTTGTCCACTAGGTGGCGCCAGAGGCCTACTCTTTCACGGCTCAGACTGAGCAAATTAGGTACTTAACATTCTTGGTGCTCATTAAAAAAGCAATTCTGGGCTACCAAGAGAGTTCCAGGAAAGGCGCAAAGCTACACAGAGAAACCCTGTCTCGAAAAAAACAAGAACAAAACAAACAAACAAAAAAAGCAATCCTGTTATCAAATTTACGGCGTGGGAAACTGAAAAACAAAAGTAAGAACAGGAATCCAGTCTTGCTTGGTGTGTAGATTAGTATTTTGCTAACTTGCCACAGCTAGGGTCATGTGGGAATAGGACCCTCAATTGAGAAAATGTCTTCATCAGATCGACCTGTGGGGCATTTCCTTGACTGATGATTGATGTGGCAGGGAGCAGCCCACTGTGGGCGGTGCCACCCCGGGCAGGTGCCACCCCGGGCAGGTGGGCCTGGGTCGTATGGAAAGGCAAGCTGAGTGAACCATGGGTAACAACCATGAGTGAACCATGAGTGAACCAGCGCTCCTCCATGGCCTCTGCTTCAGTTCCTGCCCCGCCTTCCCTCAGTGATCAGCTGCGAACTATGAACGGGTGTGTAAGCCATATTGACCCTTTTCTCTCCAATTTGCTTTTGATTACAGTGTTTATCACGGCAACAGAACTCAAGCTAGGACACTTGTGTGGGAGCGCAGCTGGGGGACCGGCTCCCACATTCAGGGTACTCTTGAGGAGTGAGGGATAAGAGATTTAGATAGAAGGATAGAGTGGAGAGAAACAGAAACACAGGATAGCTTCGGGAGGGTCTGGATCCTAATCCACCGGCCCCTTCTGTCGCTTCTAAAGGGCTATTTATAGGACTGCCAAGGGGTGGAGCAAAAGACACCCCCCACCCCAGCATAGCCAAGTGCAGACCCTTTCCAATCACCTAGTAACCATGCACGTGGTCAAACAATCCTCTAATGCAGCTCTGCTGGGTAAAGCAAGCTCGGCTCTCACTAGGAAACCTTTGTGGGCCTCCATACACTTGGTAATGCTTCTCTAGGTGAAATATTACTGATGTTTTAGTGACTGCATACGTTTTCTGGACAGGTTAGTCTATACTCTTGTTCCTATTTTTTTTTTTTTTTCGAGACAGGGTTTCCCGGTGTAGCTTTTCGCCTTTCCTGGAACTCGCTTGGTAGCCCAGGCTGGCCTCGAACTCACAGAGATCCGCCTGCCTCTGCCTCCCGAGTGCTGGGATTAAAGGCGTGCACCACCACCGCCCTGCTCTTGTTCCTATTTTGTATCTGATCGTCAATAAGCCCATTTCAGGAAGACTTAATTTCTGGATTTAAAAAGCCTTGTTGCTGGGTGGTGGTGGCGCACGCTTTTAGCCCCAGCACTCAGGAGGCAGAGGCAAGCGGATCTCTGTGAGTTCAAGGCCAGCCTGGTCTACAGAGTGAGTTCCAGGACAGTTAGAGCTACACAGAGAAACCATGTCTCAAAGGGGGAAAAAGCCTTATTAATCAGTAGAAATTCAAATGTGTGCTCCGTGAACTGAACAGAAGATGTGGAAGCTGTCCAAAGCTATCACGTCTAAGATCCATTCCTACTTCAGAATGATGACAGGCAGGTCTTGGGGAAATTGTTGCACGTGGGTGGCTTCTCTACTCTGGTCACAGACGGACACTTCCTGCTCTCTTAGCACCCGAAGGCTTCTGCTGTGGGTCACCCAGAAAAAACTGGGACCCTTGAGAGAAACAACAGAGAAGGACACTCTTCAGACTCCCACGAGGCATTCCTTACCCTCGATATTTGTAGAGAATGGAATTGCTAGAAGAAATTTACCCAACTAAGGGGACATTGCCACCTGTCAGGCTGTAACAGAGGACTTGAAAATTCTCCAGCAGAGCTGGAGAGGTGGCTGCCTCTGCAGAGGACCAGATTCGGTCCCCAGCATCACACAGCCCCCACAATTGTTTGTAGCTCCAGTTCCAGGGATCCAAACCTTCTTCTGGCATCCATGAACACACACACACACACACACACACACACACACACACACACAGTGCATATACACGCAGGCAAAACACTCATACATGCAAAATTTAAAAGTCCTTTAAAAATCCATCTGAATATTTTCTTTTGTTAGATTTTCATAGCTCAGGCTCCTTTTTTCTTTCTTTCTTTCTTTCTTTCTTTCTTTCTTTCTTTCTTTCTTTCTTTCTTTCTTTCTTTCTTTCTTTCTTTCTTTCTTTCTTTCTATGAAGTCCCGGCTGTTCTGGAACTTGATCTGTAGACCAGGCTGGCCTTGATCTCACAGAGCTCTGCTTGCCTCTGCCTCCCAAGTGCTGGGATTAAAAGTGTGCGCCACTATGCCTGGCACCCAGGCTGGTCTTGAACTCAAAATCTCCCTGCTTTGCTCTCTACAGGTGTGTGACACTGTGCCTCACTTCGTCTGAATCTTAAAACAAGCCAGATAAAAGAAACGATGAGTGCACGTCTTACTTACTTTTCAATCGCTGCGACAAAGCACCGCAGCCAAGGCAACTTACAGAAGAAAGAGTTTATTGGGAGCTTACAGATTCAGAGGGTGAGGAGTCCTGGCAGGGATCATGGCGGCAAGCAGACTAGCATGGCACTGAGCAGTAGCTGAGAGCTCACATCAGATCCACAAGCAGGAGGCAGAGGTGGGGCAGGGAGAGCTAACTGGGATGGCCGGGCCTTTTGAAACCTCAAAGCCCACCCCCAGTAACACACCTCCTCCAAGGCCACACCCCCAATCCTTCCCAAACAGTTCCTCTAACTGGAGACAAAGCATTCAAATGTATGAGCTTAGGGGGCCGTTCTCACTCAGACCTCCACAATGTATGAAGCTGAATTGAAATGCTTTTGAGAAATAGGTTTTTAGAGACTCAATTTTATTTTTATTTGTATGTGTGCTTCTGTGTATGTGCATGTGAATGCAGTGACCACGGAGGCCAGAAGGGGGCATCAGATCCCCCTGGAGCTGGAGTTTCAGGCTACTGTGAGCTTCATAACATGGGTGCTGGGAACTGAACTCTGGTCCTCTATAAGAGCAATGTGCTCTCTTAACTGTTGGGGTGTTCTCCTTAATTCTCCATTCTTCCTTGCTCCCTCCCTCCCTCCCTTCTTTCCTTTTTCTCCTCCTCTCCCACCTCTTTTCCATGCCCCATCTCTGTTTATTTGAGACAGGAAATCTCTATGTAGCCCAGGCTGGCCTCACACGTCTACCCTTCTTATCTCTGCTTCTGCCTGCTGGATTTGCAGGTGTGCACCCCCAGGCCTGGCTGGATTTGGCTTTTCAACAGGAAATGTGGAGCAACATATGGCAGGCTCCTCTTGTTTAGGTAAAGGGAAATATTCTGGACCACACGGCATCCCTGCCCCCCCCCCCCCCACAGCTCCTCACCCCCCCCCCCCACCCCAGTTGCTGTTTGTCCCCTGGAGGGGAACTGGCTCCACTGCCCAGATGCCTAACCTACCTGCTCGGCCACTTCTTCCCCAGAAACTCCCCTGTTACTCTTCTGCTTCCCCAAAGCCAGCTGCCGCTTCTCCTTCCCAATGCCCTTTGCCAGTGAAATGAGAAACAGGGTGGATCTCGCTTCCTTATGCTGCTCTTTTGAGTTGAAGTGTCAAGTGCCTAGATCTGATGACAGGATTCAGTTCCTGCATTTGTGCCCTGACTTCAAAAGAGGTGTGTGTGTGTGCTGGTGGGGGAGTTTTGTGTTTTTCATTTTTAAGAAGGTGGGACTTATGAAGCAGGGGAATTCCACAGCACCTTGACATCTCCAAATCTGAATTAATGTAATCAATCAGTGTCCATACCCCAGGCACCTTGAGGTGGCGGCGGCTGTGAATGGGAGCTTTTCTTCATGGCTTCGTGGGTTATGACAGTGACTCTGAGGACCCAGGCAACCACAGCTCACCACATAGGATAAAATGGCTGCTTTTGTTCTAACTACCAAGTTTGGGATGGTTCACTAACCCAGACAGTAGGAAATTATAGTGTGAGTTTCTTTCTTTCTTTCTTTCTTTCTTTCTTTCTTTCTTTCTTTCTTTCTTTCTTTCTTTCTTTCTTTCTTTCCTTCCTTCCTTCCTTCCTTCTCTCTCTCTCTCTCTCTCTCTCTCTCTCTCTCTCTCTCTCTCTCTCTCTTTCTTCTTTCCTTCCTCCCTCCCTCCCTCCCTTCCTTTCTTTTTTTTTCTTTTTCTTTTTTTGTTTGTTTTTTGAGACAGGGTTTGTCTGTGTACCTCTGGCTTTCCTGGATCTTACTCTATAGACCAGGCTGGCCTCAAACTCAGAAATCCGCTTGCCTCTGAGTGCTGGGACTAAAGGTGTGCATCACTACCACCCAGCTCTCATGTGAATGTTTTATGGGGCTGCTTTGCTTGGTGTTATTTCTCTGGTGTTCATAACTTCCATCGCCTCCACACTGTTGAATAAACAACATTTTATTTATTCATTTATCGTTGAACAACTATTTTGTGAAACCATTTGAGAGCAACCTGTGAGGTGAGCAGTCTGACATTTCACCCTTAAATACTTTATCATGTGTATTTTTAAGAACCAGGACACTTTTCCTGCATAACCATCATATTGTCACCTCATTCTGGTAGTTAAAATGAATGCCATCTTATCTAGCACACAGTCTACACTAGAATGTTCCCAAAGTGCCCAGTGGTAAATGCATGCCATATTAAGATGCTGTTTGGACATCATGGTTACATAGCAACAACTAACATCAAGGTGTATTGGATTTCTGCTGCTGTGGGGAAATGTCTGGGATAAACGGAGGAAAGATAGGTCTATTTCGGCTCACAGTTTGAGAGGCTCTAGCTGAAGGTTGACCATGGCTCTTGGCTTGAGATGAGGGAGGGCATCATGGTGTGGAAGACATGGCGGGGCGAAACTGCCCCCATCACAGCAGCCAGGAGGAAGAGACAGATGGGAAGGGTGCGGGGACAAGATGAACCCCTCCAAGCGTGACCCTGTGACCTACTCTCTGATAAGACCCCCGTCCTACTTTCCAATAATGATGAAATTGTACGTCCATCAATGGATTAGCCCATTGATTAGGTGAAATGCTTATGATCCGGTCACCTCTCACTGCCATCCCATGGGTCTCTTTCTGCCAGTGAGGCCACCGAGGGGCTTGGGGACTCATGGTTGTCAGAGCCACTGTATCTGTTAACAGCTCTACAGCATCACAGCCCTTAGCAGAAGATGGAAGACTTGTCCTCCTCTGAGTCTGTGCTGGGTTTTAGGACAATTATCAGCGATTACAGCAGTTATCCTGGAGGATGTCTGTAAGGAGGGCTGCAGAGGTGGCTCAGCAGTGAAGGGTGCATATTGCTTCTCCAGAGGACCCAGGTTTGGCTCTGAGCACCCACACTGGGTAACAAGCTAGAGTAACTGCTTGTTACTCTAGCCCCAGGAGACCCAGCACCCTCTTCTGGGAACACCGGAAACACAAATAAAAATAAGCCTTTTAATAAAAGATGATGATAGACACCTTTCATTCATGTCTTGAGTTCAGATGAAGAACTTCACTCTTGTTCCATGTCCTCTGTATGCTTCCCAGGGTGGTCAGAAGCAGCCAAAGGTTGGGACAAAAATTTCAGCTCAATTACTCAACATTGGCATGATTTCTGTCTTGGATGTAAGAGTCTAACACCCGAGTGATGATCCAGCTTTAGCTGGTAACACTCAGTTAATTTCTTCCTTTGCCTAAGCCATGTTCATCTTGAAGTTTCAGCAGTCATGTGATAGCTGACCTGGGGTCAATTTGTCCAGGCTCTGATGTTCCCTTATTTAGACAATCACTTAGATGTTGATGTGAAGGTGTGAGGGTTAATCTCAATAGTCATCTTGATGAGAACTAGCATTATCTGGGAGACAGGCCTCTAGGCATGCTTGGGGGGTTATTTTGAGAAGATTAATTAAACCAGGAATATCTGTCTACTGTGGGTGGCACCATTCCCTGGGATGGGATCCTGGAGTGTATAAAAACCCCCTTCTGGCTTTTGTAGCCATCTACACTCACACGCAGATACAAATATACACATAATTTAAAATAAAATAAATCTTAAAATTAAGGAGAAATGAGCCAAGCACAGAATTCATTGTTCTCTTTTTTCTGACCGCGGACATCCCGTGAGCAGCCGAGTCTTTCTGACTGTGGACATCCCGTGAGCAGCCGAGTCTTTCTGACTGTGGACATCATGTGAGCAGCTGAGTCTTTCTGACTGTGGACATCCCGTGAGCAGCCAAGTCTTTCTGACCGTGGACATCCCGTGAGCAGCCGAGTCTTTCTGACCTTGGACATCCTGTGAGCAGCTGAGTAAAACTGACTTCCCCATCATGATGATACCATGAGCTGTGAGCCAAGTGAACCTTCCTCCCTCAGGTTGTCTTTGTCAGGCTGTCTTGTCACAGCAACAGGAAAAACAACTAAGACGGAAGCATTCAACGTTTTGTAGGCAGAGTCTGTCCGTGACTCAGCAACCGCTCCCAAATAATCATTCAGAGACTTATTACTAATTATAAATGCTCGGCCAACAACTCAGGCTGGTTAGTAGCTGACTCTTACATTTGAAATTACCCCATATTTCTTATCTACCTTCTGCCACATGGCTGTACCTTTTCTCAGTAGAGCATGCTCATCTCCTGTTTCCTCTGTATCCGGCTCGTGACTTCTGAGATTCCACCCTTCTTCTTCCTAGCAATCTCTCTGCCCCCAAATCCCACCTAGCTACCGACCAATCAGCATTTTATTAACAATGAGAGCAATACATTTTCACAGTGTACAGAAGGATTATTCCACAGCAACATTTAAAGTAGAAAATGTTTGGGTAAAGCTGGCGCCCTCTTCTGGTCTCCTGAGGCACTGCATGCATGTGTTGTGAATACATGCAAACACTCACACATGTAAAATAAAAATACATCTTTGGTTTTTAAAATATGATATGTGGGGAGTGTCCTCCAAGTGAGCCCTGGGAAGGGTGCAAAAAGAGAACATTATAGAATGAACTAGTGCCCTGGGTTGTTACGGGTCACTCTGTCTAGACACCCCTTGGGGAAGGGGGCATGAAGGCGCAGAGTCAATGACATAGACACTGGGAGTCAGGTGAGAAGCAAGCAGTGGGCTTGTTTATTGCAGATATGGGGCGAACCTATATACTCCTTCTCGATTTCCCATTGGCAGCCAGAGACTCTCTTAGCTGTGTTGTCTCTTTCTCATTGGCCCCCAACACTCTGATGGTCGTGCATCACCAATCACCAACTCCAAGTTGGCTCAGTGGGAAGTAGCTAGCATGCATGCCTATGCGTACTACCCAGAACAGGGAAGCTGCAGTTTTATCAGGCTAGCTGGCTGTGCTCCACCTAAACTGGGTCCATTCTGTCTCCCCACTGTATACACCCCACGCACCATTTCTTGTCCCCACTCACCAGTCCCTTGTATCCTAAACTAAAGTTGCTGGGCTAACATATAAAGGGGTGTGGCTTTGCTGTAGCTCCTCCTCTTCCACTGTCTCAGCCTTGTCCTGAGATGGTTTGTTCTGCATGGTCATTTGGAAGGTTTTTTGTTTTGTTTTTTAATCTTGACCAGTTCCCACTGGAATAAAAGATTCTGTAACTCAAGGACTTATGCAAGACCATAGGGGAAAAGTCTTTTCAAAGGTGTCTTTGAAATCTTGGCAGCAATAAAGTCTATCAAGAAGCCTAGGAGCCCTGAAGGCTACAGCTAAGGGCTATGGCAGAAACAATAGGAGTCTGGTCAAAATCATGGAAAAGGGAGGAGTCCTCGGACCCCTCATTTGTCAATGGAACAGCAACTTCTGTGCACAAAGGTCTAAAGCAGATGAGATCCCTCACTAGATCTACTTCATGATGTAAAGACAGCAGACCCAGCAAAAGTCTGGCATTACAAGCAGCCGTGAGCTGCATAGTGTGGTCCTGGGAACTGAACTCCAGCCCTTGGTGAGAACAGTATGTGGATGAGTGCTTTGCCTGTTTGGATATGTTTACCATGTGTGTGCAGTGCCTCAGGAGGTCAAAAAGGGTGCCAGATGCCCTGGAACTGGAGTAACAGATGGTTGTGAGCCACCATGTGGGTGCTGGAACC
The DNA here is from genome assembly GCF_949786415.1 of Peromyscus eremicus. NCBI lineage: Eukaryota > Metazoa > Chordata > Mammalia > Rodentia > Cricetidae > Peromyscus > Peromyscus eremicus. The sequence goes on along the minus strand of NC_081432.1, from coordinate 3,038,123 downwards.
AAACCAGAGTCCTCTGCAAGAGAAAGAAGTACTTTACCTGCAAAGCCATCTGACCAGCACCTTTTACAGGTATTTGCTTTGTTTTTTTGAGACAAGGTTTGACTATGTAGCCTTGGCTAGCCTGGAACTCACTATGCAGACCAGGCTAGCCTTAAACTGATAGAGATCTGCTTGCCTCTGCTTCTAGGTACTGGGATTAAAGGTGTGCATCACCAGCTCCAGATCTTTCTCAGGTTTTTGAGAATTTTTAGGTCATTTACTTCTAATTTATCTTGTTATAATAAAAATATATTTTTCTCTTAAAATTATTTTATTTGCATTGATAATGATGGTGTGTGTGTGTGTGTGTGTGTGTGTGTGTGTGTGTGTGTGTGTGTATGTGCTAGTGCATGTGCTCACATGCACTGTGTGTGATACAGTGCATGTGTAGAGGTCAGAGAACAATTTTTGGAGTTGGTCCTCTCTTTCCAGTGTAGAATCCAGGAATCAAACTTATGATCAGGCTTGGTCAGCACATGCTGTTACCCACTGAGCCATCTTGAGGGTATTTGAAGGGATACAGTTCTTTTAAAGTACAGATTTAGCTACATCCTACAAAATTTGACATGTGAAATTTTTTTTTTGTACATAGCACTGGGTCTCATAAGGACATTTTCATGTATTTATTGTGCTAGATAGTTTTGTGCCAACAAGCTGAAGTCATCTTGAGAGGTTGACTTAAGAAAGATTCCATAAGGTCAGACTGTAGACAAGCCTGTAGTAATTTCCTTAATTAGTGATTGATAGGGGATTGATAGTGATTGATAGCCCATTGTGGGTGGGGCCATCCCTGGGCTGGTGGTCCTGGGTTCTATAAGAAAGCAGACTGAGCAAGTTATGGGGAGCAAGCCAGTAAGCAGCAGTCCTCCATGGCATCAGAATCAGCTCTTGCCAACAGGTTCCAGCCTTATGTGAGTTCCTGTCCTGACTTCTTTGGATGATGAACAGTGATGTGGAGGTGTCAGCCAGATAAACCCTTTCCTCCCCAGGTTGCTTTGGTCATGGTGTTTCCTCACAGCAATAGTCACCCTGACTAGGACAAGTATCTGATGTACTTAGACCACACTGCTCCTTCAATTGCCTCTTTCTTGTAGATGTGGCTTCATTTCCTATAGACAGCCTGTGCTTTCCTGGACATGGAACTTTTTTGTTTTGGAGACAGGATCTCGATGTCTATTCCAGTTCCGCCTTGAACTCACAGAGATCTGTCTGCTCTGCCCCTCTGGTGCTGGGATTGGTCAATGTAACAGTTTTGATAAGTAACATTTTTACTAGACAGTTCCCAATGAGTTAGTTCATTTGTGGTTTTGTCTTAAGTCTCTGTTCCCAATATTTGTTAGTTTCCAAAGCATGAGGATTCTAAGTGTCCTTTTGTTGCCGTGTTCTAATTCTCTTGCAGGGTTGTTACAGGACACAGTTGGCAGGACTCTGGCTCTCTGAAATTGACCAGAGATTGCTTTAACACCAGTGCAAATCCCTCAGTTCCCGTCCTGGGTGGCTTCCAAAGTTGAATGTAGCTTTTGGTATTTGGGAAGGAGATGTAACGGCAGAATTTTGTTAGTCTTCTGCCTGGTTTTCTTTCTTTGTTTCCACTGCCTTGTGGCTCAGAGCCAACGGTTGCCTGTTGATAGGCTGTATTAAATTAGCCCTTTGAGAACTCAAAGGATCCCAACTTGTAGTGTTTCTGATGTCCACAGGACAGACATTTCCACTGCAGATAACATCCGGTTGCCAGTGGTTAACAACTGCCTTTCAATCTTCTCCAGTCTTTTACGTGGATCTGTGAACTAGGGTAAGCCAGTTCCACACTGTTTTTATTTATTTTGCAGGATGCATGTGTGCCCTGAGCTCAGAGGACAACTTCAAGGAGCCAGATTCTCCTTTGACTATGTGGGTCCAGGGAACAGACTTTGAGTCGTTAGAATTGGTGACAAGTGCCTTTACCCACTGAGTCACTGGCTGGCTGTTATTTCTTGACATTTATGTTGTGTATTTTTTGTTTGTTTGTGTTTAGAGACAGAGTTTGTCTGTGTAACAGCTCTAGCTGTCCTGGAACTCACTCTGTAGACCAGGCTAGCCTTGAACTCAGAGATTCGCCTACTTCTGTCTTCCGAGTGCTGGGACTAATGGTGTGTGCTACCACCACCCAGCTATGTATTTGTTTTAGCCTTGGCTTTCTTTATTTTCTTACCCTTACTCCCCTTTTGTCCAGTTGCTTTTTTTTTTTTTTCTAAAGATTTATTTATTATGTATACAGTGTTCTGCCTACATGTATGCCTACAGGCCAGAAGAGGGCACCAGATCTCGTTATAGATGGCTGTGAGCCACCATGTGGTTGCTGGGAATTGAACTCAGGACCTTTGGAAGAGCAGCCAGTGCTCTTAACCGCTGAGCCATCTCTCCAGCCCCTGTCCAGTTGCTTTTTAAACTGTCTGTCTCTGTAGATGTTTCAAACTCTTGGAATGAAGGGTGTAATGATACGGTTATTTGATTGATAGAAACAAAACAAGGCGTTCCAGTTTGAACAGGTTTATATTTCAGTTTCTGGGGGTCTGTGTGGTGCTGGCTCAGGCATGTCACAGGCTTGAGGGGTCAAGGCTAACTGAGCTTGCAGAGTCGCCACACTGTCCTGCTCAGAGTCCCTTCTCAGTTTCTCTCATTAGGGAGACTCCTCCCTGGCCGCTGCTGAGCAGCTGCGCACTGCGGCTGATTTTCAGGGCAAGCTGGGAGTTCTCTGCTCGCTGTCCACTTTCAGTTCCTGCTTTCTGACTCCTACCCAGAGTTCTCAGTGGCCATCCTGGGAGAGAGGCTCTTAAACTAACATTTCAATTTCAAAATAAATTAAACAGCAAGGCTAGAAGCACCTCCAGGCATTGTGATTTTAGACACCCCACCACAAGCACCCCTTTCCAGAGGCCTGGGACCATTTAGAGTACCTTGAATCTGTGTGCTCAGCCTTCAACGTTACTCACGGTTCAGTTTAATATGCTTGCTCATTTAGTTGTTTATTAGCAAAATAACAGTGTGTACTGGAGACGCAAACCACCTCAGGGTCACCGAGGCTTCATTTGACCACAGGAGGATGAGGGGCCGGTTGGCCCTGCCTTGGGACACACAAAGATGGGAACAGGAACCAGGAGCTGTATTTAACTTGGTTACTGAGGCACCTGTGATAGCTGCTTGCCAAAGGACAATGGTTCTATCCCCTCATCTGTGAACCTGAGAGTGAAATCTCATCTTCCTTTTTTAAGCTTTACCTCTGAGCTACACCCAGTGGTCATATGAGGACTTTTATGATTTGCATTATTTTTAAAAATTGTTTATCTTGTGTGCATGTGGAGGCCAGCCATAGGAAGTCAACAGCAGGTGACCTCCTCAGTCACTGTTCACCTTACTTTTTGCGACAGGGTCTCTCACCGGACCTGGAGCTCATTGATTTGGTCGGCCACTGAGTTATGTGGGTCTGTTTCTGCCTCCCCAGCACTGAGGTTCCAGGCAGGCGCCACTGTGTCTGGTTACTGCGTGGGTGCTGGGAATCCGGCCCCATGTTCTTGTGCACAGGCAGCCCTTTATTGACTGTGCCATCTCTTCAGCACCTGGTCTACAATATTTAAAAAACCACCCAGGGGCTGGAGAGATGGCTCAGTGGTTAAGGCCTGGCTGTTCTTGCGGAGGACCCACATGGTGGCTCACAACCAGACTCCAGTTCTAGAGTTTCCCTTCTGGCCTCTGTGGGGACCTGCACACGTTCATGCAGGAAAAAAATTACACCTATAATAAAAGTAAATAAATCTTTAAGAATTAAAAAAATTCAGTACACAGTAACCTCTCATCTGTGAGGTCTTTTTTCCTAGTGTCCTCTACTCCCTTTCTCTGGGGAAGATGTTTTACTTTGGGGTAAAGAATGATAAGGTGTGAAATTTAATGTGAAGCTTCACAGTTTCCATTTTGACTCCCAACTCTAACTGTATAGAAGTTCATTAGGTTGTGAAGGCTTTGGATTGGGTTAATTTTAGTATTGGATATTTTTTTTATCTATTTGCAGTTTATTTATTTATATGTTTTATTTATTTTTATTTGCAAGTTTTTTTAATAATAAAGTTTATTTTAAAAAAGGAATGAAAGGGCTCTCTGCTCTCTGGGCCGGGGAGGAAGCCCCCCTCCCCACCCTGTGTCTCTCTGATGCCCATTTCACTTTCTGTCCACGACACCAGCGTCTGGTTCCACGACAGGGAAGTCTGGGGACGAGTCACTCATCATAGAATTTTGGCAGCTCATCTCCCAGGATTACTCGATGGTCCACGCCAGCAGCTGTAATGGTGACCAGGTAGATGACACCCCCACTGGAGCCGTCACGGTTCATGGCCAGAGCGATGGCTGCAGGGGGTTGCGTTGGGGAGAGGAGCAGAAAATGGCTGAGCTTCAACACTCTTTCCCTTCCCTTCCACCCGTGTGCCGCTTCTCCCTCAAAGCTCATCGAACAGAGGCATCTTCAGAAATGTCCGGTCAGCAGCATCTGCCGCGTCCCTACTGTAAATGTTCCCACTGCGTTCTACTTCAGGTAACCTACAGATTAATGCATTGTCCAAATCCTTGAATGGTGAGCAGTCATTCCTGTGAGCTGGCGTGGAGCAGGGGGCAGCGCTTGCTTAGCACCCTGCTGGTTTCCATAGTGATCTTGTACCCTTACTTGGTTTGTGCAAAGCAGTCCCAATTCATCCCGACTGCTCCAGAGCTCCATCTCTTTTAACATTCGTCTTGTTCCCTTTCACTCTAAAATGGTTCCCAGTTTTATAGGGTGGGGTTGGAGAGATGGCTCAGTGGTTAAGAGCACCCACTGTTCTTACGGTGGACCCAGGTGAGTTTGGTTCCCAGCACTCACATCAGGTGACTCACAACCGCCTATAACTCCAGCTCCAGAGGATCCTCTTCTGTCTCCACATACACATGCACAAACCCACACACAGACACATTCAAGTACATTTACATACTTAAAGTAAATATTTTTTAAAAGCTTGGACATGGGATGGTCACCCGTGTATTCCTTTTCTGGTTCTTCACAGTCTACTCTCTTCCCATGTCCATACGCCCTCCCCAGTCACCTCTCACTCGGCTAGTTACCATTGGTGGTGAAGCGCCTGCACTCCTCAGGGGTCATGCCTGCTTTATATGCTGCGTCCACATAACCGTAAATGTAGGTACTGCCGGAGCCTCCGATGGCAAAGGGCTGTCGGATCAGCATTCCTCCCATGGTTCCATACACCTGGAGAGACGGTCCCGCAGGTCAGAGTCAAGGATCACCCCACAGGTTCTTCCACTGAGACAGCGAGCATGAAGACCTGGGACCCCCACAACTGAGCCTGCGGTATGCATTTGCTTTATTTTATGTATGTGTGTTTGTTTTGAACCAGGGTCTCACTATGTAGCCCTGGCTGGCCTGGAACTCATCTACAATCAGGTTCTTCAAACTCACTGAGGTCGCGTGCCCCTGCCTCCCGAGTGCTGGCACTGAAGGCCTGTGTCACCACACCTGGCCTGTAGTATGCTTTTAGAGGAACTGCCTGTGGACCACGTTGGCAGAATGACAAGTGACTTTCATGTCTCTGAAGAGAGGAGTGGGGAACCCCCGAGACCAGGAAGGGACACTTACCTGGCCTCCCTCACGTTGGTCCCAGCCAGCTACCATGAGATGCGCCGACAAGTCCTCACGGTACTTGTAGGTGATATTCCTTACCACATTTGCGGCAGCCAGAACAAGGGGCGGCTCCTCCAGTTCCAATCTGAAGAGGACATTGGGAGTAAGGGTCAGTACAATGTTCCAAGTCCCACCCTTGGCACCACGGTCACCCTCTCTGCCAAGTCACACTTGAACCCGCAGCTGCAGCAGACTCGGCTTCTCTCCCATGTGTCCAGGGAGGCATGACCAGTCAGAGGCCTCCAGCTGCTCACCCTCCTTTTCTCAGCTCCTCCTTCCAACTCCCTCCTTGGACTCTAAGGGCCCTGCCCTCAGGGGTAAAAGCAGATAAGCCTCGCTTCCGCCCAGTGACCTTGATTTCTCATATGGCGACTGCTTGATATTAGGAGTGGGGTCAAACTGTCATCTTCTCCCTGATTTCCCACATCAGGGCAGTGAAGTGCACTTTCCAAGTCTCCACGGGGGAGACAGAATCACTACTGTGATTTCCTCTCTGCAGAAGCAGGACACTCGTCCCCAGACACTCCAGTGCAAGTTCAGAGCTGGCAGAGCCACGGAGCTGGGGAGTGTTACTGGGAGGGGAGTCAGGACCCCGGGCGCTTTGTACCCGTGCAGCTCCAGCTGGTAGGCGGCCATGTCGGCTATGGCTTGAGCATCAGCAGCTGAACCAGACAGGGCACAGTAGATACGCTGGTGCAGAGGGGACAGCTTGTCAAACACTCGGTTCACCACTGCTTCTCTGTCGGGAAGGAGCCAAACATTCGAGTTGGTCTGACAAAAAGAACAGCGACGCTCGTAATGCTTGGGTTGAGGCAGAAAAAGCAGAAAGGCATTATCTCGGCTAAGTGACTCACCGTGCTAACCACAGTTAGGCGGGCTGGGCTGGGGATACGGCCCAGGTGGCATAGTCCCTGCCTGGTAGGCACTAAGCCGTCCAGGCACAAGGCGGGCATGGCGGCACTCAGGAGGTGAGGCAGGAGGATCAGGAGTTCAAGGCCAGTTTAATTACATAGCAAGTTTGAGGCCAACCTGGGCCACAGGAGACTCTAGACTTTAGACACCCCCCCCCCCAAATCTAGACTTTTAAAGACTTATATTTTATGGTAAAACAGCAAAAAGAACACCTAATTAAGAAATTTGTGCCTCTGAGCCAGGTGGTGGTGACGCACGTCTTTAATCCCAGCACTCAGGAGGCAGAGGGATTTCTGAGTTTGAGGCCAGCCTGATCTATAGAGTGAGTCCCAGGACAGCCAGGGCTAAAAACCCTTTCTCAAAAAAAGAAGTGAAAAAGGGAGAAAAATGTGCCTCTTACTGGCGTTTCTTGGCTATTAACCACCTTGAGGGCTCTGGTATTTCTACAGACCCCGGCACAAACAGCAGTGATGTCCTCCCACGGCCTTGCTTACGTGTGAGGAAACTGGCCAGGAGGGGAGACCAAGCAAATCCAGTTCAAACTGTGGCATAAGAGTGAGACACCTACTCAACAAAACTATTTTTTATCCTATGTGCAGATCGCAGAGTCCCTCCACAACCTACCCCGTGTCCCTCTGAGGCACGATTTATTTCCATCAGGCTACAAAACATTCAGACCTGCAGATCCTTGCCCACGCATTGCACTATGATAGCTTTCTGGGAAGTTCAGCTCCATTTCCTGGATGGTTACCATACTGTCCAGAAGTTGGTAAGCAAAAGGTGAACGTGGGGCCTCCAGCCTCCTTCCCAACACCTAGCGCTTTAGTGAGACTCACCCTGCTGACACCCGGGAATCAGAACCCACCACGACACCCCCATCAAACTCCACTGCCATGATCGTTGTCTGCAGAGAGACACAGAGATGAAATGTCAGAGCAAGAAGCGCCTCGACCCTTCATCTTAAGGAAGGTGAAATGTTGGTGGCGGGAGGTGACTGACTCAAGGTCACATAGTCCTTCAGGCCTGAGCTCCCCTCTGTCTTCTGTGCTGTTGTATCCGGATGCAGGGAACGGTCACAGCGTGGCTGTGGTACAGCATAGAGAGCCACCTCCCCAGGCCCCAGCTTCTCTGCGTGTAACCCACCCACCCTGAAGACAGAGAAGCAAGGGCGGATTCCCCCCTGAGAGGGTGATCAGGACAGGAGGAGGCCGCCAGCGAGAGGACTGTCTCCACTGCTTGTCCAGTGCGCACGGCACAGGTGCATTATGTGACACAAGGCCGGGCCTTTCTTGGTCCGGGATCTCTCCCCTGCACCCTCACTTAATCAGGAGCGGGTTCTTAAGTTACTGAACAAGGGACACAGAAGAGGCCAGCGGTTAACACGGCCAGGAGCTGACAGGGCGAAGCTGCAAGGATCGCTCAGAGAGAACCGAAGTCTCCTTTAAGGGACTTCTCTGCAGCCAGGGGAGGGGCTGCTGGAGAGCAGAGTTTTTTCCAGGTCAAGAAGAGGATTAAGGAAAAGTGAAGCAGGAGGAGGACACGTCTACCTCCCCCACGCCCTTTGAGCTAAAAGGCACCTTAGAGACCCTCGCTCGGTTGCGCTGAGAAAACCGACTGAGGAGAATGAGTCTTCCAAGCTCACGCAGGTCTCACTCTGAACCCTTGATTAATTTGACTTCTCCTTCCCACTGCTCCGTGGCATCGAGGGGAGATTTTCCCAACCTTTCTGGCCACTCCACACCTCACTCTGATCTCCAGGGACCCGGCACCTGAGTGTGCTTTCTGACGTACTGATCACAAATAAAAACCTAGAAATGGCCACTCGATTTTAGCAGCTGCTCTCCCAAACCACGCTAGGAGTGGGGTTGGGGTTTTCAGAGAGCAGACACTAGCTTCCATCTCCTCCCCGGCTCCTAGGCCGGGGCAAAGTTCTCCTGCGAGCATGGGAATGCGGGAGTGGGGGCGAACACGGGGTAGGGGGGACAGGGCAGCACCTGGACCAAGGAAGACCACCGATCATCACCCCCTCCCCCCAACCCCGGCGCCAGGGAGCTTGTCCTCGCTCAGGGTGGAGGTTATCAAAGCCCAGGTTAAGCAAAGATCTGTCTGATGTGTAGGTCCTTCTCAACGGAGCCTTCGTGTTACCTTCACCCAGGCGCTTCATCCGGGACACTTTCTCAGCACCTCTTTGCAGGGTCCTCAAGCCCCTCACTTGATTTGGCCCCCACTGCGCAGACCAGAGTGAAAGCGAAAGCGCTTTGTAGCAACTTCCCTTAGATGCTTCCAGCTCGAGCCAAAGTACGCACCTTCCCACTAGCTTCGCCTGCGGGGCCCTCCAACAGACCCCCGGACATCACACTTCGGAGCAGGGATACCCTACGTTCACTGTGGAGCGCAAGCGCTGGGCGACACGAGCTTCCTAAGTCTCAGTCTCCTGGTTCACTTCCCAGAGCTTTAGGGTTCCCTGGTCACCCCACCCGCTGACTCTCACCCCCAAGCCCATTACCCCGGTGTGGACTTCTCCTGTCCGGAACAAGCCGGCGGTAGGTGCTCCTGCCCGCAGCATCCTGACAGAGCGGAGCTCGGCTTTCCAATCCGCCGCGCTCGCCCGGCGCTCCCAGCTTGCAGCCGGCGGCCCCGCCCCATCGCCCTGCGAGGGGCGTGCACTTCTACCAGGCACTTGGCGCCCTTCGCCAACCTGAGCAGCGCAGATCTGCCCAGAGACAAGTGACGACTGAGGGTCCCGCCCTGAAGCTGGGGTGGGGCTTGGGGAGGGAAAATTCTTGCAAGCATGGGAAGAAGGCTGGGAAAGGCGAGGAGAATGGGAGTGATGGAGGAGAACATGGGGCGCCAGGGCCGCTAGCCAGAACTTCAGATCTGACTTCAGCGGCAGCTTCCAGAACTGCCGGAGCAGGCCAGCGTGAGCAGGCGGGTCCCAGAAGGGGGGCGTGTCTAGTGATTAGGCGGCGGCTTTCGGTTTCTCCTTCCTCTAAACGCCTGCACTTCTGGTCAGCGCCACCAGCTCCAGCCGGCGTCCCGTACTTTCCGCGCACGCCGCCGGCCCGCCCTTCTTCCCTCCCGTGGAGACTCCTTTGCAGCGCGGACGCCGAGAGTCCCAGGCTGGGACCAGACCCTGGACAGCGCGCTCGATGGCTGCGCTCGCCTGGGTGGCTGCCGCGCTGCTGCTGTTGGCCGACTGGCTGCTGCTGCGGCCCGGGCTCCCGGGGATCTTCTCCCTGCTGGTTCCGGAGGTGCCGCTGCTCCGGGTCTGGGCTGTGGGCCTCAGTCGCTGGGCCATCCTGGGGCTGGGAGTCCGCGGGGTCCTTGGGGTCACCACGGGAGCTCATGGATGGCTGGCTGCTTTGCAGCCGCTGGCAGCGGCGCTGGGGTTGGCCCAGCCGGGACTTGCCTCGTTCCGAGAGCTGGCCTCCTGGGGAGCACTCCGGGAGGGTGACAGCGCTGGAGTACTGCACTGGGGCAGTCGCCTCGACGCGTTCGTTCTCAGTTATGTGGCAGCATTGCCCGCAGCAGCCCTGTGGCACAAGCTGGGGAGCCTCTGGGCGCCCAGCGGCCGCGGGGGCGCTGGAGACATGGTGCGTCGGCTGCTAGGCTTCCTGGGTTCCGAGAAGCGGCGCCTCCACCTGGTTCTGGTTCTCTTGATCCTCTCCTGTGTTGGTAAGAGGGGCTCAGGGCGAAAGAGCAGGCCACAGGGGACAGGGCAGGAATCCAGGGCAACGGGCAGAAAGGAAGATACAGTGTTCCCGGGAAGTGTCAGAGCCTAAGGAGGCAACCTAGGCCGAAAGGGAAGGACCCTGGCCCGAGAGGGAGCTCTGCTGGGACGGGGTCTTCCTGGGAGCAGAAGCTCACATCACAGCCTTAGTGTAAGGTTTTCTCTCCACACCGTCATCTTTCTTTTCTTTTCTTTCTTTCTTTCTTTTTTCCTTTTTTCGAGACAGGGTTTCTCTGTGTAGCTTTGGAGCCTGTCCTGGAACTCGCTTTGGAGACCAGGCTGGCCTCGAACTCACAAAGATTCGCCTGGCTCTGCTTCCCGAGTGCTGGGATTAAATGCGTGCGCCACCACCGCCCGGCTCTCTTTTCTTTCCTTCCTTTTTTCCCTTTGAGACGGTCTTTCTATGTAGTTCTGCTGTTCTGATCTCACAATGTAGCCCAGACTGGCCTCAAACCCAGAGAGATCTGCCTGCCTCTGCCTCCCAGTGCTGGGATTAAAGGCTTGTGTCTCAAGCCCTGCTAACTGACATCTTTCTTGATTAGTCCTGGAAAAGTTTGATGTAGCCGAACAGGCCTCTGTCCGGGAGCTCCGTTCCTGCTTTCTGGACAGTGGTGAAGGGAGAGGGGCAGGAGGAGATCCTAAGTGGTGTGCTCCTAACGCTTGTGACTGAGGTATCTCCTCTTTCTCCCCAGGGGAAATGGCCATTCCCTTCTTCACTGGCCGCATCACTGACTGGATTCTTCAGGATAAGGCAGCTCCTAATTTTACTCGCAACATATGGCTCATGTCCATTCTCACCATAGCCAGGTGTGGAGGATGGGAACGGGGATCCCCGGAGCAGAGGGGACTGGATGCTGGGACTGTTGTTTGAGCATACTTCTGCAGGGATCCCTGGGACTCTGTCCCAGGGAGGAGCACACCTGACTCTGCTTCCATCTCTCCGACACTCTAGTACAGTGCTGGAGTTTGCTGGCGATGGCATCTACAACATCACCATGGGCCACATGCACTGCCGTGCGCATGGAGAGGTGTTTCGGGCTGTCCTTTGCCAGGAGACAGGGTTTTTCCTACAGAACCCAGCAGGTATCTCACGAAACTTTTTCATTTGTATAATATAATCTGTGTATATCCACACACACTCTCAGCTGCCCCTCCTTTATAAACATGTACACACGCATGCCTAGGTCAGTCCCCAGCACCATATAAAGGGGGTGTGGCAATCCCAACACTTGGGAGAAGGAGGCAGGAGATAGAGGTTGAAGTTCAAAGCCATTCATTTACATAGCCAATCTGAGGCCAGCCTAGGCTACACCATCCTGTCTTAAAATCCAGGGCTTGTATGTTAGGCAAAAATCCTACCAGCTGAGCGACTTCTCAAGCCTCCTTATTCATGATGTATCTAAAATGGAGCAAAGCATTGTCCTCTTTACTCAAAGGGAAACAGTCTCTGCAGAGACCCCGGAGAAACCAGCCTCAAACCCTGGAAAGCCGGAGGCTGTGATGTCCAACACCTCATTTTAAAAGGAGGAGACCCGCAAAGGCAGATGCGCTGGGTTCGACCCCAGGGTCCCCCTTGTCCAGTGGACCCTGGGCTGCTTCCTTGGCAGCAGCTCTTTCCTCTCTACGTCTCCTTGACCAACGGCAGGACGCACACAGCACATACGTGGGCTTTAGAAGCCGAAAGCATTCAGGGAACTAGATATTCACATTCCATTAACTGTTTCGTTTTGTTTGCTTGTTTGTTTTCTTCCCTCTTTCTCAAGATAGGGTCTCACTGTGTAGCCTTGGCTGGCCTGGAATTCACTAACTACGTAGACCAGGCTGACCTTGACGCCCCCCCCCACCCCCACCCTAGAGTGTTGAAATTAAAGGTGTGTGCCACCACACCCACACCCAGCTCCATCAGCTTCTTTATAGGTCAACGCAGGTCCACCAGAACTCTCCTTTCTCCTTCCCAGCACTGAAGTTCCCACACCTACCCAAGCTCCCGCCCCTGCTGGCTGCAGCCTCCTCAGAGTGCTGACATGGCCACCCTGGCATCCCGTTTTCTGTTAGCGCCTCTTGTCTCTGTGAACCACTGTCTCTCACTGTCCCTCTTGTCCTCAATGTGGCAGGTTCCATCACATCTCGGGTAACTGAGGACACATCCAAGGTGTGTGAATCTATTAGTGACAAGCTGAACGTGCTGATGTGGTACCTGGGGCGAGGCCTGTGTCTCCTGGCGGTCATGTTTTGGGGGTCACTGTACCTCACTGTGGTCACCCTGCTGGCCCTGCCCCTGCTTTTCCTTCTGCCTCGGAAGCTGGGGAAAGTGTACCAGGTACGTGCTCAGGGTCCTCAGCTCCCACGCTGTTTCTCCTAGACTGCTTTCAGTGCGACTTCCCTCTGCTTCTCCATCATCCCGAGCCCCTGTTGCCTCTGGCTCCCAACTGCCCTGCATCCACAGCCTTGTTCTCTGCCTTCTCTCTAACATCTGGCCACAATCTGTCCTTATGAACTGGAGTCCAGGTTGGAGAGGCAGCTCAGGGTTAAGGGTGCTGGCTGCTGCTCTTCCAGAGGATCTGAGTTTGGTTCCCAGCACCCACACCAGGCAGTTCACAGTGGTCTGTAGTCTGATGCCCTCTTCTGGGCTCTACAGATACCTATACATACATAATGCACACACATACATAAAATTGAAAATAAATCTTACAGAAACCTAGAAGTATGGCTGTAGACCTTTGTCCTCGATCTGTCCCTCTGGCTGCTGACTTTAATCTCCGTGTAGGTAACCGAGGTGTTGGCGTTCCTTCTCATTTGCACGTCCTGTGTGGTGTCTCTGCTCCTTGTCTCCCCCAGTCACTGCAAGGGAAGGTGCAGGAGTCTCTAGCGGAGTCCACGCAGGTGGCCATCGAGGCCCTGTCCGCGATGCCTACCGTGCGGAGCTTTGCCAACGAGGAGGGAGAGGCCCAGAAGTTTCGGCAGAAACTGGAGGAGATGAAGACTCTCAACAAGAAGGAGGCCTTGGCCTATGTAGCCGAACTGTGGACCATGAGTGTGAGTACCTGGAGACGAATGCTCACTTCTTTGTCCCAGCATGTCTTGATTTTACTCTTTCCCAACCCTACTTCTGTTCCTCCTCCAGTGGGAAGTGATTGGCTCTGGGTCTTCGATCACTCTACTCTCTGTCCTTAATTCCTTCCATGTTTTGTGGTGCTGGGAAGCATCCTTCCACAGAGACACACGAAGTCCACTCGACCTGTGTGTGAGAAACACCACTCTCCCAGCTCCAGGTCTTTCCTTTGCTGCTCAGAAAGCCACACATTCCTGTGCTGTGTGTGCCTCATGCTGGCACTGTGTGTGTGAGCTAGTTGGAGCCATGAGAAGTGCCAGAGGCCAGTGGCCAGGGGCATCTGTGATAATGACGTAGAGGGAACTAAAAGCAGTAACCAGCGGTTCCAGGCTCGATCCTGCCATCAGTCAGCTCTGTGACCACACACGTTACCTTTTTCTGAGGCTGTTTCCCTGTTTAGGAAAATGGGAATAAAAACTGGTATGTTGATTCACACCTGTAATCCCAGTACTCAGGCCGAAGCAGGAAGATTGCTGTGAGTTCCCAGACATCATGGGCCATGATGTGGGGAGTGAGGGCCGTGAGATGGCTCAGGAGGTAAAGATTCCTGCTGCCAAACCTGATGACCTGAGTTCCATCTCTGGAACCCACAAGATGGAAGGAGATAAGTTGTCCTCTGACCTTCACAAAGTGCACCATAACATCCACTCACATATAAACAAGTAAATAATTGTAGTTTAAAAAAAAGTAAATTAAAAAACCAAAACAGCAACAAAAAAGGAATAATAAACTCATTCACAGAGGCTCCTGATGTCAGAACAAGCTGATGGATGGCTCAGCTGTTAAGAGTGCATGCCTTAAGCCAGGCAGTGGTGGCACACACCTTTAATCCCAGCACTCAGGAGACAGAGCCAGGCGGATCTCTGTGAGTTCGAAGCCAGCCTGGTCTACAGAGCAAGATCCAGGACAGGCACCAAAACTACACAGAGAAACCCTGTCTCGAAAAACCAAAAATAAATAAATAAATAAATAAATAAATAAATAAATAGGTAAATAAATAAATAAATACATAAATAAATAAATAAATAAATAAGTGCACGCCTTTAGTCCCAGCACTTGGAGGGCAGAGGCAGACAGAGGCAGGCAGATCTCTGTGAGTTCAAGGCCAGCCTGGTCTACAGAGAGAGTTCCAGGACAATCAGGGCTACACAGAGAAAACCTGTCTCAAAAAACAAAACAAAACAAAATACAAAAAAGAGCACAGACTGCTTTTCCAAATGATCAGAACTTATGTAGGGCAGCTCACAACCGCCTGAAACTGTTGCTCCTGGGATTCTGATGCCCTCTTCTGGCTTCTGTGGGCACCTACACTCATGTGCACATACCCACAGAGACATACACACACACACACACATATAACTTAAAGTTGTAAAAATAAATCTTTTTAAAAGAGTCAAATGTTCCTCAATCAAGGAGACGATGGTGATGAGGACCTGGAGGACTCCCTGAGCTGTGTTCAGATCTGACCCTTGATCCCTCCTTTCTCCCTGTCTCTCATGTCTCGGAGAACGCACTTGTGACCTTTCCAGTCCGTTTTATCGCATGGTTTCCCGTAGGTGTCGGGAATGCTGCTGAGGGTGGGAATCCTGTACATCGGTGGGCAGCTGGTGACCCGAGGGGCTGTCAGCAGCGGGAACCTTGTCTCCTTTGTTCTGTACCAGCTGCAGTTCACCAACGCTGTTCAGGTGAGCCCCCCCACCCTCCATCCTTGTCCTCACAGTGCCTCAGCTGTCTCTGCCTGCCCATTGGCTGTCTCTACCTACCATTGGCTGTCTCTGCCTGCCATTCTCTGCCTGCCATTGGCTGTCTCTGCTTGCCTGGAGGTCTC
Source organism: Peromyscus eremicus (assembly GCF_949786415.1). Lineage (NCBI taxonomy): Eukaryota > Metazoa > Chordata > Mammalia > Rodentia > Cricetidae > Peromyscus > Peromyscus eremicus. Next base: position 3,022,807 of record NC_081432.1, on the reverse strand, counting down.
TGCCTGCCATTGGCTGTCTCTACCTGCCATTCTCTGCCTGCCATTGGCTGTCTCTGCCTGCCATTGGCTGTCTCTACCTGCCATTCTCTGCCTGCCATTGGCTGTCTCTGCCTGTCATTGGCTGTCTCTGCCTGCCCGTGGCTGTCTCTGCCTGCCATTGGCTGTCTCTGCCTGCCCGTGGCTGTCTGTGGCTGTCTTTGCAATTCTCTGTCTCTTCACATCACAGAATGCTATCAAACAGGTTAGCCCTCCCACCTGCCTTCAAGGTCCGTCCAGCTCCCACCTACACTCCACTCTACTATGCAGGGTCTGCTCTTCTCCTATCCCTGGATGCAGAAGGCTGTGGGCTCTTCAGAGAAAATATTTGAATACCTGGACCGGACTGCTTGCTCTTCACTCAGTGGCTCGTTGGCACCCTTAAACATGGAAGGTCTTGTCGAGTTCCAAAACGTCTCCTTTGCCTATCCAAACCATCCTGATGTCCAGGTGCTTCAGGTACTGCCACCAATCCTGAATCCCACCTTCGCCTCTTCTACCCTCTTACTAACGGCCCAGGTCCTTCCTAACCCTCAAAGGTGCCAATGAGAACCGTGTGTTTATGCATCACCCCAACCCAAGCATGGGCTCGGGTTCCAGGCCTATGGAGAAGAGGCTTCAGGGAGAAGGCTTCTGGGCTGGAGCGATGGCCCAGCGGCTAAGAGCATTGCTGCTCTTGCAGAGGACCCCAGCTCAATTCCCAGCATGCAAATGGTGACTCACAACCACCGGTTCCAGTTCCAGGGGGATCCTACACCCTCTTTTGACTTCTGTGGGCATAAGGCATGAACATGGCATGCATGCATTCATACTGGAAAAATAGTCATACACGTAAAATTAAATAAATAAATCTAAAAAAAGTTAAGAGGAAGCTCCTATAACAAAGGAGTTGGCAGGGCAACATGTGACTCCAGTTGCCATTTGTGATGCAGATATGATTTCTGCTTCCTGAGGGGAATGCTCAGCCTCCACCCTCCAGTTTTGTTTTTTTTTTGTTTTTGTTTTTTTCGAGACAGGGTTTCTCTGTGTAGCTTTGCGCCTTTCCTGGAACTCACTCTATAGACCAGGCTGGCCTCGAACTCACAGAGATCCGCCTGCCTCTGCCTCCCAAGTGCTGGGATTAAAGATGTGCGCCACCACCGCCCGGCCCCACCCTCCAGTTTTAACTCCCCAGTGACGCTTCTTGCCCATTCCTTTGCCCCAGCCCCTCTCTCTTCTCCTTTGGTGGTGTCATCCCAGAGGTCCATGCGTACAGAGGCCAGGGATGGCTGTATATTCTCCCATTTTTCCTTTTGGGTAATGTGTCATGTTGTACACCGAGTGCAGTGACCGGCTCTAGGCCAGAGGAGCTTTTCACCATGTGCTTCTCTGGCCTCCAGGGCCTGACATTCACACTGCATCCTGGGAAGGTGACAGCGTTGGTGGGACCCAATGGGTCCGGGAAGAGCACCGTGGCTGCCCTGCTGCAGAATTTGTACCAGCCCACTGGGGGCCGGCTGCTGCTGGACGGCCAGCCCCTGGTCCAGTATGACCACCACTACCTGCACACTCAGGTGAGCAAGGAGGAAGTGTGGAGGAGGGGAGGAGATCAAGCCAGGAGAACAGTCTCAGTGAAAACTCTTGCCGAAGGTTGGGGATGCAGGCCGTCGTGGGCAGAGTGGGGGCTGTGTGCAGGACACATGACTGTAAGGTGTGCACTTGCTTGTGAGTCTGTAGGACACATGATTATATGGTGTGCTTGTGAGTCTGCAGTCCCTAGACAGTGACACTCCTGTGTTTCCTGTCCATGGCTCTTTGCATTTCACCTTAGGTGGCCGCGGTGGGACAAGAGCCACTGCTATTTGGAAGAAGTTTTCGAGAAAATATTGCCTATGGCCTGACCCGGAATCCAACCATGGAGGAAATAACAGCTGTGGCCATGAAGTCTGGAGCCCACGATTTCATCTCCAGACTCCCTCAGGGCTATGACACAGGTATCTCCATCTCACCTCCAGACTCCCTCAGGGCTATGACACAGGTTCTCCATCTCACCTCCAGATTCCAATAACCCTGCTTTATTACTCAATTCCTCCTCCCTTTGGACTTCAATATGTAGTTGAAAGTCTTGTTTCTGTGATTCACATCCTCAGAACTCTATCCACCTTCCCAGGGCCTCCCTTCCAGCTGCCTCTGTTGGTCGTGTGTGTGTGTGTGTGTGTGTGTGTGTGTGTGTGTGTGAGAGAGAGAGAGAGAGAGAGAGAGATTGTGTGTGAGAGTGTATGTGTTGGTGTGAGTGTGCATTTATGCGTAAATGTGTCTGTGCATGTGTGTGTGTGAATGTGTATTTGTGTGAGAGAGAATCTGTGTGTGTGTGACTGTGTCTCTCTGTATGAATGTGTCTCTATGTGTGAATATGGGTGTTTATGTGAATGTTTGTATGTATACGTGAGAGTGTCTGTATGTGTGTGAATGTGTGTGTGTGCATGTGTATGTATGTGTGTGCTTGTGTGTGTACACACCTGTTTACATCTCAGCTGGTCTCTTGTCTGCAGAGGTGGGTGAGGCTGGGAACCAGCTGTCAGGGGGGCAGCGACAGGCAGTGGCCTTGGCCCGAGCCTTGATCCGGAAGCCACGCCTGCTCATCTTGGATGATGCCACCAGTGCCCTGGATGCTGGTAACCAGCTACGGGTAAGGCTCTAGTTTTCATCTGTCTTTCTGAGACTGTCTGACTATAGTCTTGGCTGGCCTGGAACTCACTTTGAAGACCATCCTGGCCTCAGAGGAGTAGCAGGCTTTCTTTTTGTGGCCGCCACCCAGCTCCCTGACACAGACTTATTGGTTCTGAATGCTCAGCCTAGTTTAGGTTCGTTTCTGGCTAGTTCTTTTAGCTTAAATTAACCAGTTTCTCTTTATCTTCCTTTTGCCTCAGGCTTTTTACCTTTTCTTGCTCTATGTCCTACTTTTTCTGCTTCTTCTGTGTCTATTTGGCTGGCCCAGGCATCTCCCTCTCTTTCTCCCTTGTTCTCTCTCAATCTTTTTTTCAAGCCTGGATTCCTCCTCCTATTTATTCTTTCTGCCCACCAGCCCCACCTATCCCTCCTCTGCCTAGCTATTGGCTGTTCAGCTTTTTATTAGACCAGTCAGGTGCCTTAGGCAGGCAAGGTGAAACAGATGTAACATGTCTTTACATAATTAAACACATATCCTTACATCATTTAACAAATGCAGCATAAACAAATGTAACACACCTTTACATAGTTAAAGTAACATTCCACAGCATAAACAAATGTAACACATCTTTGCCCAGTTAAAATAATCCATAGCACAGACCCATGGCAGTCTTCCTGCTGCTACCTCCAGAGGGCGGGGCTACCCTGCTGCATCATCTTCCTAACGTCTCGGTTCCATGGGATCTTGCTTCTGTTGCTCATCCTGTTAGTTACGCCATCACATAACTATTCAAACCTGTCTTTGGAATTATCAGTTCCCGTTAGCTTTTCTCCAGGACACTCAGAACCAGTGAGAAGGGCCTCTGCCCCAACAGTGCCGATGTGGGCTGGGCTTGCCTTGTGCACCAGAGCCATCCCGCCCTTTGAACTCAGTCATCCATGTCCATCAGGAGTCCTTTGCTTATTCTTGGATGGCAAAATAGAGACTAAGAGAGGTTGATCAACCTTCTAAAAGTCACACAGCTCTTGAGCAGTGGATCCAAATCCAAGTCATCTACCTGAATTCTCACGTTCTTTGTTACTAAGTTAAATTTTTCTTTAATTTTTTTTAGATTTATTTATTTTATGTACTGAGCGTTTTGCCTGAATATATGTGCATTACATGAGTGCCTAGTGCCCTCGAAAGTCAGAAGAGGGTGTTGGATCCCCTGAAACTAGAGTTATGGATGGTTGTGAGCCACCAGGTGGGTGCTGGGACTCAACCCCGGGTCCTTTGGGAGAGCAGCCAGTGCCTTAACCGCTGAGTCGTCTCTCTGTAGACAGATTATTCTTTGGGCCACCAGCTCGCAAAAAAAGACTTGGAGACTTATTTTTAATTATGAAAGCTCGGCCTTAGCTTAGGCTTGTTTCTAACTAGTTCTTATAACTTAAGTTAACCCGTATCTTTTAATCTACATTCTTTCACGAGGCTTGGTTACCTTTACTCTGCACTGCCCACCCTGCTTCCTCTCCATCTCACAGGCGACTCTGCTGTCTTCCTCCCCAGTCCTCTCTGTCCCCAGAAGTCCCACCTGACCTCTTCCTGCCTAGGAGATGGCCATTCAACTCTTTATTAAAACCAATCACAGTGACACATCTTCACACAGTGTAGAGGAATATTCTGCAACATCTCTCCAGCTCCAAAGTTAAACTTCTTTAAATAATATAAAACTCCTCAGTTTATTAGGGGTTATTAAAAAAGATGTATGCAGTAGGGAAGGGGATGTATGGGGTGGGTCCTGGGGGGTGGAAAGGAGGGAAATGGGAGGTGGTATGATTATATTTCATCATATACGTGGATGAAATTCTCAAAGCATAAACTAATGTGAAAAAAAAATTCCCACATGTTAAGGCTGAACGAGGCAACCCTAGTCTTATTGCAACTTGATATGCCATGTTTGGTTGATATCTCTGGAAGGCCTGCCCTTTTCTGAAGGGAAACAGAGGAGGAGTGGATGGAGGAGAGGGGAGGAGGAGAGGAGGGAGGGGAAACTTTCCAGTTGGGATGTAATATATGAGAGAAGAAGAAATTAAAAATAAATTAAAATTTCCCAGCTCACGGATAGACTATTATGGGGGATGAGCGACTGCTCAGTTCCCTCCATGTTGTGCTTTTGTGCATCTGGACCGCCTCTTGCCAAGAGGCCTCAACAGAACAAGGGTTTGGAGAGAAGCACTCGGACCAGGAACATCAGCATCCTCGGGGGTGTTGGCAGGTGACAGTGTGTCCCAGCCCTGGAAGTCCAGAGGCCCCTGCCCTGTAAGGTCTGTGTTTCTGCAGGTCCAGCGGCTCCTGTATGAGAGCCCCGGGCGGGCTCCTCCAACGGTGCTGCTTATCACCCAGCAGCTCAGCCTGGCGGAGCAGGCTCACCACATCCTCTTTCTCAAAGAAGGCTCTGTCTTCGAGCAGGGCACCCATCTGCAGCTCATGGAGAAGAGTGGAGGGTGCTACCGGGCCATGGTGGAGGCCCTTGCGGCTCCTTCGGACTGACAGGCTTCCGGAGCTGCCCACTTACGGCACTGACCTCCTCCATTGCCCTCTGCTCTGTGTGGTGGAGAACCTGGGGGCAAAGATAGCACCACACCCATTGACCAGGGAGTTGAGGCGCCGCCGAGGCTTTTGTCACAAGATAAAATGTAACACCTAGGACATGGCTGGAATTAACCATGAATGTTACCTCCACCTCTGCCCCTTAGTTAGACTGGGTTTCAGGCACCTCAGGCTGACCTTAAACTTGCATCTAAGACCTTGAACTCCTGATTCTCCTGCCTCCACTCTCCTGGTGCTATCTGGTATCACAGCATGCACCAACAAACTTGGTTTATGTGGTGTTGGAACCTATGAGAAGAAACGCCCAAAATGTACAGAGAGGAAGGACAAGCAGCTTGTAATTAACCAAAGGCATAGACTGGCCTATGGATAACCCGTGGGCTCTTGATATTTATAATAAAACTGGTGTTTTGTACTGTGGCTTCTCCTGTTTCTCAGCATCCACCGAGTTAGCCTGCGTCCTTCCCCACACAGCGCGCGGTCTCGCTCTTCAGAGCCTCTGTTTTACTGCTGGGTCCTATCATCTTTTATTTCCCGTGCTTCTCTTTTCCTACCTACCCATCGACTCCCCGTGCTGAGCAGGACGGGGAGGCATCCCCTCCCTCCCCGCAGCCCAAGGCATCAGCAGCTGCATCTCTGAGCCCAACTCAGAGGCGGGAGGAAGCACGGCAGCGGCTGGGGAAGCCAGGATGCCACACCAGGCCACCTCGCATCCGCTTTGATCCTTTCTGAACCGCTCACTCTGCTCCTCAGCGGCATACTCCGGGATAATCTCGAAGAAGCGGATAGGATTATCTAGTAACTCTCATCCATTTAGGGAGAGCCGGGTGAATGTGACGCCAGCAGTTGCTGGGCAGATGAGGTCCGCACAGGTTGCAAAGAGAGGCGGGGTTTAGAAGAGTAAGGGGAAGAAGCGCTCAGCCGGGACCTGGGCGAGCAGCCCAGGGCAGGAGCGCGCGTGGGTGGCCTCAGGGTGGAGAGACTGTTGAACCGTGAAGGGCCCTAGGAGGGACCACATGGAAAGACCCGACCTGCGCCCTCATCTTGAATGGCCCTTCCCCACGCGCTAGGGTGTCTTTCCCCGTTCCTCCTTCTGGTCGTGCCTATGCGCCCGTTTATCGTATTTTCCAGTTTCTATAAAATGACGCTTATTTGAATGCTGCCCCCGTCCTCAGGACGCACGCCTAAGTGAAGTTGCTCAATGCTCCTCTCAGGCTCCAGCTTTCCTGAAGCACCTCTAGAGGTCAGGACCCTACCCAGTCCTCCGCGGTTCCCAGAGGATGCCCGCCTGTGGGCGCTCAGGTACCCCACGGCTAGGCGGCCTCTGAAGGCGCACCTCTTCCATCCCGGCCCATTCACAGACCTGGCAGCAGGGAAACTCTCCTCAGTATATGATACTCTTCGTTCAGACACCCATTGATTGGGTTCTTCACGGAAAGGGCAGGGGATGGGGAGCGGGAGGGGAGGCGGGGGGGGGGGGTTTCTTGTTCCCTCCCCTTGGTGCTGTGGCTTTCGCTTTCACTTCCTTGTCGGAGAGTCGACGGCAGATCTCCGGGGCTGAACGGTCATGGCGTTACTGGATCTGTGCGGAGCTCGGGGGCAGCGGCCCGAGTGGGCTGCCCTGGGTGCAGAAAGTGGGTATCGCTCGGACCCGGGACACTACAGTTTCTCTGTGCGAGCTCCGGAGCTCGCCCTTCCCCGGGGAATGCAGGTGAGGATTGCAGGGACCCTTGAGAGATGCAAGGGGGAGGTGGAGGAAGGACGGGTCTGCCTGGGTCTGCGGAGGTGAGCAAGCCTGGAGGGACTGCCCAGGAGAGCAGCATCCAGGCCAGCCCTAAAGAATCCACGTGGAGATGATGGCTTGGGAGAGAGGAAGGGAGGGAGAGGGGGAAGGAAGGAGGGAAGGAGAGGGGGAAGGAGGGAGGGAGGGAGGGAGGAGGGAGGAAAGCGGGGTAGGGGTGGGGGGTGGGGGGGAGACAGAGACAGGGGGGTGCCAGTCCTGAGACACTGCACAAATCACTATGCCTCAGTCACCACTGCTAGAGGGAACACACTTGGTCTCTGAAGATCCGTGAACTGGGGTGGCTAACCTGGCCTCAGCACCATCCTAGAACATGTTAGGCAGTCTAGGTCTCAGCCTCTCTACTGTAAAATGAGAATACATCAATAAAATGTGCTTTGGGAGAACCGAGGGAGCCATGGATGGGGAAACACCTTGAAGTCAGTTACCATGACCTTTGCTCCCTGGTGCTGGAAAACAGAAAGATTGGTGGACATGCCTCCCTCCTTCCTTCTCCATCTGGAGTCTGGCTATTGGTGGTTATAGAATTCGGAGACCCTTCCTCACCTACTACTCTCCAAAACCCTGCCCAGGGGCCTCCTGTTACTGAGGTGTTCTGTGCCCCCTTTTTCTCTCAGCCTTCGGAATTCCTGAGGTCCTTTGGCGGTGACCAGGAAAGGAATGTTCAGATTGAGATGGCCCACGGCACCACCACGCTAGCCTTCAAGTTCCAGCATGGAGTCATCGTGGCAGTGGACTCCCGGGCCTCTGCGGGGACTTACATTAGTGAGTACGCATGCGCTGTGGCCAGCGCCTGAGGCCCGCACACCAGTTAGGGTAGAGCAGCTGTGGAGTGGAGTGAGCAGGGAGGGCTGTGGACTCATTCCTTTGATCTCAAAACTCTTCTAGGCACCCTAAGAGTGAACAAGGTGATCGAGATTAACCCTTACCTGCTCGGCACCATGTCTGGCTGTGCTGCCGACTGTCAGTACTGGGAGCGGCTGCTGGCTAAGGAATGCAGGTGGGCAGATTTCCTCATCTCATTTGTTCAATCCTAGACTCTCCCAGGTCACTTATTCCCGGTGATCTATCCTAGTGCTAATAAGGGGTTTTACAAAAGAAATAAAATAGCCTTTGTGTGATTAAAAATCTCCCGAACCTTAGTCTGTGCCCCTGCTTAGACACCAGGTAATCTGTCAATTATTTAACACGGACACCGTCACGTTAGGATGGGGTCCTTTAACAGGCTTTTAAAAACGTGGCTCATATATTTTAAATTCCAAATCTTTCCCTCATTCCTACATCGCGCCAGCTCATACCTTCCCAACACTCGTCTCTACATCCTTTCTTAACCTCATTCTGTGGGAGAAAATGGACTCTGGCCTGCCGCCCCTGAGGCCTCCTTCCTCCTCACCTAGGCTGTACTACCTGCGGAATGGGGAACGCATCTCCGTGTCTGCGGCCTCCAAGCTGCTCTCCAACATGATGCTGCAGTACCGGGGCATGGGCCTCTCCATGGGCAGCATGATCTGCGGCTGGGACAAGAAGGTGGGTGGCCTGTCCCTATGCTCCCCACCCCCATGAGCTGTCCCTTACCCACTGGACACTACCCTCCCCCATGCTTGGCTCAGGTGTTGATGTTGGCCACAGTGCGCCGTCTTAACTCAAAGGTTTCCCTGCCGGTGTCTGCCCACACCAATCACACTTGAGTCTTTCTGTTATTGACAAGGTATTTCCAAATGTAACTCAGGATGGTCTCCCATCTTCTAGGGACCAGGACTCTACTACGTAGATGAAAATGGGACTCGGCTCTCAGGACAGATGTTCTCCACCGGCAGCGGGAACACCTATGCCTATGGGGTGATGGACAGTGGCTACCGGCAGGATCTCAATCCTGAAGAGGCCTATGACCTTGGCCGCAGGGCTATTGTTCACGCCACCCACAGAGATTGCTATTCTGGAGGCGTTGTTAATAGTAAGAGACCAGTGCTTCCCCCAGACACCTGGGAGAAGGGGGTTTTAGACTGGGGAGACTCAGGGGTGATGGAGTGGGGAGGAAAATGTTTTCAGCTTGTGTGGGGGTGGGGATGGGTGCGAAGGCCTCTGCAAGTCGCTGCTGCCGCCCAGGCCACACCCCTGACTTACTGAAGAGAGGGTTGAGGCCATGTTCTTTTCTCAACTGCTCACAGTGTACCACATGAAGGAAGACGGCTGGGTGAAAGTGGAAAGTTCCGATGTCAGTGACCTGATGCACAAGTACTGGGAGGCCAACCAGTGATGGCGGTGGCCGCTGGGCAGGTGGCTCCTGGCAAGCCTGGTGGACTCGGGGACCTGGGCCAGCTTCAGTCCCAGGAGGAAGGAGGGCCCAACCTGGGCCGGAGACAGAAAGCTCTGAGGCCATAGAGACGGCCAGGTTCACCCTCGTCTCACTGAGCACTCCATCCCTGGATACCTTCTACGTACAATAAAAGAAAACGGTTATACGTGTCTCTGTGCTGTGGCTGAACGGAGTCAGGCTGTGGGGTCCTTTGGAGGGAGGGTCAGGGAGCAAGCAGGAAATCAAGCGGGCTTCTACTGAGAGGGGGCGCCACCTTCTCTGTAAGTAGCTGAGCATCACCAGGCTCTTCCTGGACATCCTCCAGCACTCCCCTCCCAGGAGGATCCATCAGCCTTCTCTTTGGACACTCACATTTAATTTCATTTGGCCCCACAGCCCTTCCTGGAGGAATGCCATGCTCTGGGGACTCCAGTGTGGCCCCTGGTAGATGTTTTGGGGTGACTGGACTTTGTGATGATTATAAACACTGAATCGCTTCAGTAGCACCTTTTTGACATTGGATATTGAAGTGTAAAGATGCTGTTGGGTTCAATTTCATGATGTCCCCTCTGGCTGCCAGGTGAGAGCCCAGTGAAGAGAGATGAGCAGGAATACCCGGGTCTGTGGAAGCACAGGAGTGGTCAAGAGTGAGGTCATGGGTCAGAGGAGAAGCCAGAGCAGCCGCAGGAGTTTCCTTCACTGGGGGTGCCCTAAGACCCAGAGCAGATAAGGTGGCCATGTAGCAGGACCGGCTTCTATGCTTTCACCCCCAACCCCCACCCCACACTTAAACTTCAAGTGATTCGTGGGTAGTCACACCAACATTTCAGAGGGGATTTTTTTTTTTTTTTAACTTTTTCTTTAGAGGTAGTTTCAGCACACGGAGTCATTTCTGAGTCTGTCGCTTTGGTAGAGGGAGGCTGCGATGTGCAGCAAAGATACTTTGTTTTCATAGCTGAGAATGGAACCCAGGGACTCACCATGCTAGGGAAGGGCCCTACCCTTGAGCCCAGAGGGGTGATTTCTTCGATAAACTGGGCTCTGGGGGAGGAGGTTGGGTAGAAACTGTCGCTGTTTGATAGCATTAGCCTATACCAGCCTCTCCCTCACATCAGTAGGCCCTGGCACTGACCCAGGACCCTCACCGCAGGTCCGCAGGTCCGACACTGAGAAGGAAGTCTGAGGACAAAGTCTGGGTTCAAAAGGAAACCTTCAGCCTGGTGATAGGGGCTAGGCCTTCCAAGAAGGCCCCATGTTTTACCCCAAGACCTCTGTTTCTGGGCTTGTCTGGAAAAAAAAAACTAAGCCCCTCATCTCCTCTCCCTCCTCCTTACTCCCCCTTCTCCCTCCTCCTTACTCCCCCCCCTTCCAGAAGTGGGACTCCTGTGTGGTCCATTGTTAATTGTTTGGGTGACTGGGAGGGCATCTAAAATCACTCCCTCCTTCACTCTCTTCCCCTCCTCCTCCTTCCTCCCCTCCCCCCTTTCCCCTCCTCCTTCCCTCCTCCTCCTCCTCCTCCTCCTCCTCCTCCTCCTCCTCCTCCTCCTCCTCCTCCCCTCCTCCTCCTCCTCCTCCTCCTCCTCCTCCTCCTCCTCCTCCTCCTCCTCCTCCTCCTCCTCCTCTCTCTTCCGGAGAACGAACCTAGAGCTCAGGCAAGTGTTTTCTTCCTCTGAACTATGTTTCCAGCCACATGAGCGCTTCTTAAAATAGGTCCGGAGTTCGAGAGAGCAACCGGGGAAATGCAGGGCTTTTCCCATGACAAAGCAGCTCAGACCCTCGGAGGCTTTTGCTAGTAGCGGCCAACTAGGGTGGGTGAGGCTCTTTGGGGACTTGGGGCGCTCACCCCACCCGCAGATTGGCAGGCGCCGCCTGCTGGCCGCTGTGCGCAGCACCGGGACCTGGACAGTGAAGTGAAAGCGAAAGTCGCGGGACCGGGCGCTCTTATTGCGAGACCGTCGCGGGCGCACCCGGGGGATCCAGTTTGGGAAGAAGCAGATTTCAGAAGCACTCCTGAGCTGCTGGTCCGCAGGTGAGTTCTTGTGGATAGAGCCCGAGCGCTAGCAGGGGTGCGGCCCACTCCCAAACCCTTGGTGTCTCCATCTCGCTCCCCTCTCTGGGTCCTGCCTTAGGTTTTCTGCCCCACGCCCCTGCCCCACCCAATGTCCCAGGTCTTCTGCCCCAGGTTCTGTGCCTCTCACCCAGTGTCCCAGGTCCCCTGCCCTTCACCCCTTGCCCAAGGTCCTCGGTCCGCTCCCTTGCCCGGTGTCCCCTGTCATTGTCTTCTGTCCCGTGCCGCCTGCCCCAAGTCCTCTCTCTGACTCTGCGTCCCACTGCTGCACGCTGTTCCCTGGCTCTAAGGACCCGGGGAGTGGAGGGAGTGTGACCGGGGACTGAGTCTTCTCGGTTAACACCAAGAACCTTCAAAGGGACAGGCGTGGTGACAGCAGACTAGCCCCCCCCCGTGTGTGTGTGTGTGTGTGTGTGTGTGTGTGTGTGTGCAGAATGGCATGGATCTCAGGAGAGGTGTGACTAGGAGGAGACCTTCTCCGTGAGGTTGCATAAAATGAGAAGTTGAAGCCTGGTGTGGGTTCGGGGCAGGAGGCCTGTGGCCAGGGAACCCCACCGCCCTAATTTCTCCCTTTCTCCCTGCAGAGCCCATCATGGCGCTGGCCTACCTGAGGCCCTGGGCCTCTCTGCTGCTGGTGGACATGGCTTTACTTGCGCTGCTACAGGGGTCTCTGGGAAATCTGCTTCCCCGGGGGCTTCCAGGACTGTGGCTGGAGGGCACCCTGCGACTTGGAGGGCTGTGGGGACTGCTAACAGTGGGAGGGGCGCTGGGGATGGTGGGGACCTTTCTGCCCTTGCTCTGCCTGGCCACCCCCCTGTTTTTCTCGCTGAGAGCTCTGGTGGGAGGCACCATGAGTGCCCCAGCAGTCAGAGTGGCTTCTGCCTCGTGGGGCTGGCTGCTGGCTGGCTATGGGGCTGCCATGCTGGGCAGGGCCGTGTGGGATGTGCTGAGCCCTCCAGGAGCCCAGGAGAAGGAACCTGGCCAGGAGAACAACAAAGCCCTGATGTGGCGGTTGCTGAAGCTCTCGCGGCCGGACCTGCCTTTCCTCATGGTTGCCTTCTTCTTCCTCGTGGTGGCTGTGCTGGGTGAGAGGGAGAGGCCACCGTGGAGGGAGGGCGGTGGGAGAAGGGCCTCGGCAGGGCGCAGCCTCCTTATCCTTCCTGCCTCTTTCAGGAGAGACCTCAATTCCTCACTATTCTGGTCGTGTGATTGACATCCTGGGAGGTGATTTTGACCCGAATGATTTTGCCAGCGCCATCTTCTTCATGTGCCTGTTGTCTGTTGGGAGGTGAGTGGATGATTGACTTCAGGTCCCTTTGGTAGACCCACACCTGGACAGGGGCCCTCCATCCCGACTTTGTTTTGCACAAAGCACGAAGTACTTCAACTGAAATATGCACATTTACCCATCACGGACTCCCATCTATCCATTTATCTCCTCCTTTGAATTTTCCAACGTGCTCCAAGTTTATTTTATGTTACAGAGACAGGTAGGAGGGTGGTGCGGAGCAAAAGGAGCCGTGTGTCCAAAGGGACTGTTCCCAGTGTCCTCAGGTGTCTCCCCAGAATCTCCCGCAGGGGAGGGTGTGTCTCCCCCACCCCAATCTTGTGGCTCCCTCACTGGCTGCCTTTGCCTGTCTTTGTACAGACCCAGGAGCCTGCAGTCTCAAGTAAACAAACGATGAACTGTGTGGCAGGGCTGTGACTGGGATGAGGAGGCTCAGGTACAGAGAGAGGGTGCAGGTTCAGGCAGGTTCTCTCCCTCCCTCACCCCTTCCTAGTCCTTCATTATGCCTCCATTCTAGTTTTGCTGTATTTTCCCCCTGAAGCCATGCACAGGTGAACTCCTTATGGGTCAGTTCTCTGCTCTCCCGGCCCAGGCTGGATTCCCTTTGGTGTCTTGGTAGCATTTGGTGTTTGTAGTTCAGTTGATCTCTTTCTGCAACTAGCATTTATGAAACTCCCTTCTGTCTTCGAATCTACTCCGCTTTTTTGGAGAATTTTCCTCCTCTAGACCCTTAAGTTTGGCCTGTTCATGGGTATGTTGTGTTCTAAACTAACCACTCCCCCACCCTCCCACCCTGTCATTCTTCCTGAGTAAGAGTGTATGTGCACTGGAGGTCAGAGGACAGCTTGCTGAGTGAGCTCTGTCCCTTCACTGTGTGGGGTCCAGGGGTGGAACTTAGGTCATCACCAGGCATGGCCACGCAGTGTGTTATGATTTCTTAAAAATATTCTTTGTGCCAGGTGATTCTCCGATGCAGATTTACGCTAAGCTGTTTCCTAAACCCAGTTGTTCCAGGGGCTGGAACTGCTGCTGGCTAGGCACTCTCACCTTGTAATCATATTCAAACCTCAGTGCGTCACACTCCCTCCTGGACCCCCTAAAGATGCCCCTCTTTCCTGTCTCCAACCACAAAGCTCAGTACCCGCACTCTGGGCCTCAGCCTCAGGTCCCACACTGCTCTGCTGTGTCTTGCCTTCAGAACCATCTCCCTGGACTGGGGAGCCGGCTCACTGCGTCACGTGCTTTCCGTGTAAGCACAGGGAGACTCTCTAACCCCAGTACGGGTGTGGAGTGAAGACAGGTGGATCCTAAGGCCATGGTGACTGGCCAGTCTATCGGAAATGGTGGGCTCCAGGTTCAGTGAGAGACCCTGCCTCCAGAAAAATAAGGTGGAGGGCAACGGAGGGAGATGGGATGTCATCCTTTAGTCTTTGAACACACACCCACCACACACACACAGAGCAGTACACCTGGATCTGTGTGTATCCACATGCAAAACACACACACACACACACACACACACACACACACACACACACACACAGAGTGGTGGCTCCTTTTCATTCTTACTGTGATTACTCAAAGTCCACCATTTCATGTCTGCTTATCCAATATGGGAACTAAATTTGCATTTGAAACCCATATTTTGTAAAACATTTGCTTTTGTGCATTTAAAAATACTTCTTCCTTTAAGTTTTTATTATAAAAAATTGGTTGATCCAAGAGGACTTCCCAAAGGATGGAAGGTGAGATTGGTGACTGGGGATCCGTAAAACGGGAGGGAGGGAGGGACTTGTTGCTGTTTCCAAAGGAAGCACGTGTGAGTCCGTGAGCCCGTGGGGATTTGTGCTGGTTCCCTGTGTCTACCCTTCCTACCCGTTTATTCATGTGTTTTCCCCCTTTGCCTCTTGTCTACTTCCCCCATCTCCTTCTTCCCCCTTCTCTCCATCTCTCTTTCCCGCTGTCTGCCCCCCAACCCACCCCCCAGCTCCCTGTCTGCAGGCTGCCGTGGAGGTTCCTTCCTCTTCACCATGTCCAGGATTAACCTGCGGATACGAGAGCAGCTTTTCTCGTCCTTGCTGCGCCAAGACCTTGGGTTTTTCCAGGAGACCAAGACAGGTGAACCTGGCATCCGGGTCTGGGGTCCTCTGTCCCTCCTGGTCCCGTCACCCACCCCCCACCTCTGGAGCCTGGCAGTTATCTCTTAGAGCAGGGTAGAGGTGTAACCCAGTCTCTGTGGGGGAAGAGGGTGTGAGAGGTGGCATGAGTCAGTGAGATGGCTCAGATCGAGTTCTTGGGTTTCTGCAGTATCCATGGTCCCCTCATCCTCTCTGTCCTCCCCAGGGGAGCTGAACTCACGGCTGAGCTCCGACACCTCCCTGATGAGCCGCTGGCTCCCTTTAAATGCCAATATCCTGTTGCGGAGCCTGGTGAAGGTGGTGGGGCTCTACATCTTCATGCTCCGGGTGTCTCCGAGACTCACCTTCCTCTCCCTGCTGGACCTGCCCCTCGCCATAGCAGCAGAGAAGATGTACAACCCCCGCCGCCAGGTGTGTGTGCATGTGTCACAGTGCCCTGCCTGTCACAGTGCCCTGCGAGGAGACTAAAGTGCAGAGGTGTGCAGGCTTCCACGTGCAAATCTCAGCATGAGAGACAGACAGGTAGAATGGACAGTTCTTTTCAGCCTCTGCAGTACCACATTTTCCTAGTCCAGCCATCCACTGAGTTGAGGAGGTTGGGGGCCCACTGGATCTATAAGCAGAAGTGTTGCGTGTGTTGAGCTGTGGGGAGAGGGAGGTGAGGGGACATCTTTCTGGT
Source organism: Peromyscus eremicus (assembly GCF_949786415.1). Classification (NCBI taxonomy): domain Eukaryota; kingdom Metazoa; phylum Chordata; class Mammalia; order Rodentia; family Cricetidae; genus Peromyscus; species Peromyscus eremicus. The sequence goes on along the minus strand of NC_081432.1, from coordinate 3,007,262 downwards.
AAGATGGTGTCTTCTCATGAGTGTCTCAATGTCTGTGTATGCCCTTCCCACAAACGTTTGAGAATCAGTGTGAAGAACATCTTAGGAGGTTTACACTTTGTTTTTATTTTATGTGTATGAGTGTTTTGCTTGCACGTCTGGACATCTTTGTGCAGTGTCTGAGAAGGCCAGAAGAGGGCGTTGGATGCCCTGTGCCTGGAGTTACAGACAGCTGTGAGCAGTGTGGGTACTGGGAATGGAACCCTGGTCCTCTGGAGGAGCAGCTGGTGCTCTCAGCCACTGAGGCATCTCTCGGGGCCCTAGAAGGTTTCCCCTTTGACCTCAGCATACATAACTAGATGGAGTGTGGGGGAGGGAGGACTTGAGTTAGGCAGTCCTGAGTTTGGATTCAGTCCTGCCTTGGGCTTTCCCTTGTAGCAAAGCACACAGGATGTAAAAAAAAAAAAAACCACGTTACTCACTTTTGGGCCACAATTCAAAGCACAAGCCTTCTGATTCTCCACATTTTCCCCAAAACGTACTGTCACTTTATTTTTAAACGTGAACAAAAGCTGTTTTGCTGGCTGTGGTGGCTCATTGTGGCTTTGCTTTGTATTTTCCTGACCACTAATGATGTTACGTGTGTTTTCACGTGCGTGTGGGACATTTGACACATTCTTTGGAGGGATGCCCATCCGGTTCCTCTCGGTGCTTTTCGGCCCTTTGGTGAAGAGAAATTCCTATGCCCATTGTTTTTTTCATTTTTAAAAATTTGTAGTTTTGTTGTTGTTTTGTTTTTACTTGTTTGTTTTTGGTTTTAGGTTTTTGGTTTTGGGAGACAAGATTTCTCTGTGTATTCCTGGCTGTCCTAGAACTCGCTCTGTAGACCAGGCTGACCTTGAACTCACAGAGATCCACCTGTCTCTGCCTCCCGAGTGCTGGGATTAAAGGCATGCGCCACCACCACCCAGCTTAATATTTGCATCCCCCCCCCCCCCCCCGCCCAAACAGGGTTTCTCTGTGTAGTTTTGGTGTCTGTCCTGGATCTCGCTCTGTAGACCAGGCTGGCCTCGAACTCACAGAGATCCATCTGCCTCTGCCTCCCGAGTGCAGGGATTAAAGGTGTGTGCCACACTGCCCGGCCAAAATTTGCATTTTGAAAGGCATTCTTTATATTTTTTAAATTGTATTTTTAAAATGCAGTCTGCACATATTCTGGATGTTACTTGGCATGCTGGGGACAGCGTGGGTAGGCTAGTGATGCATGGCCTGTGGTAGAATTCACCAAGACAGGAAAGGCAGCAGCAGAGGGTGACTAGACACTGTGGTATGGCCGAAGCAGAGAGAGCAGGAAGCTGAGCCCACAAGGCAAGTCTTAGGGGCTGCTGTTAGAGGGTGTGTGTTTCAACATACACAGCCAGGCTGTGTTCAGTGTCACAGTGTCCTGGAATAGTCACTGTTGTGCTTGATCTTGAGGCATTGGCAGTCTCACCGTGAGTCAGACAGGGCTCAGCACAGAGCACAGGCCTTAAACGGGCACCCACACTTTGCAGCTGGGCCTTGCTGTGGTTAACTCCTGTTTAGAGGCATAGGCCCTGCTGAGCCCACCCTGCCCTGAGGCAAAACAGACCTGCTGTGAAGTTGGGATGCTTAGACCAGCTGCCTTCCCAGAACAGCAGCTGCTCTGGCCTCTTATCTGATTTACAAAGATGCGTCTTGAGGTGTCTTTCACTACAGACAGGTCTTATGCTGCAGTGTGGACAGGGTCCCATGCTGCAGTGTGGACAGGTCCTATTTGTCTTTGTTGCCTGTGCTCTGGTGTCCCATTTAAGAATTCACTGTGTAGTCCAGTGTCAGGAAGCTAGTTAATTGGGGCTGGAGAGATTGCTCAGTGGTTCAGAGTGCTTACTGCTCTTGTAGAGGACTGAGCTTGGTTCCCAGTACCCACATGCCAGCTATCCAGTTCCCTCTTCCAGCCTCAGAGGCCCCTGCACTCGTACACACACACACACACACACACACACACACACACACACACACACACCAAGTCTTTATAAAAAGAGTTTTTACAATTTCAACTCTTAAATTTAGGTCTTTGATCCATTTCTAATTACAGCTCCACCTTTTTAAAAAAATAAAGATTTACCATTTGTGCGTGTGTGCTCATGTGTGTGTGTACACATGTGTGTGGCTGCTCACAGAGGCCAGAAGACGGTCCCTGACCCCAGTTGGCTTAGGTGCTGGGAACTGCACTCTGGTCATCCGGAAAAGCAGCGAGCTCTCTAAACAGAGGAGCCGTCTCGACAGCCAGGTCTTCATCTTCCTTAACTGCTGCGTCTCTTTCCCCATCTGACATCAGGGGGAAGGATTTACTTCAAATGGAAGTTAAACAAAATGTCCCACATGTCCCACAGTGTTTACCAGTGAGAGCTCAGCAAGGCACATGCTCTCTCTCCTTCCTTTGTGTGTGAGTGTGTGTGTGGCAAGAATGTGTGTCTAAGGTGGGTGTTGTTCCTTAGTAGCAAGGTGAAGTCTCTTGGGGCTTCAGGTCCTTATGCGGGCATGGCAAGCACTGAGCCATCTCCCCAGCACATCTCCTCTCCCCTCCCCTCCCCTCCCCTCCCCTCCCCTCCCCTCCTCTCCTCTCCCCTCCCCTCCCTTCCCTTCAATATTCCTTCTGGAAAGAAAATCAAGGAACAGGGACGAAGGGCTGGAGTGAAGCCCCCGGGCCTGTTGTGTTCTGTCTCGTTAACCGGTTTATCCTGCTGTCTGTTCTCAGGCGGTGTTAACAGAGATCCAGGATGAGGTGGCCAAGGCCAGTCAGGTGGTGCGCGAGGCAGTAGGAGGGCTGCAGACCGTGCGCAGCTTTGGGGCCGAGGAGCAGGAGGTCAGCCGCTATAAGGAGGCCCTGGAGCGATGTCGACAGCTGTGGTGGCGCCGAGACCTGGAGAGAGCCTTGTATTCAGCCATACGGAGGGTGAGGCGGCCTGCGGAGGGAGACCGGATGAGGAGCCAGACAACGGAGGTTCTAGGAACCAGTATAGTGCACTGGCCTCGGGGGCTCACTCACTTCTCCCTCCTGCCCTCCCAGGTGATGGCCTTGGGCATGCAGGTGCTGATTCTGAACTGTGGCGTGCAGCAGATCCTGGCTGGCGAGGTCACCAGGGGAGGCCTGCTCTCCTTCCTGATGTACCAGGAGGAAGTGGGGGCCTATGTCCGGGTGAGTGAGATGCCCTCAGCAGATGCTTTGCTGCTGTTTCTCTCTGGACTTCTAGGCTGAGCTTTATTTGTTCAACAAACAAACTATTAATGTTCTTATAGATAATCTAAAACATGCTAAAAAAAAAAAAAAAAAAAAAAAGACCGGGTGGTGGTGGCGCATGCTTTTAATCCCAGCACTGAGGAGGCAGAGGCAGGTGGATCTCTGTGAGTTCGAGGCCAGTCTGGTCTACAGAGTGAGTTCCAGGAAAGGCACAAAGCTACACAGAGAAACCCTGTCTCGAAAAGAAAAAAAAAAAAAAAAAAAGAAGACATTATAAGGAACCTTCAGATAACTATTATCAGCTTTAACAATGATCATAACCCTAACCTTAACTCAAACTCCCTAACCCTAGCTTAACTCCATTATAAACTAATGCTGACCCTAACCCAATCCAAACAACTCCAAATAGCCATGACCCTAACTTAACCCCACCGTGACTAACCTTACCTCTAACTGCAGTCCCAAACCCAACCCTACCCCATCCTTAGTCTTGCCTCAACTCCACCTACTCCCAACAGCCCACTCTGTTGGGTCTGCCCTCACTCCCCTCATACTATTTTGAAACAAATTCAAAATCTCACAGTCTTATCTGTAGATATTCCTGTGTGCATCTCTAGATTATAAATATGTCGTCCAAAAGGCACTATGATACCAAAAAAATAGCAATAATTTCTTAAATTCACCCAGTACACTCAGTGCCCAGATCTCCACAGGTCCACATGGTGTGACTGATGTCCTTTCAACCTCTCTGTGTCTACTGATTTTAAATTCCCACCTTGCTATTTGTCGAAGGAATATGTATTTCTGTCTTGTGTTTCCTATGGATTCTGTGGGTCGAACCTCTGTAGTATTATTCCAGTGTGTACCTCTGACTATTTCTTATCCACTGGTAGATCAATATGGAAACTTTAAGACTCAGCATTTCCCTTTTTATAGTTATGGCTGTGTTCTTTGCTCTGGGAGACACAACATATCTGGTTCTCTTGGTGCTGGTGTCCGCCACTGATAAGCAATGCCTGACATGTGTTAAATGATCAGGTTGTAAATAGTGCTGCTCTGTCCTGCTTTAACTTGGCTGCATCAACCGAGGGACTTGATCTCATTTACTGCCGGGTTACCCAGTGCTGCAGTTTGACTAGGAAAGGCTCTTAACTATTTCTTTGTATCGGATCTCTTTAAACAATCAGTTACCTTGTTCTGGGCCCGGGCCATAATTTTCCTGGTTACTTCTTCACCATCCCTTATGTGTGGAGAGCTGTGCCGCGCACTCTGATAATTTCAAAGGCGAGTTGGCCACAGCGACTGCTTTTGAAAGGGTTCCCTGTCTCAAGGGAGGTGATACTAGGCACAGAGTGCAGGGCAGTGAGCGAAAGCTGTGGGGCTTGACGTACTCTGGGGACTTCAGAGCTTTTCCGTTACAAACTGAAAACGCTGAAATATCGCTGCAACTTTAAAATTCTACCAAAATTACCCTGCGTAAGGGAGCACATGTCTGTAATCCTGTGGTACTTGCAACCCTGAGGGAAGATGTCACATTTGAGGCCAGCCTGGGCTATGTAGCCAAAACTTTCAAAAGAACAAAGACAAAGCCACCCTCCTCCATTCCTAACTAAAAACAACTTCTCCAAGCCCCCCTCCATTAAAAGATAGAGGCTCTCTTTTGGGGGTGAGGAAAGGGGAGAGGCTGGCCGAGGTCATGCTGTGGGCAGAGTATGTGAGGAGCTGAGTTGGGGACCTGGTTTCTGGTGGGGTTTGATTAGCTGACCTGTCCGTTCCTGTTTTCCAGAACTTGGTGTACATGTATGGGGATATGCTGAGTAACGTGGGTGCCGCTGAGAAGGTTTTCTGCTACATGGACCGAAAGCCAAATCTGCCCCAGCCTGGGACCCTGGCCCCTCCCAGGCTGGAGGGCCACGTGGAATTCCAAGACGTCTCCTTTTCGTACCCCAGTCGCCCCGAGAAGCCGGTGCTCCAGGTGCCTGCGGGAGACCCCGTGGTCAGGTCCGGCAGCCTGTGCATCTCTTCTCTAGGAAGCTGTCCTTAACTCTTGCCTGCTTTTCCAGGGCCTGACGTTCACACTGCATCCTGGGAAGGTGACAGCGTTGGTGGGACCCAATGGGTCCGGGAAGAGCACCGTGGCTGCCCTGCTGCAGAATCTGTACCAGCCCACCGGGGGCCGGCTGCTGCTGGACGGCCAGCCCCTGGTCCAGTATGACCACCACTACCTGCACCGCCAGGTGGGAGGGGCAGGAGAGAGGGAGGGGCAGGAGAGAGGGAGGGGCAGGAGAGAGGGAGGGGCAGGAGAGAGGGAGGGGCAGGAGAGAGGGAGGGGCAGGAGAGAGGGAGGGGCAGGAGAGAGGATCAAGCGTTGGGGGGGGGGGATGAGGAAGAAAGGCTGGGTCCATCCTGAGGAAACCGTCCGTCCGTCCCCTCTGCCCAGGTGGTTCTGGTGGGACAGGAGCCGGTGCTGTTCTCCGGTTCTGTCAAGGACAACATTGCCTATGGCCTGAGGGACTGTGAGGATGCTGAAGTGATGGCAGCTGCCCGGGCGGCCCGTGCAGACGACTTCATAGGGGAAATGACTAACGGAATACACACAGGTACCTACAGGTCCCGAGCCCACCCTGGCAGGGGGAGGAGGAAATGGGGCTGGGGCGAGAGCCCATTGGATAAAGCGCTTGGTTGCAAGCGGGAGGACTTGAGTTTGATGTCTGGGATCCATTTATGGTGGTGGTGGGGAGTAGGGGGGTGGGGGGTGCGGGGGGGGGGAGAGAGCCAGACTGGGACTAATCTGGGGATTCAGAGGTTCCTTTGGGTCTCATTCTAAGCCAGTGAGAGACTTTGGTTCCGAAAGATAGACACTGCCTGAGGAATACATACCCCCCGCCCCCCAACACACACAGAGGATCATGCACCAGCACAGGCACGCGCGCGCACACACACACACACACACACACACATACACATGCTCACATGCACACACACACACACATACACAGGCTCACATGCACACACAGGTACACACACACATACACAGGCTCACATGCACACACACACACACATACACAGGCTCACATGCACACACACACACACACACACATACACAGGCTCACATGCATACACACTCAAACACACAGGCTCACATGCATACATACACACATACACAGTCTCACATGCACACACACACACACACATACACAGTCTCACATGCATACACACACATACACAGGCTCACATGCACACACAGGTACACACACACACACACACACACACACATACACACAGAGGATCATGCGCATGCATACACACACACCTCAGATAATGGAACTTACTTTGGGGTGATGTTTGTATCCCGGTTGCTCCTCCCTCTGTTCCCTCCTGCCCTGCTTTGCTGCCTCCTGATTGGCTAACCCAAGCGGATGGGAGAGAGAACCTGTCCTTCTTAGTGGAGAGGGCTGTTTTCTGACCTGCAGTGTCTCATGAGGGGAATTTCTCTGATTTCTTCAGAAATAGGGGAGAGAGGGGGGCAGTTAGCTGTGGGACAGAAACAACGTCTGGCCATCGCCCGGGCCCTTGTGCGGAACCCACGGGTCCTCATCCTGGATGAGGCTACCAGTGCCCTGGACGCCCAGTGCGAGCAGGCTGTGAGTACCAGCATGGGGCAGGCAGGGGACAGTGTGATTAAGGGTATGTTTGGAGGGTCAGGTGGTGTGGAGCTGGGCGGGGGTGGGCCGATGTCCCACTGATGGGGAGAATGTCTGCACCTTGCAGGGCTGTGAATCCTGTGAATTGCAATGGTTACTTTCTGTTGCTGGACCAAATACCCGAGAAAAGGAATGTAGAAGACAGGTTATTTTGGCTCAGGGGTTGAGAGAGCACACAAGACATCAGGGCAGGGACAGCGTAGCTGTGGGGTGGGTCGTTTGGACTCTTTTTTTTTTTTTTTTTTTTTTTTGGTTTTTTGGTTTTTCGAGACAGGGTTTCTCTGTGTAGCTTTGCGCCTTTTCCTGGAACTCACTTGGTAGTCCAGGCTGGCCTCGAACTCACAGAGATCCGCCTGGCTCTGCCTCCCGAGTGCTGGGATTAAAGGCGTGCGCCACCACTGCCCGGCTCGTTTGGACTCTTTACACCTTGGTGGACTGAGAGCCAGAGTGTGAATGCTGGCACCCAGCTGGCTCCCTCTTTCCCTCTTTTTCATGTGGTCCAGGACCCAGGGCATGGGATGGTGCCACCCACTTTCAGGGTAGATCTTTTTCCTCAGTAGTCCTCTCTGGATTCTTGAGTCAGTCCTCACAGACATGCCCAAAGGTGTGCCTTGCCCATGCCCTGGGCTTTCTTAAGTTGAGTTGGCAATGAAGATCTGTCTCCAGGATGGAATGGAGAATGGTGTGAGGTGTCTGGTCCTCCATCACTGCCTTTCCCAGTGGCATCAGTACAGCCAGGGAGGACAGACCCCTGTCGCCTGCCCTCTGCAGCCCCTGCACAGTCACGCCTTCCTTACCCCAGTCACGGGGTGGCCCAGCTGTGGTGTCCCATTCTTGCCTTTCTGAGGCGTGTCCTCTGTCCTCTGCAGCTGCAGGCCTGGAGATCGCAGGGGGACAGAACGGTGCTGGTGATTGCCCACAGGCTGCACACGGTTCAGAACGCCGACCAGGTCCTGGTGCTCAAGCAGGGGCGGCTGGTGGAGCATGACCAGCTCAGGGAGGACCAGGATGTCTATGCCCACCTGGTGCAGCAGCGGCTGGAGGAGTGAAGACTTCCAGACACTGAACGCTTTCCTCAGAACTGAGGCCAGAATCCGACGCACAGGGACTGTGCTGGAGGCTGGAGTCAGGATAAAGTCTGGGACCATTTTGGACTTTGTATGTTTTGGTGGGCTTGAGTGGGTGAGAGTTGGGGGATGGGGTGGTCATGGGGTGGAGTGAGCATTTTTGTGGTTCTAGAAACATTATTTTTTGCTGAATATAAATATAAATATGGCTGGGCGGTGGTGGTGCACGCCTTTAGTCCCAGCACTCGGGAGGCAGAGCCAGGTGGATCTCTGTGAGTTCGAGGCCAGCCTGGGCTGCCAAGCGAGTTCCAGGAAAGGCGCAAAGCTACACAGAGAAACCCTGTCTCGAAAAACAAAAAACAAACAAACAAAATATATATATAAATATGTATAAAATGCTTTTCCTTAGTATATATTATGGGGCCGGGCGGTGGTGGCGCACGCCTTTAATCCCAGCACTTGGGAGGCAGAGCCAGGTGGATCTCTGTGAGTTCAAGGCCAGCCTGGGCTACCAAGTGAGTCCCAGGAAAGGCGCAAAGCTACACATAGAAACTGTCTCGAAAAACCAAAAAAAAAAAAAAAAAAAAAAAGTATATATTATGGTTAATATTGATTGACATTTTAACCACATCTAGAATCACGGACAAACATCTGGGCGTGTCTGTGAGGGAGTTATAGATAGATTAGGTTAATTGAGGTTGGAAGACCTGCCCTAACTGTGGGCGGAGCCATCCCGTGGGCTGGGGGCCCAGACTGTGTGGAAGGGGAAAGTGAGCTGAGCACAGCGTCATCTCTCTCTGCTTCCTGACGGCGGACGCCGTGTAACCTGTGGGCTGCCACTCCTGCCTCCCTGACGTGATGGACTGTACCCTCAAATGTGTAGACCCCCTCAAGCTGCTTTTGTCAGGCGTTTTGTTGCACAGACAAGAAAAATAATTAATATGATATGTACCTATGAATAAATACACATTCATAGAGTTGTCTCACAAAGTGTAAAATCTGTCCATCCTGTGATTTACCTCAGGATATAACCATTGTTAGCCTTTTGCTAGCTGTCTATTCAGTGTGTATCTGTTCTTTGATACGCAAATAGCCCAACTCCTCATGAACATTCATAAAGCTGCCTTTCTGTCTCCTTCCTTATTCCCACCAGGATAATTCTTTTCTTTCTGTTTTTGATAGGGTCTCTATGTAGCCCTGGCTGTCCTGGAACTCACTATGTAGACCAGGCTGGCCTCAAATTCAGAGATCTACCTGCTTCTGCATCTCAAGTGCTGGGATTAAAGGCGTGCGCCATCATGCCTGGCCCTGTACCTGATATTTTGGGGGAAACTAGAGGATGCCTGGGTAAAGCACAGCTCTTGAGTTAACAGTGTTAACAGAAGTGTGTGGGCAAGAGCTGCACTTGTAGAGTTTGAGTGTGAGCAGGAACTATGCAAAGTGGTCCCCATGCTCTAGCAGGTCTTTCTTTGGATTGCCAGCTCCCGAATAACGACATGGAGACTTTTTATTAATTATGAAAATTTGGCCTTAGTTTAGGCTTTTCCCCAAACAGTTATTAAAACTTAAATTAACCTGTTTTTATTAATCTGTGTTTTACCACGTAGCTTGTTAACCTCTCCTTAGTACTGTAAATCTGCTTTCCTCCATGTCTGGCTGGCAAATCTCCCACCAGATTCTCTCCCAGAGTTCCTATCTGCCCAGAAGTCCCGCCTATCCTCTCCTGCCTAGCTATTGGCCATTCAGCTCTTTATTAACCCAATCAGAAGGTACCTTAGGCAGGTGAGGTAAAACAGAGACACATCTCTACAGTGTACAAAAAGATCATCCCAATACCATGTGTTATCTTTAATCCTTATTCTGAGCCGTATACGATTTGTGTATTACTACTTCCAGTTTCTTTATCATTTCCATCTTATGGGTGGGGAAACTGAGGCTCAAAGAGGATAGAGGACTTTCCCAAGGTGCCTAGTTTCATTTTGGTTGCTGTGACAGACACCCTGACCAAAAGCTGGGGGGGGGGGGAGGGTTTACTGGCTCACAGCTCCAGGTCACAGTCCACCAGCGAGGGAGTCAAGGGTCCTCGCGGCAGGCAGGCTTGCTCTTTCACACCGCACTACCTCTGCCCAAGGAACCCACTTCACAGCCAGAGAAGAGCAGCGGGACCAGAGCGGCCACTGCTCCATAGGGGCCAGGCAGGTTTATTCTCAGTCAACTTTCTCACACAACCCAGGGCCACCTGCCCAGGGAACGGTGCTGTCCTCAGTGGGCGGGGTCCTCCTACACCAGCAATCAAGACTGTCCCCAACAGACATGCCCATGGAGCAACCTGATCTAAATAACTCTTACTGAGACTCTCTTCCTGGGTGTCTCAGCTACTTTTCTGTTGCTGTGGCAAAACACCATGACCAGAAGCAACTTACAGGAAGGAGAGTTTATCCGGCTTGTGGCTCCAGAGGCAGCGTCTGTGATGGTGGGGGAGGTGTGGCAGCAGGCATCAGAGGAGCAAACCAAGAGATCTCATCTCTATCCACAAAGGAAGCAGAGGGCAGACTGGAAGTGAGGCAACTCTCGCCTCCCGCCCTCAGCGACACACTTCCTCCAGCAAGGCTGCATTGCTTCCCCGACAGCATCAACTGGGGACCAAGTATTCAAAGATTGGGTCTTTGGGTGACGTTTCTCATTTAAAGCACCATGTCATTCTAGGTAATTCTAGGTTGTGGCAAGTTGGCATTAAAAATAGGTTGTTTTTTTTTTTTTAGATTTATTTATTGTCTGTGTATGAATTTCTGCCAGCAATGCTTGTATGTGTACATGTGTGCCTGGTGCCTATGGAGGTCAGAAAGGGCATTGGATCCCCTGATTTGGAGTTAAAGGTGGCTGTGAGCCGACGTGTGGGTGCTGGGTGGGAATCCAACTCAGGTGCTCTGCAAGAGCAATGAGTGTTTTTTAAATTCCTGAGCCCCCTCTCCAGGCTGCAAGTGGACATTTAAAACCAACCACCCCACAGGGTCACACACTGTTGGAGTTGGTGTTGCACACACCTGGAGTCTGAATTCTGAACAGTTACATTGTATCTCCTGTCCAGGATCTCTAACCCAAGTCAGACCAAGTGAAGCCACTGGCTCTTTGAATCCAAATCCAGTGTATTCTCTCCCCTCAAGACAGGTGTCATTCACAGCTGTAGATCATTCCGTCTCCAGAGAGGTTCCTGTCGGGTTTCCCACCCAGCTGTTCAGGAAGGCAGATTTTCATTCTGGGGGACTCTTGGGAGGGTGGCACTTCTATGACCTGCTTCTGGGCCTAGAGCCTTTGCCCAACACACGGGGGCCCCCAACTTCCCTTTCTTGGTCCCATCAGCCCAGGACACAGCGAGCTCCCTGGCCACCCTCCAGGTTTCCCACAAGCCCTTCTGAAGTTGACAGGAAAAGCCTCCCTGGCTCAGTCGGGAGATCTCCTTTCCAGGTGGCCGGTTCTCACCTCCTTTAAGCTCCCCAGCCTGCCTGTCCTCTAGGCAGGAGCTCCCAGGGAAAGTCACGTGTCTCTTTGGGCTGTGTGTATTTGATCTGGCGCAGAGCCCAGCTTCAGGGACGATGAATAGCAAGTCTGTTGGAGAAATGAACTCCTGCCGCTGATCCACCACTGAGAATTAGATGTTGTCTCACTCACCAGCACCGGGAGTGCCGGGATTGGCACACTCCTGTTCTAGGAAACAGAAACTTAGACGTTCCTGGAAGCAGCAGGTACTTTCCAGTGCTAGCCGGAGCCTGCCAGCACAGCCGTTCTTTGTCTCCCAGCCTGGCACTCTGGCACTCTCGCCCCAGCCTGGCAGTAGGGTGAGAGTGTACAACAGCCTGAGACCTACCCACCTCCCAGGCGGGGTGAGAGAAGCCTTGCCCAGAGTCCTTCCCTCTCCCACAAAAATCCCTTTCTTATAAGGGGAAAAGAATTCTCCATCTAGTGATCTGAGGGAAGCTGAAACTCTCACGGAAAATGGTCTGTGAGGAGTCTTTGGTATTTTTTTGCTACAATCACACCAACATTTGTCATTCTTGAAACCTGGAAGAGCATCTTAAAAATATTACAGCAGGGGCTGGAGAGGTGGCTCAGTGGTTAAGGGCTCTGGCTGGTCTTCCAGAGGATCCAGGTTCAACTTCCCACACCCACATGGCAGCTCACAGCCACCTGTAACTTCAGTGCACGGGGAGCTCACGCCCTCTGCTGGCCTAAGTAGGCACTGCACTCACACCGTGCACAGACATCCAGGCCCAAGTACATAAAACAAATAAAAATAAAAAATGTGGCAGGGCTGAGTAATGATGTTTTCTGCAAAGCCAGATGACATGAGCTCAATCCCCTGGGCCCACTTAACGGAAGGAGAGAACCAACTCCCACGATTTGTCCTCTGACCTTCATGTATACAAGCCAAAAGCTCTCTCTCTCTCTCTCTCTCTCTCTCTCTCTCTCTCTCTCTCTCACACACACACACACACACACACACACACACACACACACACACAGCAAAGTGGTCAAGTCTTCACAGATATAGAAACAGGCCGGGCATCACTCAGCCCATCTGTTATATAGTTGGGGCAGACATGAGTGGGGGTAAAAGGGGGGGTTCCCAGGAGAGCCAGACACAGGGGATACAGAAGGTAGTCCCCAAACACAGAGGCCAAACCCCCTCGAGCGTGACCTGTCTACCAATCACAAGTATCAGTGACTCTGGTTTACTTGGAGTTTTCTTCACCCATGCCTCATGCTTTCTGTGCCCCATAATCCCCCAGTTGCCTTCAGTTTCTTTCTCACTTATCCAGTTTTGTTCTAAAAAGTTACTGTTACTAATTTCAACATAGGTGGGTTTCATTGTGACTTTTTGTAGACCGAGTTTTCCTGTCCCACTAGCCCACTCCCAAATGCAGGGAGTCTTATTATTAATTATAAATGTTCAGCCAATAGCTCAGGCTTGTTACTAAGTAGCTCTTACATTTAAACTAACCCATATTTCTTATTTACACTCTGCCACCTTTATTAGCATGGCACATTCATCTCCTGCTCCCTCTGTGTCTGGCTGGTGACCCTCTGACTCTGCCCTTCTTCTTCCCAGCATTCTCTGTTTGGCTCTCCCCCTAACCTTACTCTGTCCTATTAATGACTAGTCAGCTTCTTTATTAAGCCAGTCACACTGACATATATTCACACAGTGTAAAGGAATATTCCACAACTTAAAAAAATATTTTTATTACATTCGTGTGTGTGTGTGTGTGTGTGTGTGTGTATGTGAGCGCATGTGTGTGCATGTGACTGTGTGTGTAGGACAAATAACAACTTGCTTCAGTTGGTTGGTTCTCTCCTCCCACTATGTGGGTCCCAGGGATTCAACTCAGGTCACCAGACTTGGCAGCAAGTGTCTTTACCCACTGAGCCATCTTGCCAGCCCTCCTCATGACATTTTCATACATGCATATAACATATTTGATCATATTCAGCCTCTGTCACCCCTCTTATCCTCCTTTTCCCACTCACATCGCTGAGAGTACCCCCCTTTGTTTACATGTCTGCTTTAAATCTCACAGAAAAAAATACAGGATGTTTGTCTTTTTTCTCTGTGTGGTATATCCAGGTCTATCCGTTTTCCTGCCCCTGACATTTTATTCTTCTTTATGGATAAGTAAAGCTCAATTTTGCAGGTATACCCCATCCTCTCTCTTCGTTAGTTGATGAGCTTGTAGGCTGTTCCACAACTACCTATGGGCATGCAGGTTGTTCCACAACTACCTATAGTAATGTAGGCTATTTCATAACATACCTATATGTTTGTAGGCTGTTCTACAACCTACCTACCTATGGGCATGCAGGCTGTTCCACAACTACCTATAGTAATGCAGGCTGTTCCACAACTACCTATAGTAATGTAGGCTGTTCCATAACTACCTATAGTAATGTAGGCTGTTCCACAACTACCTATAGTAATGTAGGCTGTTCCACAACCTACCTACTATGGGTGTGTAGGCTGTTCCACAACCTTTTGTGTTGCACTGAGTGGGGGTATGCGGGTGTCTGTTTTATGCTGACTCTGACTCCTTCAGGTGTATACTTGGGTATGGTACAGCTGGGCTGTATGGTGGTTTTAATTTGGTCTTTTGAGGAGCCTCCATGCCGATTCTTACAGTGGTTAGACTAAGTCACGTTCCTCAGCAGTGTATAAGAACCCATTGCCACAAACACTTCCTTTCCTTTTCTCTTTTTGGTTTTTTGGGACTCACCATGTAGTTGGGCCTTGAACTCACAGTGAACCCTCACCCCTACCTCTGCCTCCCAAGGGCTGCATTTTTTCTTTTTCTTTCTTAAAAAAATCTGTTAATTTTTGTTTTATGTGTATGTCTGTGTACCACATGTGTGCCTGGTTCCAATGGAAGCCAGAAGAGGGCATCAGATCCCCTGGAAGTGGAGTAGCAGATGGCTGTGAGCTGCCACGTGGGTGCTGGAAACCGAATCCTGGTCCTCTGTAAGGGCAGCCAGTGCCGTTAACTGCGAGCGTCTCTCCAGCCCTTCCTCATTTTGTCTTGGTCGTCAGACTGAGGTGAGATGGACTCAGTGTAGCTACACTTTCTAAAAAACTGTATTTTATTTATTAATTGTTATTTGTGTGTGGATGTTCGCTCCCTCTGTGGAGGCCGGAGGACAGTTTTGTGGAGTTGGTTCTGTCTTTCCACCATGTGGGTCCTGCAGATTGAACTCAGGTCATCAGAACTGCAGCAAGTGCCTTTACCCCGAGCCATCTTGGTTGCCCTCAATGCAGTTTTGTTCGTCGTTTCCACAAGGGCTAACATTTTTGAACTTAAATAAAAACTCTGAAGTCAGCCCCTGTGTAGATGTAACCAACCGTCTTATTAAATAAGAAACACAGAACCAATGCAAAGAAGAAAGCCAAGAGATCAGAGCTAAGAGCTTTACCTGCCTGCTGCAGCTAGCCTCTTAAGCCAAGAGAGCTCTCCGAAAAGGAGCTACTTCCTGTCTGTTTGTCTTTATATAGACTTTCTGTTCTGCCTTCTCATTGGTTGTAAAACCAACCACATGACCGCCTCGTCACTGTCTGTTGTACAGCCTTCCAGGTCTTCTATGGTATTGAGATTAAAGGCGTGTGTCTCCAATGCTGGCTGTATCTTTGAACACACAGAGATCTACCTAGCTCTGCCTACCAAGTGCTGGGATTAAAGGCGTGCACCACCAACGCCCAGCTTTTGCTATGGCTCTAATAGCTCTGACCCCCGGGCAACTTTATTTATTAACATACAATTAAAATCACATTTCAATACAAATAAAATACCATCATACCCCTGAAAGCACAGGCTTCCTTGTGGCGTATTCAAACATGCTTAGTTTTGGTTGACTGGCCTCTCTCTTCCCTCCATCCAGGTTTATAACATCCTTTCCTTTCCTCTTCCCATTTCACATCCCGTGCATTGTTAACCCCTTCACCCTCCTCCTTCATGAGCTTTTCCCACGTGTTCATTGGCTTCATGCACTTTTTCATTTGAACAGTGTATTTTCAGGGTTGTGGGTGTGGGTAGCAGTAGCCTGGCATGTGGAAGGCCCAGGATTGATTGACAGCACCACAAACAAATGTTCATCTGAAAAGTATCATTTGCTGGTTGGGTTATTTGCTTTTTAGTGTCTGAAGTTCCGACATTGTTGCATGTTCTGGATACTGGTCTCCTGTCAGGCAGACAGCTGGCCAAGTGTTCTCTCCCTTTCTGTCTGTCTGTCTCTCCCATTCTGTCTGTCTCTCCCATTCTGTCTGTCTCTCCCATTCTGTCTGTCTCTCCCATTCTGTCTGTCTGTCTCTCCCATTCTGTCTGTCTCTCCCATTCTGTCTGTCTGTCTCTCCCGTTCTGTCTGTCTCTCCCATTCTGTCTGTCTGTCTCTCCCATTCTGTCTGTCTGTCTCTCCCATTCTGTCTGTCTCTCCCATTCTGTCTGTCTCTCTCATTCTGTCTGTCTCTCCCATTCTGTCTGTCTCTCCCATTCTGTCTGTCTGTCTCTCCCGTTCTGTCTGTCTGTCTCTCCCGTTCTGTCTGTCTGTCTTTCCTGTTCTGTCTGTCTCTTCTGTTCTGTCTGTCTCTCCCATTCTGTTTCTTTGCTCCTCAGAAGCTTTTTAATCTGATGTAATCCCACTTTTCACTTCTCACTTCCCCCAGGCTCCTGGAGCCTTTCCAGCTGCCTCTCACCCCTGGTTCTTGTGGTGTTCCCTGTATCTGTGTTTCCAGCTCTTACACCAAAGCCTTTGATCCGTTCTGAGTTGATTTTTTTGGCACAGGATGACAGATAGGTAAGGTTTAGTCTTTCAAAAGGAAAATATAAACAGAGAGGGGACACTCTTAGGAAAGCTTTGTAGGTTCTTTGAGACATCGAGGCAGCTCCCCAGTCTGTCCTATTCTGTGGGGACAGCATCCAGCCTCTAGTCCTCAGTGCCTTGCACAGTGGGATGACCTCCTGGAGGTCACACAGCTTTCATGGATCCCCAGGAGGGAATGTGGAGTAGTTAGGATGTCTGGGATGGAGACCTTCCTTATTCTGGTGAGCTAGGGACCAGGACTGGTGTGAGTCTGATGCCATCTGGTGGCCCTAGAAAAAACTGAGTCGTTTTGGGGACTCTTAGGAACTTACTCTTTCCTGGGTGCTTCCTGAATGCTATGACTGCACCCACGCAGGACATACATATTCTTACTTTATTCTCAGGATAACCTCATGTGGCAGGTGTGATTATCCCAACCCTGAACATAAGAACACAAATTTAGAAACTGTCACTGGGTCTCACTCTTGGAGGTGGACTTTGACTTGGGAACAAGTCTTCGAAGACTTGTAAAAAACAATTCTCTCTATTCTTTTTTTTTTTTTAAATGCACAAACATGCAACGTTTTAATGTAGCTGTAAATTCAAAAGACAAGGAGGAGCGCTTCACTCCATCACTCCCTGACTGCCCAGAAGATCCAGTTCTCAGCTTCAGGCTTGTCGTTCTGGAGAGATTTAACCTACATTTAAGTGAATATGTTGTCTCAGTTAGTTTTTGTTGACACAGCTAGGGTCGTCTGGGAAGAGGGAACCTTAACTGAGAAAATGTCCCCACCAGACCAGCCTTGAGCAAGTCGGTGGTGCATTTTCTTGATTGATGACTGATGTGGGAGGACCCAGCTCACTGTGGGTGGTGCCACCCCTTGGCAGGTGGTTCCTGGTTATATAAGGAATCAGGCAGAGCTATCCAATAAGCAGCGTTCTTCCGTGGCCTCTGCTTCAGTTCCTGCCTTGAGTTCCTGCCCTGACTTCCCTCAGCAATGGAAATGTAATGGGGATTTGTAAGCCAAATAACATTTCCCTCCTTGAGTTGCTTTTGGCCATGGAGTTTATCTCAGCAACAGAAAGCTGTGATGTACGTGTACATATTTCTGCTTCACATTTTCCCAAAGAGCAGCTCCCTAAATCTGCTTTTCTGAAATGTATTTTTTTTTTTTTTAGGGAAAAAAAAAGTGTTTATGGAACCAGAAGGATAAGTGGTATCATCACCAGTGACATAGTTCCTGCAGTGAGGCCACACCTACACAAAGAGCATAAGTAACTGGACTGCAAATATGCAAATGTCTGAGCCTATGGGGTACGTTCTTATTCAAACCTGAAATGTAATTTTTACACTGAAAGTAAATGGCTGTGTGAGACCCTAGCTCACGGATGTGCCCATCAGTGGTGCAGCGCACGTTAAGTTGGTGAATTCTCACAGGCTGCTTAACCTCTCTGGAAGTGAACTCTGGGAACAAGGAGGCCCCTTCCCCTTCCCTCCAAAATTCCCACCCTGGGTCAGACTGGCCTCCTAACTGCCACAGGAAGAAAAGAAAATAGCAAATAGCTAAGGGCATTGGAGACACAGCATCCTTGAGAACAGCTGGAAGGTGAGCCATATCTAGCTGAGGTTTTTATTGTTTATCACATAATACAGTGACTGCCTGTGGTGGGGCTGGGAAGTCTGACACTCTTACAGGGAAAGGATGGACCCTCCACCCTGGGCTTTCTTGATCCAACTTCCAGCTGACTGGCTCAGCTTCCTCAGTTTCTGCTGGGCTTCCCATTGATGGTGTCTGCTGCTCTTTGACATTTTCTCTTTCAAGGGATGCTCAGCAAGACTCTCCCCACCCACGGGACACAGCTGGCGGCCTCAGTGCGCTTCCCCAGCTGATTTCTCTTGGGAATCCATTCTGTGTGTCCCTTTGCTTGCTCTCCGTTGGCGATGCTGGTCCTCTCTGCTGGGTGTTCTGAGCGCCTGATGGGTGGCGTTTGCTATTATCTGCCATTTCTCTCTTCTACTGGCTATTTATTCTATTTATTTTGCTTGCTATTTATTTAATAAACTCATCCATTTTGAAATGAGAAGCTCAGCTATTGTAGATCACCCTCTGGACATACAGAACAAGTGGGTAGCTGGATGATGTTATTACAAATCTTTTGCCATTGTCCACAATGTCTTGTTTAGGTGCTAAAATGCATGTATACAAACATGTCAATAGGATAAAATTCCTCACATAGTAGACACACCATTAAATTACTTTGTTGGATATACTGGCCAGTTTCTTTCTTTCTTTCCTTCTTTCTCTCTCTCTTTCTTTCTTTCTTTCTTTCTTTCTTTCTTTCTTTCTTTCTTCTCTCTCTCTCTCTCTCTCTCTCTCTTTCTTTCTTTCTTTCTTTCTTTCTTTCTTTCTTTCTTTCTTTCTTTCTTTCTTTCTTTCTTTCTGTGTGTGCATTCCAAGCATGTCTATCAACTTTAAACAGCTGGGGTCATCTAGGAAAAGGGAACCTCAATTGAGAAAATGCCCCCATCAGATTGACCTAGGCAAATCTGTAGGACATTTTTTTTTTAACTTGATGATTGATGTGGAAAGGCCAGCCCACTATGGATGGAGCCATCTCTGAGCTGGTGGTCCTGGGTTCTATAAGAAAGCAGGCTGAATAAGCCATAAGGAGCAAGCCAGTGAGCAGTGTTCCTCCATGGCCTCTGCGTCAGCTCCTGCCTCCAGGTTCCTCCCTGAGTTCCTGCCCCAACTTCCCTCAGTGATGGACCATAAGCTGTGGGGTGAAATAAGCCCTTTCCTCTGCAAGTAACTTTGGCCATGATGTCCATCACAGCAACAGAAAGCTGACCAAGGCAGCAGAGGTGGATTAATTTACACGTCTTTCCCCATGCTGTTTTCACCACAGTGTATAGCCATTTCAATTTTTGTCAATCATCTTCATCATTGTTGTTATATTATTATTATTATTATTACTATTATTATTTTGAGACCAGGGCTCACTCTGTAGCCCAAGCTGGCACTGCACCCATGGACCAGTAGTTCTGCCAACCACTGTGTCCTATAAAATCCTATCCTGCCATTTTTCTGACCTGGCCCCCCAATGCTTCCGTATATTCTGTCCTTATATTTGCATGGTTTTATTCTTTTGAGAATTCTGTCTCCCTGTCTGTCCTTCTGTCTCAGTCTCCTCCTCCCTCCTCTCCTTGCTTGGCATAAAAGACACGGTACAATCCGTCTTCTGCTTTGTGATGAGCCCGCCACTGACTCCCTTTACACCACGTCCACGAAGCCGTCTACATCTTCCTTGTTCAGCACCCTCTGCTGCCAATGTCAGCCACGCTGCAGGAAGGGAGACCTCTGGGTCAGAATAGTTCAGGGACCCTACTAAACGAGGCTAGCAGGATGCACAATAAACAATCTGCTTTGTTCTAGGACCTTATACTCTGTAGACTTTCCCCCTCCTGACTTAAACCACTGACACTGACCCTCCAGGTAACCAGTTCTTGGCTATCATAATGCAACTATATCAAAGTGTTCTGCCTAGCAACAAATGATGCAGAAGTCTTCAGTCTTGATTGGTTAACAGTCTGAAGATGGTCCCAATCTCAGAGCAGCTGGGAGTTATCTATTCTTTGTGAATTTTTTTTTTTTTTATTTTCAGTTGTGTGGAAGACAGCTCCGTTCTAAAGAGGCTCATCAGCCTCTCTAGTGTCTCGTGTCCCCTCCAGAATGGGTGTTGGGAGGGTCCCCTGGGTAGTGGCTCTACTAGTGAACCTCATGAGGCCGAATTCCTTCATGTCTGAAGGCAGAGACTCCCCAGGTAAGAACAGAGCAGTTTGTTTCTGGGTGTGTTTGCTGGAATTGGTGTGGGGGTTTCTCTCCACAGATCAAAGTCTCGCAACAGAGTGGCTCTGACTTAAAGACAGCGCCTTCCCACTGACCAGGAAGCCCTCATGGCCTCCTCCTCATCCACAATGAGCTGTCTGGAAAGGACTTCCTGTACACAGACGCCAGGGGAGGTAGGAAGAAAGAAGGAGCCATTTTTCCTTGTTGGGTTCCTTATGCATCAATGTCAGACACTAGAACTGTGAAAGCCGGAGTCGGAGAGCAGCTGAGCCTCCTAAGTAAGAGTTACGTTGTAACTCTTGTTATGACTTTCTGTTTATCTAGTGAATTGGAAATAAACCCCATGTTAAGTGGTCGGCATCACACTGAGCAGTTTTGAGGTGTAAGAGAAGAAGTCAGACAAGTTGAATATGTTAGTTATTTTTGGCCTTAGGTTACTGTGTGCAATTTATTTTTTTAGCCGGGGAGACGGGCTATGCAAACACGAGCGTTGTTAGACCATGAAAATGTGGGGTTATGAGCAGAAAACAGGATGTGATATGCTAAGAAAAGATGTCCCTTTAGTGTCAGGGTCTCGTCAAATACAGAAGAGGAACAAGCCTTGGGGAGGGAGCATCATTTTTCTCTGAGAACAACAACAACAAAAATGCTCTGAGTTTATCATGTCCATTTGATAAATAAAAGAAACAGCATAGAGTTTTTTTTCTTGTTTATGTATTTCTGAGACAGGGTTTCTCTGTGTAGAGGGGGCTGTCCTGGAATTCACTCTGTAGACCAGGCTGGCCTCAAACTCACAGAGATCCACTTGCCTCTGCCTCCCAAGTGCTGAGATTAAAGGCACGCGCCACCACCTCCCAGCTTCAGCATAGATTTTTAAATGATAAAAAATCCACACATTTTTTCTTCTTTAGCTTGTAAGAGGGAATGGAGAAGGGGGGAAATGCTGAGGGACTGGAGGATGGCATGTCATCTGAACTCAGTGAATGAGACAGAGGGGCCTGGACTGCTATTAAGGTCATTCTTAGCGGAGGCTGGGCACCCCTGGAGGAGACTGCAGAGCTTAGGAATGAGCAGACCCACAGCTCAAGCACAACAGCCATCATCCATCAAGTCATAGCTTCGAGTCCTTTCCTGGGGCTCTCCCGTGACTGCCCGCTCTATCATTCTCAAGAGTGCAGAACTGAGCCACAGCATGCCATCATTAAAAGGACTCTTCCTCTTCCTGTCCCTCCTCCTTCCTCTTCCTGTCCCTCCTGCTTTCTCTTCCTGTCCTCCTCCTTTCTCTTCTTTCCTCTCCATGGATATCGTTCCAAGTGTGTCTTCAACATGAGTGCAGTGTTCAGAGACATAAAATGTGCAGCAAGATGGCTCAGTGGCTAAAGCCGCGTGCTGCCAAACCTGACAATCTGAGTTCAATCCCCAGGACCCACATGTTGGACAGGGGAGGACTGACTCCTGAAAATGGTTTTCCCTGTAGATTTCACATTTTTAATAAATGCCAATAAGCATTGCTGACATTTGTGTTTTCATCCCTTAATGTTATGCTTTTGAGCATGTTGTGGTCAAAAGGCCTCCTCTCAAATCTGCACCCTCTGACTTGGTGTACCATGCAAGGCTTTCCCACAGCTGCATTGGTGCACCAGGCACAGGCTCTCCCACAGCTGCATTGATGTAATGGGCACAGGCTTTCCCAGAGCTGCATTGGTGCACCAGGCACCGGCTTTCCCACAGCTGCATTGGTGCACCAGGCACCGGCTTTCCCACAGCTGCATTGATGTAATGGGCACAGGCTTTCCCAGAGCTGCATTGGTGCACCAGGCACCGGCTTTCACAGAGCTGCATTGGTGCACCAGGCACCGGCTTTCCCAGAGCTGCATTGATGTGATGGGCACCGGCTTTCCCAGAGCTGCATTGGTGCACCAGGCACCGGCTTTCCCAGAGCTGCATTGATGTGATGGGCACCGGCTTTCCCAGAGCTGCATTGGTGCACCAGGCACAGGCTTTCCCAGAGCTGCATTGGTGCACCAGGCACCGGCTTTCCCAGAGCTGCAGCTGGCTCCTAATCCTTCTGTGGTTTCCAGAGGACTTTGTGATTCAGGCAAAGGCAGACTGTTACTTCACCAACGGGACAGAAAAGGTGCGCTTCGTGGTCAGGTTCATCTTCAACCTGGAGGAGTATTTACATTTCGACAGTGACCTGGGGATGTTTGTGGCACTGACTGAGCTGGGGGAGCCTGATGCTGAGCAGTGGAACAAACGCTGGGACCTCCTGGAGCGGAGCAGAGCCTCTGTGAACATGGTCTGCAGGCAGAACTACAGGCTGGGGGCCCCCTTCACCGTGGGGAGAAACGGTGAGTGGAGGAGGGGCCTAGCGGGGTTCTCCATGAGAACCTGTCTTATGAGAGGCGCTTAAAATGTTTTCAATTACATCTATTTATGTGTGTGTGCGTGTGTATGTGTGTGTGTGTGTGTGTGTGTGTGTGCCATGCATGCCACAGTGCACACATGGAGGTCGGGGACACCTTGAGACAGTTGGTTCTCTCTCCCCATCCTGTGGTCATAGGGATTGAACTCAGGTCCTCAGGCTTGGCGGCTGGCACCCTTACTTGCTGAGCCATTTTGCCAGCTTTCTTGTGACAGGAAATTTATTCTCCAGGGTAAGAGGGTCACAGGAAAGGGGGGCTGTGACTTTGCTCTGTCCTCAGCTGTGAATCACGGTCCTCACAGGATAGGACATTGTGGTCTTAGTTCTACAACCCCAGAGTTCTCAGGGACTCGGAGGACTGGTGCACTCTTGAATACAATAAGTGACTATGGGGGCACCTAGCGGTCTAAATACTCCTTGTGGCCATCCATACATGCTTCTCAGTCTAGGGGTCGTGGGTGTCCCTACACTTCCAGCTTCTGCTGGTGTAGGAAATGGATCAAGGGTGTCACAGTCCCTGTAGAAGCTCCTGTCCTTGTGTGATCTTTCTTCTCTCTTTCTTGCTAGTGCCACCTGAGGTGACAGTGTGTCCAGAGAGGACCCCGCTGCTGCGGCAACACAACCTGCTGCTCTGCTCTGTGACAGGCTTCTACCCCGGGGACATAAATGTTCGGTGGTTCCGGAATGGACAGGAGGAGAGGTCTGGGATCATATCCACCGGCCTTGTGAGGAATGGAGACTGGACCTTTCAGATGACAGTGATGCTGGAAATAATCCCAGAGCTTGGTGATGTCTACAGCTGCCTTGTGGAGCACCCCAGCCTCCAGAGCCCCATTTCTGTGGAGTGGAGTGAGCTTCCTTTAGTGTTTTTGTATGTCTGGGGCTTGTGCCACTTCTATGTTCATCTTGAGCACAAGACAAGTTCTCCTGATCTGAGAATTTTAGGGTCAGGGTGGGAGAGAACAGGGCAGACATCCATCCTCAGATGTCTGAGAGACAAGGTGGGCTGCTAACCCACCACTTGCCTCCAACCCTGGGACCTAGAGTCCTTTAGCACTGTAGTCTTTAGGGACACTGTCATGGGCTGTAAGTCAGGGACGGGGCTGGAGAAGTGGCTCAGTTGGTAAAGTACTTGTCACACAAGCGTGAGGACCTGAGGTTGATCCGGATCCAGGAGCTCTGGTGCCTGCTTCTAGTCCCAGGGCCAGGGAAGTGGAGACAGGCAGACTCTGGAGCTCATGGGCTTCTCAGCCTAGCCTGCTTAGTAGTTCCAGGCCAATGAGGGACCCCATGGAGAAACAACCACAGCAACAACAGGTGGATGGCACCTGGGGAGTGACATCTGAAGTTGACCTCTGTCCTTGTGCAGCACACACACACACACACACACACACACACACACACACACACACACACAATCAGTGACAGATGGGAGGCAACTCCATCTCTAGACAACTCTTCCCTGAGCAGTGCTGGATGGGGTGCAGTATAGGCCTTGGGGTTTTAAGAAGTTGTGTCCAGTTTAGCAGTGGCGGCACACACCTTTAATCCCAGAACTCAGGAGGCAGAGGCAGGAGGATCTCTGAGTTTGAGGCCAGCCTGGTCTACAGAGTGAGTTCTAGGACAGCCAGGGCTACACAGAGAAACCCTGTCTCAAAAAAACAAAACAAAACAACAACAAAAGAAGTTGTATCCAGTATTGGGAACATTGATGAACATTACATTGACTTTAAATCTTGTTTCCCACAGTGGCTCAGTCTGAATATTCATGGAAAAAGATACTGAGTGGAGGTGCAGCGTTCCTGCTTGGGCTGATTGTCTTCCTGGTGGGGCTTGTTATCCACCTCAAGGCTCAGAAAGGTAATGCACCTCTGAGGAGAACCTTCCCATCTGCCCTGTGGCTTCTCCACCTCCAGCTTCCTTTACTGTAAAAATGTGAGGGAAGCCTGGCTGTGCTGAGGCATCATGGTGACAGTGTTTTCTAAAGCCAGGGGAGTCCAGGGGAAGCAGAGACAGTGCTGGCATTGCAGGCCACCCTCCCCCCCAAGAAAATGACATTTGATCTGACTGGGATCCTATTCTCTCTTTCCAGCATCTGTGGAGACCCGGTCAGGTGATGAGGTAAGCGCTCCCATTCCTTGTCTTTGGCTGGCAGATCATTGCCTAGTTCTTTGGCCAGAGCAAGCATCATGGAGTGAGGGAGGCAGAGGTGCCTCTGGCTGAGTGGGTCTCTCGAGTCTCTGGAATGGGAGGGTGTGAAGCCTTCTGAGACTATCTCATTGTTTCTTCAGGTCTCAAGAGCCACCTCATCCCCAGTAAGATCCTAAATGGAAGCTTCTCCCACAGAGTCTGAAGAAGTGTCAAAAGTCCGGGGCCCTGGATTGGGTAAAGAACACTGGCTCTAAAGTCATGAAATACGGTCATGTATCTTCTCCTATGGTTCTTCTCCCTCCTGTCTGTACTTCAGTAGTCCCCACTTCCAGGACACTGTCCAGAAATTTCCTTAGGACCGAATTCATCCCAGTCCCACGTTGTTTTGGTCTCTATGGTGTGATCCTAACCCTGTGAGTGGGGAACCCCAGTCTTTCTGTCTTCCAACCATAGTTTCCAGTCTTCCAGACAGTCACTTTAAAATCCCTTGTATTGTAAAATAAAACAAGCACAGATAACCGTAGTGAATGTATAATTCAATGACTTATTTAAGGCAAAACCCTTGTAATCACCAGCTCAGCAAGAAATAGACCTTGGCATTCTCTGCAGAAGTCACCATGAGCCTTGACCAATAAACACCCCCAGGCACACATATGGTGGTGTTGTGTTCCCCAAAATATTGTGCACCCTAGTAAACTTATCTGGGGTCAGAGAACAGAACAGCCACTAGATACAGAGGCTAGAAAATGGTGGCACTCACGCCTTTAATCCTAGCATTCCAGAGGCAGAAATCCCTCTGGATCTCTGTGAGTTCAAGGCCACATTGGAAACAGCCAGACATGGTGACACATGCCTTTAATCCCAGGAAGTGAGCCTTTAATCCCAGGAACTGAGGGCAGAAAGCAGAAAGATATATAAGGCGTGAAAACCAGGAACTAGGCTGGTTAAGCAGTCAGGCTTTCGAGAAGCAGTTCAGCTGAGATTCATTTGGATGAGGACACAGAGGCTTCCATCTGAGGAAACAGGATCAGCTGAGGAACTGTCGAGGTGAGGTGGCTGTGGCTTGTTCTGTCTCTCTGATCTTCCAGCGGTCACTCCAATACCAAGCCCTGAGTTTGTTTTTATTAATAAGACTCTTTAAGATTTGTGCAACATACATGCTGTACACATGTGGTTATTTAACAGTCTCTTCAGCCAAGTGTACATTTCTGAGTACCACACTCCATTATCTTTCTTGTCTCTTAGACTTCCAGATGTTTTATTTCATACTTTTTTTTGGTTAGGATTAAATTTGTTAAGAAGCCTGAGCCACCTAAGGTGAAGAGTTTCTCACACTTGGATTTTGTTGCCTGCACACACGTGGCCCCATCTAGCATATTCTTCTGCCCTTTATGTTTTCTTAAGTTAGCACCTGATGCAGAGATGGGAATCAGACTCTGGTTTGATTCTTTTGGCATCTATAAGAGGCCATTTCTTTATCTGGAATCACATTTTATATCTCATTTATCTTTTCAATAACCATTGATGCTAATTGTCCAGGTCTGTTAATTTATCAGGGATTGCTTGCTACATTGTGACAGTCCAATTCTAGGATTCTTTCTTCATTTATTTATTGTGTATTGTTGGCTCTATTCACTGTTACTTGCACTAGAAGTTCCAAGTCTGTGATGGTAAGACTGTAGGTGTCTGCAGTGGTTCCAGCCTGCACCAGAGCCGCCCTTGTGTTCACTGCTGTGTGCTTCTTAAACAAAGACCTGGTTTCACTTAATAGTGACCTTAGTGGCACAATGAAATTCACTGGATTTGCTAAGTCTTGACACCCGAGTAACAGTTTTTAATAATTTGACAACATTGGGTGTGTTTCTGTTGTATGCAGATGGGAAGGCAGCTGTAAAAATTGGTTGAGTTGTGAGTGGAACAGTACAATTCCTTCAATAAACCACTATTTTGTTTTAAAAGGAAGTATTTTTATTAATTTTTACTGTTTGAAAATTTCATACATGCATATTATGTGTTTTGATCAAACCCACCTCCATCCCCTTGTTACAGGAATCTTAAAGAGTCTTATTAATAAAACAAACTCAGGGCCTGGTATTGGGGTGAATGCTGGAAGATCAGAGAAGCAGAACAAGCCACAGCCACCTCATCTCGCCAATTCCTCAGCTGACCCTGTTTCCTCAGACTGGAAGTCTCTGAGTCCTCATCCAGAATCGGTCTCAGCTGAACTGTAGCTCAAAAGCCTAAAAGCTTAACCAGCTAAAAGCTTCTAGTTTCTGGTCCTCACGCCTTATATACCTTCCTGCTTTCTGCCATCACTCCCTGGGATTAAAGTCTCACTTTCTGGGATTAAAGACGTGTGTCACCATGCCTGGCTGTATCCTTGAACACACAGAGATCCAGGTAGATCTCTGCCTCTGGAATGCTAGGATTAAAGGGGTGTGCTACCACTGCCTATCCTCTATGTTTAATATCGTGGCTGTCCTGTTCTCTGACCCCAGATAAGTTTATAAGCGTACACAATATTTCGGGGAACACTATACCACCACATCCCCTCCCCTCCAGTTTCCCCTATCCTCCCACCACATTTACCTCCCAACTTCATAAGCTTTTTTGCTTTACTTCATTGAGTCAACTTAGCTCTGCCTGGATGTACATGGGAGGAGGTCCACCTGCTGGAGTGTGGGGTGGCCTATCAGGGGCTGCATCCTCGAAGACCATGGACTCTCCCTCCCCAGAAGTCATCAACTGCCTGCAGCAGCTCCTCAGCTAAGGGTCCGACTTCATGAGTCCCTCCCATCCAAGCTGGGATTTTGGATGGCATGATTTTGGGCATGTAGACACTTTCTTAATGACTCTTAGCTTGTTTTGAAATAAATCATAGTTTAGTTGGTGGGAGATTTTCTGGTGCATTTTCAAAGGGTCTCAACATTTGTTCCACATTGCCAATAAAGAACACCAACTGCTTGAAGTACATAAAGCCTGAGCCATTTTCTAGTGCTTATTTTTAATGTAAATTTTTTTTTAAAATTTTTTATTTTTTGGTTTTTTCAAGACAGGGTTTCTCTGTGTAGCTTTGCACCTTTCCTGGAACTCGCTTTGGAGACCAGGCTGGCCTCGAACTCAGAGATCCGCCTGGCTCTGCCTCCTGAGTGCTGGGACTAAAGGCGTGCGCCACCACCGCCCGGCCTGTTTTTTGTTTTTGTTTGTTTGTTTGCTTTGCCCTTTCTGAGGACAGCTTGCTGACATGTCTCCTGGCCTCTGCGTGGAGTCCAAGAGATGACGGCTTCCTGCTGGAGAAACCCGGCTGCTCCAGCCCTCACTCGGCTCTTCCTTCCCACTCCTTCCTGCTTCAGTTTTGATTCTGTTCCCCAGAATTTTCCCTCTTTGGATATTCCTGCCTATAGATTTTTTTCCTCTAAAAGACTTACGATTTTATGTTTTATGCTTTAGCCTAGAATAATTGTAAGTTTTAAAATATAAAATATAAAGCTTGTGCCTATAGATTTGTGTGTGTGTGTGTGTGTGTGTGTGTGTGTGTGTGTGTGTGTGTATGTGTAACAGAATCTCATGCAGCTCAGGCTGGCTTCAGTATCACTGTGTAGCTGAAGTTGGTCTTGAACTCCTGACCATCCTGTCTCCACCTCTCATGTGTTAGGTTTGCCAGCATGTGCCACCATCTTTTACCTACAGATGTTTAATTCCCTCAGTACTGTTTGTTGAAAACTCTACCTTCTCTATAGTGCACCAATTTTACTTTGTTTTTTTTTCAAGACAGGGCTTCTCTATATATTAATCCCGGCTGTCTTGGAACTTGCTCTTTAGACCAGGCTAGTATGGAACTCACAGAGATCCTCTTGTCTCTGACTCCTGAGTGCTGGGGTTAAAGGCGTGGCCACCACCGCCAGGTCTATTCTTGTAATTTTATTTCCCTAGTGACTTCAGAATCAAGCAGATCTACTGAGCTGTGGGCTGCCAGGGCTGCACAATATACCTTAATTCTCTGTCCCCAGTTTCAGTCACCGCTGTCCAACGGCAACTGCCCCCAACTTCCTTGTCACCAGCCTCTTCCTTAGTGTCTTGGTTTGTGTCTCCTATGTGAGACTTCACTTCATGGCTTCGGCTTCCAGGTCTGACGTTGCCCTAATTTGTGCCTAATCCTACATCACTGGTGAGGGGGTGTGTGTGTGTGTGTGTGTGTGTGTGTGTGTGTGTGTGGTTTTTTCCACCATTGTATCTCCTCTAAGAAGGAAAGCTGTGTCAAGGAAGACTCATGCCATTTTCCACACAGACTCACGTAACTTTGGACACAGTCATTGTCCGTATTTGGCCATAGATGTCCAGGTCTTCATTTCTGTCTCATCTTCTTGTTGAGTTGTTGGTAAAAAGTTATTACGAACGCCTGTCTTAGCCACCTAGTGTCTGTGTGACTGCAGCAGCAGACCTGCCTTCCACTTTCTCATTGTAGTATTTATTTCTTATTCCATAGGAGTTTATAATTTTTATCAGTCTCTTCAAAGAATCATCTCTAGCTTAAATTTTTACTTTTTCTACTCTTCAGCTTTCCTTTACAATTTTTGCTCTAATTTTTAATAATTCTCTTTATTTCCTTGAACCTTCCTCAGGTTTAATTTGCTTCTTTTTTTAACCCTCTCCTGGTAAAATGGCACATTGCTAATTCTAAACACCTCTTCTACAAATATGCACATTTATAGGAATTAATTCCCCTCTAAGGACACTTTAACCAGATTTTAATCACTTTGACATGTTGCTCCTCTAACTTTGTGATCGATTCCACTGCACTCTCAGGGTTTATGTTCTGAAGCAGACAAGGAGTGTGGACGGTCAGGCGCAGCGTAGGTGGAAGAGATACGACAATGTTCGACTTAACGTACCCGCAGACCACATGGATGCACGATAGAACCTGGAGAAGAGACGGGAGGGGTCTGGGGGCAACGGGCAGAGAAAATCATCTTTGCAAAAATAACTGTCCAGCCTGTTGTGGTGGCGCACAGCTTTAACCCCAGCACCCGGGAGGCAGAGGCAGGTGGATGAATCTCTGTGGGTCTGGGGCCAGCCTGATCTACACAGTGGGTTCCAGGACAGCAGAGCTGCATAGTGAGAAACCGTCTTCAAAAACTATAACCTTCCGTTCTGACCGGGTTCATCATGGAAACAAGTCTGCGCCTTCCACACAGCTGCGCTATATTCCGGGGTTGCTGTGGGGTCTGACGAGGGCAAAATGGGCAGGGAAACCGGAGGGGACCGTCTTGGGAAGTATTAATTTAGGGAGTGAAGTAATGGCTTCAATGGTGGAAACTCCGAGAATCATGGTTTTAAAGAGAAAAAGGAAGTAAGTGGGGAAAATTAATTATTTCCAGAAACAAGAGTCATAGAATCAGAAGGCATCAACTTCCCCCTCATTGTTAATGAACCGGCACTGCGCTGCGGAAACACTAGAGGGCGACCTTGAGCTAAGAAACCCAGAAAGCCTTAGATGTTCTGGTCCTAATACATTCAACTGTTCTGGTTAAGAAGGGAAAATAGAAACAAACAGAATACAAAGCTATAGGTGCGATCCGTCAAAGCTGCTATTGACCAGTACATACCGTCTCCAAGACTAAGGAGAAAAAGAGCCACGGCTGCAGCAGCGAGGCCAGAGTGAATCGTGCATTCACTGCTCTAAGGAAAATCCAAATGAAGAACTAGAAACCCAGCAATTAAATGGATTGAAAACACGAAGACACACAATTAAAGTTAACTGAAGTGAGGGGAAAAGAAAATGACAAAATCGTAAATGAAAACTAAGTCACAAACGGGTGATGTACCAAAATGTATTAAACACATACTAAAGGGCTTTGAAAAATGGCCCAAACAGTCAAGAAAATGGCCATGGAACAAAATATGCCTTGATTAGGTTCCAAGGACTGGGGACTGTCCACTCTCTCAAGGTCACAAGCCTAACAGGGGAGGCCAGCCCTCCGGCACAGGCCAGCAGCCTGGCCTGTCTCACACTTCTAACGCGGGGTCGGCTTGGCTCTGCTCTGGGGATTCTCAGGTCTGCTCCCTGAGCTGTCCTTCACCGTGTCTGCAGATGGGAGTTTCATCAGTTTCCTCCCTGTCCCCGGGGGTTTAGAAACCTCCTGTTGTCTCCTTTTCTTAGTTACTGTGTTTCTTTAGAGATACTGTGTTCCTTTAGAAATACTGTGTTCCTTTAGAAATACTGTGTTCCTTTAGAAATACTGTGTTCCTTTAGAGATACTGTGTTCCTTTAGAAATACTGTGTTCCTTTAGAGATACTGTGTTCCTTTAGAAATACTGTGTTCCTTTAGAGATACTGTGTTCCTTTAGAGATACTGTGTTCCTTTAGAAATACTGTGTTCCTTTAGAGATACTGTGTTCCTTTAGAAATACTGTGTTCCTTTAGAGATACTGTGTTCCTTTAGAGATACTGTGTTCCTTTAGAAATACTGTGTTCCTTTAGAGATACTGTGTTCCTTTAGAAATACTGTGTTCCTTTAGAAATACTGTGTTCCTTTAGAGATACTGTGTTCCTTTAGAAATACTGTGTTCCTTTAGAAATACTGTGTTCCTTTAGAGATACTGTGTTCCTTTAGAAATACTGTGTTCCTTTAGAGATACTGTGTTCCTTTAGAAATACTGTGTTCCTTTAGAGATACTGTGTTCCTTTAGAAATACTGTGTTCCTTTAGAGATACTGTGTTCCTTTAGAAATACTGTGTTCCTTTAGAGATACTGTGTTCCTTTAGAAATACTGTGTTCCTTTAGAGATACTGTGTTCCTTTAGAAATACTGTGTTCCTTTAGAAATACTGTGTTCCTTTAGAGATACTGTGTTCCTTTAGAAATACTGTGTTCCTTTAGAGATACTGTATTCCTTTAGAAATACTGTGTTCCTTTAGAAATACTGTGTTCCTTTAGAGATACTGTGTTCCTTTAGAAATACTGTGTTCCTTTAGAAATACTGTGTTCCTTTAGAGATACTGTGTTCCTTTAGAAATACTGTGTTCCTTTAGAGATACTGTGTTCCTTTAGAAATACTGTGTTCCTTTAGAGATACTGTGTTCCTTTAGAAATACTGTGTTCCTTTAGAGATACTGTGTTCCTTTAGAAATACTGTGTTCCTTTAGAGATACTGTGTTCCTTTAGAAATACTGTGTTCCTTTAGAGATACTGTGTTCCTTTAGAAATACTGTGTTCCTTTAGAGATACTGTGTTCCTTTAGAAATACTGTGTTCCTTTAGAGATACTGTGTTCCTTTAGAAATACTGTGTTCCTTTAGAGATACTGTGTTCCTTTAGAGATACTGTGTTCCTTTAGAAATACTGTGTTCCTTTAGAAATACTGTGTTCCTTTAGAGATACTGTGTTCCTTTAGAAATACTGTGTTCCTTTAGAGATACTGTGTTCCTTTAGAAATACTGTGTTCCTTTAGAAATACTGTGTTCCTTTAGAAATACTGTGTTCCTTTAGAGATACTGTGTTCCTTTAGAGATACTGTGTTCCTTTAGAAATACTGTGTTCCTTTAGAGATACTGTGTTCCTTTAGAGATACTGTGTTCCTTTAGAAATACTGTGTTCCTTTAGAGATACTGTGTTCCTTTAGAGATACTGTGTTCCTTTAGAGATACTGTGTTCATTTAGAGATACTGTGTTCCTTTAGAAATACTGTGTTCCTTTAGAAATACTGTGTTCCTTTAGAGATACTGTGTTCCTTTAGAAATACTGTGTTCCTTTAGAGATACTGTGTTCCTTTAGAAATACTGTGTTCCTTTAGAGATACTGTGTTCCTTTAGAGATACTGTGTTCCTTTAGAAATACTGTGTTCCTTTAGAAATACTGTGTTCCTTTAGAAATACTGTGTTCCTTTAGAAATACTGTGTTCCTTTAGAAATACTGTGCTCCTTTAGAAATACTGTGTTCCTTTGTGTTTTTTTCCACTGTTGGGAATTGTCTTCATCAGGGATACTATTACTGTGATGAAACACCATGACCAAACAGTCTGGGGAGGAAAGGGTTTATTTGGCTTATGTTTCCACATCACTGTTCATCTCTGCAAGAAGTCAGGACAGGAACTCACACAGGGCAGGAACCTGGAGGCAGGAGCTGAGGCAGAGGCCATGGAGGAGTGCTGCTTACTGGCTTGCTCCTCATGGCATGCTCAGTCTGCTTTCTTACAGAACCCAGGACCACCATTCCAGGATAGCACCACCCACAGTGGGCTGGGTCCTCTCACATTAATCACTAATTAAGAAAATGCCCTACAGCTGGATCTGATGGAGGCATTTCCTCAACTAGGTTCCCTCATCTCAGATGATTCCAGCCTGTGTCAAGTTGACACAAAATTAGCCAGCACAGGAATCAAATTCCAGATTTGTGCATGCTAGGCAAGCGCTCTAGCATGAAACCATATCCATAGCTTAGAGAGAGACAGAGACAGAGACAGAGAGACAGAGAGAGAGACAGATTGAGAGAGAGAACAAAATCGTGGTGTTTGATAATTTCACAGGTAGACAGGAGAGAAGAGCCTGAGCAGAAGCTGTGGGGGCAGACGGTGGGTGGGTGGGTAGATGGGGGACACAGATGGACACAGAGACCGCTAACCAGATGTTTTCCTAACTTCAGAATCCTCACTGCTATTGAGAGCTGCTGGTAGCAAAAGTCCATGGGAGTATACAGCAGGTGACTACCAGTGTTCAGAAGGTCAACCTATCAGAACTAAGGGTTCTGTTGGAGGAAACTACCATACAAGGTGTTATGGGATTACTGCCTTTTGAATGAATTGGCTGTCTCTTATTGTAAACTTCTTGTGCAATATCAGCTGTGATTCTCTCCATTTACCATGCATCTCCATGTTAGTGTACATGTAATCTCATGATTACATCTCAATCTTATGGGCACACATAATTGTGGATACTCTAGAAGATGGTTTCTTATTTAACTGTACAATTTTTATGAGTAGAAACATACTAAAATATGCTTCATACTAGGTCTATTTCTCCATGTGGACTGTAGACACTTAGAGGTCTTGTTCTCCATCCTTAGCCACTGACAAAGTAAAACTGGCCAAAGTGTCCTCGTAGAACACTCACAGAGCAGAATTGCAGGTGCCTGGCTTGTTGATCAAAACCCTTCAGAAGAATTATAGCGAACTAGGAGTAATAGAGCAGGTGTCTGGCCTTGGTGTATCTTAGTCCTTCAAGAGATCAATAGCACCTATGTTGCCCTCAGCTTCCTCTACCAGCACCTCCCACTCTGATATGAATAACAATTAATACTTTGTATTTATTTCTACACCAGTTTTTAATGCAAGATTTTAGGCTCAGTAGACTAATTCTGTATAGGTCCTGAGATTCATGGACTAACAGAAAAGGCTGTTAACTGACTAACCATGTCTGGATATTATTAATCACATAAAATAGTACACGTATTCTTTGCCTTTTCCTCACATCTCTCATTGGTTTCATTTCTTCCCTTGTAACCCTTGTAGCTATCCCTTTAAGAGACAGCCAGAACTTTTTACAACCTACAGCTGTTGTCAATCACCAATTGAGCTGACCAAGTCTTTGCCAAGTGCGACTCTTATAGAATCCTTGTGCCTGAGAGTTTGCTTTGTAGTTTTTACTAACAAGTTGTTAATGAATGGAGATATATAGCTCCATCCTTGGGGGAACAAAGAGGAGAAAAAAGATGAACAGAACTAGATAGAATAATGAGAGAACAGCAGAAGGGACTGAGAGGAACTAAGTATGAGAACAGAAAAGAAGCTGTGTAGATGGAATTTTACTTAGAAGAATAAAGAAATGGACTAAAGAACTCAGTGTGCTTAGATTCTTTCAATATCCCTAGGTTTAGATCCACAGCTGGTTGTTAGATTCCTCCACGGATGCTGGGACCCTGTTATTTTCAATAAAAGAAAAAAAATCTAAATAAAGCTAACTCCACTCCACAGAGATGGTCGAGTCCTGCTGGGATTTTTATACTTTCCTCCACATGGTCAGAGACTCAACTCCTGTTTGGTCTTTGTTTTCACATCAAATGGTGACAAAATACACTGCCCCATTACATTCTCAGGACAGCTACAGCTTTGAGTGTGAAGTGGACCACACACCAGCAGGTGGCCACAGTGTGCTTCTGACGGTCAGGGCAAGCAGCTGAGGTCCCTTCCCTGGCTCACAGGTCTGGACTGGGAAAGGCCAGCATTCCTGTCCCAAGGGTGTGGCCAGGCAGCTCATCTCACCGACTGCTCCATCAGGGTTCCAGTGAAGGAAGCCACCGGAGAGGTGGTTTTGGATGCTGCAGAGGCAAAGAAGCATGAGACAGAGGAGCTTGAGTCCGCTTTAGCGTGATGGCCCTGAGCTCCAAAGCTTGAGAAAGGGCTGAAGAGATGGTTAAGGGCACTTGTTGTTCTTACAGGGAACCTGGGTTCATTTCCCAGATCCACACAGTGCCCACAGACATCTGTAACTCCAGTCCCAGGAGATCTGACACCCTCTGGGCTGCTCAAGCACCAGGCACACACATGATGCAAGGATATACATGTGAAATAATAAATAAATATAAAAACAAACAAACTTGATAAAGGCACCCCCCCTCTGAGCTGTCACTCAATGACTCCGTTTCCAGATTGAGTTTTTGTAATTCTTTGTCAAATGTATTCCTGATTAGCAAATGTAATATTTTATCATTTAAAATTAACAGGATGTATTATATAGTTTAAAAATTAAATAACAGGTATAAATTTCTATGAAAGTAAGAGCCCTTCCTACATTATACATGCTATACACTCCTGTTTTATTGGGTAATTTTATCATGAATGGACCCTGATTTATATCTAGTGGGGTTTTTTTTGGGGGGTATATCTAAGAATTGATGAATCTGTAAGGATTGGAATCACAGGAAGTTTACTGTGCAGGTTAGTTTTTTGTCAACTTGATATGAACTGGATTTATCTGGGGAGAGGGACACACACTTGAGGAATTGACTCCATTAGAGTGGCCTGGAGGCAGATAGTCTGTGGAGGCATTATCTTGATTAATGATTGGTGTAGAGGGGTTCAGCCCACCCTAGGCATGTGGTCCTGGGTTCTATAAGAAAGCAGGCTGAGCAAGCCGTGAGGAGCAGCCAGTAAGCAGTGTTCCTCCATGGTCTCTGCTTCAGGTCTTGTCTCCAGGTTCCTGTCTTGAGTTCCTGCCCTAACTCCCTTCATGATGGACTGTAGTCTGGGATGTGAAATAAATCCTTTTCTTCCCAACTTGGTTTTGGTCAGAGTTTTATCACAGCAACAGAAAATGAGCTGTGACATTTATTTGCTGACAAAAATGAAATTAAATTAGAAGTTAATGAAAAATATGTCATCATATATTTGTAAGTGAAAAACTGGGTTTCTTTTGAATAAAATCTAAGGCAGAGGAAAAATCGGGACAGGTATATTTAATCTCAGCACTCTGGAAGCAGAGGTAGGCAGATGTCTGAGTTTGAGGCCAGCCTGGTCTACAGAGTGAGTTCCAGGACAGGCAGGGCTACACAGAGAAACTGTGTCCCTCAAAACAAAACAAAACAAAACAAAACAAACCAGTATTTTGTGATGAATAAAACAACCTGCAACATGCCAGTGTCTCCATCAATAGTGAGTTTGCCCCACAGGCCAGGAGTGAAGAGAGGGCTCAGGTCAGCTGGCTAAGGTTTTATTTAAGGAATGAGAAAATGAAATACAAGCTTTAGCCCAAAGGAACAGAAGAAAAGGGATAACAAAAGCCGTGGTGTAGAAATCAGAGACAATCAGTGGAACAAAACCATGACCGTTTAGGAAGTCACTAACACTTGTGATCTCCAGTGAAACTGATAGACCAGGAGTTAGACAGACTCCCTGGCAGACAGACAGAGGGGAGGGGCCAAGGCTGGGTAATAAATGTGGTGACTTCCATGATGGCTGGTGTCTTCCTTCCTCAGCCTCCTGACTTGAGCTTTTGTTTCCCACCAGCAGGCGCCCTGAGGATGGAGTGGCTCACCAGGTTCAAGGCTGGATCAGGACATGTCACACAGCAGTTGTGGACAAGCCAACCACCTGTCTTCAAACTGGTCAGAGCTGAAGGAGGGCAGGGAAATTCTCCAGAGTTTGAAACCCCAGCCCTGTTCACATGTCTGCTGTGTGTGTGTGTATGTGTGTATGTGTGTGTGTGTATTTCCTCTCCACAGTAAATGCCATCTTTTAACTGATTCTATCTGTGCTGCTTGAAATTTCTTACTGCTACCTGTTGAGTTTCAGAGTTTTCCTGCTTTTTAGTTCTTTAACTGGCAGAGAAAACAACCCTGATCCAGACCCTTAGACTCTATCATCTTGAGACCCCAATACTGTATCAAGACTAACCAGGAAGAAAGAAAAACACAATAATATCAAGAACAAGAGAAGGGACGTAATTATATACTGTGAAGAGACACATGTATAACAGTCTATGAAAACCTTCATGTGATTTAAGAAACAAGGTCAAGGTTTTTATGTAGACATTCAATAACCAGTCCAGACTCATCCAAATAAAAGTATCAAAGCCATTCTCAAAGCTCATACACCTCAAAAACAGGTGGTTGACTGGATTTGGTCAGCTGCTCACTGCTTGTCAGTCTTCTATACAAAGTGTCTTATAGATCCACATACAAAAGAAAAAATGCAAAGGAAATACTTCAGGACACAAATTCAGCAATGGTTGTCAACTTAATATCCATGTATTCATAATAAAATATCAAAAATTAAAATGTATAATTCTTACTAATAATGCATCCAAAATTTTTATTTGGAATACCACTCATTTAGAGATAAACTTGACAAACAGTGTAGACAACCCATATACTGAAAACTATGAAACAAAGCTGAAGAAAATCATAGATTACTAAAAGGTTGGAAAGATGAACCATGTTCATGAAGAAGAGCCAGTGCTGTTGACGGTTAATTCTCTCTTAATTTATGTATAGACTGGACACAGTTCCATTCTTAATCTATGTGGCTTTATTGAAGAAACTGATAAATTAACATGGGAAATGTAAAGGATGGAATTGAAAGGACAATTTGGAAAAAGAATAAATATGGAGTATTAGGACACCCGATTTATGAGACTTTTTATACAGTTACATCAAGACAATGTGATATGATTGTAAATATATATGTGTATATATGTGTGTGAAACACACAAATATTAAGTATACAATCATTCTTTGACAAAAGTGTTCAGTGGAGAAGAGTTGGTGCTGGAATAACTGAGTAGCTGTGCACAACAATTGAATCAATACCCTAGCTCAATAAAAGTTAGCCCAAGATGGATCATAGCTGTCCAGGTTCCAATGTGAAATGTCACTCACAGGATCATATATTTGGACATTCGGTCACCAGCTGGGGCGCTATTTTGGGAGGCTGCAGAACCTTAGGGACAGTGGCCTATTGAGCAGAAGTGGGATGCTGGGGATGTCACCCCTTGGAGGTGACATCCGTTTCGGGTTCCTGTCCACTTCCTGATCTGTCAAGATGTGAACAAGCTGCACAGGAAGCTGAAGTCACTATAGAGGAAGATGCCATAAACGGCACCATCATGTCTCGCCCGCCATGATCAGCTGAGCCCCTCCTAAAGGAGAGCAGAAATTAGTCTTTCCACCTTGCTTCTGTCAGGTGTTCATCCTGGGGACGTGAAGAGTGATAGGATAGCTCTGCACACGATAGGGAAAACTTCAAAAACAAAACCAATTCAACAAGACATGAGTGACCAGGGGCACACATAGCAAGCCATTGGGGGGGCGGGGAGGGTGCTTCAAGACCGGAAGTGCAAAAGAGACTGAGAAAGGCGGGGTTGCCAGGCTCTCCAGCGCTTCCTCTGAGTCCATGGAAAGCAGGTAAGAACTGGAGGTGAGGATCAATGAGGCCAGAGAGAACTCCGCACTCCAGTGGCTGCAGAGGGATTTACAAATCCTGGCAGGGAGGGTGAAGCGTGAAGACCGTGCTGACTGATGAGGTCAGGAAAAGGATGGATCTGAAAACAGGGTTGGGATTTTTGATGGATGAGCGTGCAAACCACCTGAAATGTGTTCAGTGTGGACACTGGGCACCAGCTCACAGATGACCAAGTAGCTAGCCAACTGTATGAACTGATCGCAAGGACTCTGTGGTGAAGACATGAAGGACACAGGAAGCAGCTGGAGAAGGAAGGGAGTCTTCCTCTGGACCCCATGAGCGTCAGCACACATGTGGCATTGACTCACACAGACACATGTACATAGAGATAAATAAAAATAATAGAACATCAATCTTAAAACTTTCAAAAATATTCTGGGGATTTTGAGTGTTTCTTTAAATCTTTGAATATGACACATGATCCCACATGTTTATATTTCCTAATAATCTCACACATCACTTATTTCATGTTGCTTTCCCCTAATTGTTCCTTGTGCTTCTTGCTGGCATTCATGGTGACTTAGTCTGCCGGAGACCAGTGATGCTGCCTCACACTCTTTTCTCATTGGCTGGATCAGAAACCACCATCTGTAAAGCCTCTTTGCCATCAATGTTTTTATTTCAGCTTTAGCAGTAAGTGTGGGGTTTAAATGGTAGAGTTTTGGGGAAGGGAAACTGCTGTAGGAAGTCCCCTTGTACAGACACCTGTCTTCCAGAGTGTCCTGCTCTGTGTCTACAAAGTCATCTGATTTCAAAGGGAGACCATGGGATCGGTGATAGGATTCTAAGTCACAACCAGGTCCTGGACCTTAATCCCAGGATGGTCTTCATTAGCTATAGTAGATGTAAATGAGTATTCAGGGTCACTGCCTCAATGTGCTTCCCTGTGAGGAAATCTAGGAGACAGTCTAATGGGATGAGACCGACTCAGAGTCACCCGTGTGCTGTTCCTGGTCTTGGCTCTAACCAGTGAAAAGGAATGGCTTAGACCCATTGTGAGCAGCTGATTCTCACAGCTTCTGAGGCAAACAGGATTTCATGGTTTGTAGGGGTGAGAAGAGAGCTGAGGATAGAAGAGACAACTAAAGCCTCCATGACCCCCAAGGAGTCCAGGAGAGCTGCAGAGGGCAGGCAAAAATGACTTCTGGTCCAGTCCTTCATCCCACTCAGCATTAAAAAAAAAAAAAAAACCAAATCAAACTTGGCTTCTTTCTGTCCTGTGCTCTTGGAACTGGGACCCTGTTTAAATCCACAAGGGTCCTTTGGGGTCAGACATGTGGGCAGGTGCGTTACCAGGTCCTGCAGCCACAGCAGTATCCACAGCGTCTCATGTTGCTCTCTCTCTTCTGTTCTGTTTTTCTACTTTTATTGTGGGGAGCGCACCTCCTGCCAAGTACCTCGCTGTGTACTTACAAATCCTGACTCACCGAGTGAGGAGTTATTGTGACAATCACTGTTCACATTTAGTGATGAGGAAGCTGGGGCAGAAGTGCCAAAGAACCTGTGTGAGGTCACCTGAGTGAATGACGAGACCACAGTCAGCATCCAGGCAGTCTGGCTTCAGAGGAACACACTTTAGTCACATGCTCCTCGACTTTCCTTGCTGTGGGCCAGGCTTTCATGTGACCACCTTCACTCTTCACATGAGACAACTGAATGAGTCTGCCTCGACTTCCCTCCACCTTCCCCACGCCCTGCACGATCCTGTCTTAGGGAATGGACGTTTGCACTCCTGTTGCTGAGAGGCTGTTTCCTCCAGGTCCCTAAGGGAGAAGTCTGTGCAGACGCTGTGAGGTCAGCTCAGTGTCCTCAGTGGTTATGATGTCTGGTGTCTGCTTAAGCAGCTGTCTAATGAGTAAAACCAAACACTTTAGAAGTCAGCATGAGCATGCAGCATGACTATGAATTTACACAGTAATGATTGTACAGGTTGGGGAATCTAAAGTTATACTTATCTTTTTTCTTTTAGGTAGAATCTTATCATGTAGCCCTGACTGACTTGTAACTTGCTGTGTACACCAGGCTGGCCTTGAACTCACAGAAATCCACTTGCCTCTGCCTCCTGAGTGCTGGGATTAAAGGCATGTGCTGGCTGGCCCAGCTATATTATGTTATATAGACATGTAAAGGAACGGACACCATCTAAGGTTAATAAAAATTGTGTTTCACATAAAGAATCAACCATGACTGATTTAGGCTGGAGATGTCGGCCTGTGTGCACAGCACCCGCTCCTCTGCTAGCCACCCCCTCCCCAGAGGGGCCGCCCTCTCCTAGTTTCCCATCCTAGCGCTTACATTTTCCAGATTGATGGTGCTTGAGTTTCTTGTCTTCTCAATTTTCAGTGACAGATGAGGTGAAGGCGTGTCAAACATGAAGATGATTGTATGTGAGAAGAAGGAGAAAGTCGGACGACAAAGTCATGGAAAGGCCTGGGATGTGGGTTTAGCAGCTCACATGACACCGAGTGTTGTCACGACTACTGGAGACCTCACAGCCTGATGGAGATGAACAGGTGGAAGATTTGATTCCTTGGCTCTGGGAATTCCCTGTTTCTGTGGCAGTTGGCTCTTGTTTGGACTCTGGTTTG
Source organism: Peromyscus eremicus (assembly GCF_949786415.1). Taxonomy (NCBI): domain Eukaryota; kingdom Metazoa; phylum Chordata; class Mammalia; order Rodentia; family Cricetidae; genus Peromyscus; species Peromyscus eremicus. The sequence continues at coordinate 2,965,950 of NC_081432.1, read as the reverse complement.
GGGCAATGAGGAACAGCGGGGTTAGAGGAAGTAGCTCTGCTGTTTCTTCCACATCCGTCTCTAGACAGGCCCTGGAAAGCTGAGGTTCTGCTCAGCAAGGCCACAGGTGTCACCAAGAGGCTCCCTCTGGCCTCTTCAGGGCCCTGTCACCACTTCCTTTAGCTCTCAGGCTTGAGATGTTCCTGGTTTCTTTTCTGTTGCTGTGATAAACGTTTTGACTGAGGAGAAAGGGGTTTATTTTGGCTTACAGTCCTAGCAGGACAGAGTCCTTCTGTTAGGATTCCTAGCCCCCCCCCCCCCCACTACATGACCACGCCATGTGCTGTCCAGCAGCCAGGTGAGAAGTTTAGTCATCCCAGGGCCTTAGGTTATACGTAAGTAATACATACACTGCCTGGTCACATAAACTGTGCACAGTGTGACCATGTAATCTATGTGCATGCAGGAGAGGGCTATAAAAGCAGGTTCCTCCCGTTCCTCTGCCCCTATCCACACTGGTTGCTTCCATAGACCTATACACCCCACTTCCTTCTATTCCCTTTCCTTAATAAACTCTTATAGTGGGTTTCATTGCACCTCGTGTTTCTCTTGCACGGTAAACAGCACAACATCATAATAAATAACACCTTCATGGCAGGATGGTATTGCAGAAGTTGGGAATGGTATGGCAATGGGCAGGGATGGCTGGTCAGCAGGAGCAGGAAGCTGGCTGGCCACACTTTCATCCACATACAGGAAGCAGAGAGAAAAAGAACAGGAAGTGGGGCAAGGCTATACACCCTCAAAGCCCACCTCCAGTAACATCCTTCCTCCTATAAGGTTCCACCTTCTAAAAGTTCTGTGACCTCCCAAACAGGACCACTTCTGTGGATCAATTGCCAATTCCATGAGCCTATCTATGAACACATTTCTTATTCAAACCCAAGATGGTAGCTGAGGCAGCCATTAATGGCTCTTGTAACTCAATGCACCCCTGTGATTGGCTGTCCTCAGATGTTATAGCTTGTAAATAGGTCCTGACCAGTGTAACACAAATTGCTAAATGGTCTTATTAATAAAAAAAAAACACCTGGATCCAGATATTGGGGTAAAAGCTGAAAGATCAGAGGAACAGAACAAGCCAGCCACAAGTTCTTACCACTAGAAAATCCTCAGTCCAAGAGAGCTACTTCCTGTGTACTCACACTTTATATGCCTTTCTGTGTCCTGCCACCTTACTTTCTCTCTACACCCAGCTACATCACTTCCTCTTTCTATTCAGCTCTATGACTTCCTGTCTGTCTGTACAAACCTCTATGGTTAACTAGTGCTGGGATTAAAGGCATGTGTATGTAACCATGCTTGGCTCTGTTCCCAGTGTGGCCTTGAACTCATAGAAATTGTATAAATCTCTGCCTCCTGAATGCTAGGATTAAAGGTGTGTGCTACCACTGCCTGACCTCTATGTTTAATATAGTGGCTGGCTTTTCCCTCTGATCCCCAGGCAAGCTTTATTTGTTAGAGCACAAATAAAATATCATCACAGACTAGTAGACTCCTCCCAGAGAAACGAAGCCAAGTTTGCAGTCTGTTTCCTACCAGGACCCTGGCTGGTGCACGTGTGAACCTAACTTGCAACTGCTTCCCAGAGTGCCGCCTGGTCTCAGGCCCCGAACCTGAGCAGTCAGCTCCCCTTCATGTTAGAAGGGTGAAATCCTAGTACCCGCCCCAGCCACGAGCCTGAGCAGGACACACAGACAGTTCCTATCTGTGGTGTCAGCAAGCCAAGTCCTAGGCTAAAAGATTCATTTTCAATGTGAGAAAGGCATAAATAATAAAAGTGTAAGAAATGGAGCCACCCACCAAGGCTGCAGTGATGTGTGGTGGGAAGCACATCACCTACACTAGACACACAAGTGTGTCAGAGAATTACCACAACAGAAACACACAGAGATCAGCATTCAAGAGAGGAGGTTTAAAGCTGTCGGCCACAATGAAGGAAACCCCAGCCTCCACTGTGAGTGGAAGCTGACACCCAAGCTCAGGAAGATATCAGATGAGGATGTGTCACACCAGAAAAGCGAGAAGTACTCCATGAAGTTCACAGAAGCCAGAGTCAACTGTTAAGTTAATCTAAAAATCAGTTGTTAGACAAGACCACCATCAAATTCAATAACTAAAAATTTTAATATTAAAACAAGAGCAGATAGCAACAGCTCATCACTGAATATTTTACTAGCTGTTGTGATGAGAGAAGTCTGAGCTTACTTATGTCTACCTTAGGGTATGATGGAAACATTGCATATCAATAAGGAGGGTGGGTGTAGCTCTAGGGTAGAGCTTGTGCAAGGGCCTGGGGTGGATCTCCAGCAACACACACACACACAATCACACACACACACACACACACACATTGAGCTACTGTGCAACTTTTCCCAGCTATGCATGTGGTGACATAAGACTACTAAGTTAAAATCCGTGGCTGTGGAGTCCTTGCTATGGAAATTGTTTCAGAAAAGCACACAACAGTTTCTGTCACAACTGGATCCGCAGGGTTGGGCAAACCCATCTGTCCCACAGAGGCAGCCGGATACAGGGACGGCAGCTCAGCAAACAATGGAAGGGCTGCAGGTGTGCATTTACACCAGCGCTGACCAGACCAGGATGGAGCCTGCTGCCCCTCGCCTGTGCAGTCGCACTAAGGTCCACTGTCCTCTGATCACCTAGAAGGAGAGTATGACTCAGGTTCGACATTTCCTGACCTGTTCTCCCTGGCAGAGCAGGCACCCAGGTAAAGGCCTTCCTTTACTGGTGGCACTAGAAAAATGTAAAGAAGAGGCTGGAGAGATGGCTCCATGGTTAAGAGCACTGTCTGCTCTTGCAGAGGACCTGAGTTCAGCTCCCAGCACCTAACACAGCCTACAATCACCTACAGTTCCGCTTTAGAGGATTTGACACCCTCTTCTGGCCTCTGCAGGTGTTGCATGTATGTGGCACACAAACATTTAGGCAGGGAAAACACTCATACACATAAAATAAAATAAATATTTTTTTTGTTTTTTGTTTTGTTGTTTTGTTTTGTTTTTTGAGACAGGGTTTCTCTGTGTAGTTTTGGAGCCTGTCCTGGATCTCACTCTATAGACCAGGCTGGCCTCGAACTCACAGAGATCCGCCTGCCTCCGCCTCCCTAGTGCTGGGATTAAAGGCGTGCGCCATCACCACATCTTTTTTTCAAAAGAAAGGAAGAAGCCTGTTTAGTCACTGTTCTATTGCTATGAAGAGACACATGATCAAAGAAACTTACAAAGAAAACATTTAATTAGAGGCTTGCTTACAGTTTCAGAGGGTGAGTCCATGACCATCACTGTGGGGAGCATGGTAGCAGCCAGGCAGGTATGGCACTAGAGCAGTAGCTGAGAACTTACATCCTGATCCAAAAGTTGGAATGAGAGAGAGAGAGAGAGAGAGAGAGAGAGAGAGAGAGAGAGAGAGACTGACATTGGCTTTTGAAACCCAAAGCCCACCTCCAATAATGTACTTCCTCCAGCAAGGCCACACCTCCTAATCCTTCCCAAACAGTTCCATCACTAGGAACCAAACATTCAAATATATTAGCCTCTAGGGACCATTCTTACCCAAACCACCACAAATCCATTTATCACCATGACCAAGAGAGCAGAGCAAGATAAATATCTTCCTTTGTCCATGGTGACTGACCCAACCTCCACCTGAGAGACCAGTGGTCCAGGGAAATGCCTGCCACTCTGGAAGTAGAAGACACCAGATTGGACTGAATGGGCCCAGGGTTAAGAATGTGAATGAAAAGAAATGGAGTTGCACAGCCATGTCCTGGAAGGCAAAACTACTTTTGGAGCCTGTCTTAGTTAGGTTTTCTATTGCTGTGAAGAGACACCATGACCATGACAACTCTTATAAAGGAAAACATTTAATTGAGGTGGCTTACAGTTTCAGAGGTTTAGTCCATTATCATCATGGTGGGACAAGGTGACATCCAGGCAGACATGGTGCTGGAGAAGTAGCTGAGAGTTCTTTATCTTGATGCTCAGGCAACAAGAAGTGAACTGAGACACACTTCCTCCAACAAGGCCACACCTCCTAATAGTGTCACTCCCTATGAGCTTACGCAGGCTAATTGCATTCAAACTACCACAGAGCCATAACCAGAAAAGTCAGCCAGGACCTGTGTGTGGAGCCAATCAAGACACTTGCCTGATAGTAAAATTACTTAGTCAGCACTTAGAATTTCTTAGCAGTTCTCAATGTCCAGTACACAGCAAAATGCCACACTCACCACACAACCAGGGAAATCACAGCTGGAATGAGAAAATTAAACTGTGTCAATATCAAGATGAATCAGAAGTTGGAAAATTACAGTAGGACATTAAGCAATGATGAGTTCACCCAAATAGATAAAAACAACAACAAAATACAAAAACAGACAGTCTAGCTGAATAAGTACTACAGATTGAGGGGAATTAAATGGAAATTGTAGAACTGCAAAATTAAAAAAATAATTACTGTGCCCAACAGTTGAGTGAACATGACAGACAATAGAATGCATGAGCTCAAAGACAGATAATGAGGTTCACTGAGTCTCAATGACAAGGAGAAAACAGCACAAAGGGTGTTGACAGAGTCCTTGAACTCCAGGACAACAGAAGACCTAACACTTGCCCCAATGGAGTCCCAGAAGAAGAGGAAAAGGGTGAGGGGCTGAAGAAATACTCAAAGAAATAAATGCTGAGAACTTCCTAAGTTTGGTGAGACATAATTTTGTGGATTTGGGAGCTGAATAAAACCAGTATCAGGTAAATCCAAAGCCTCAGTGAGGAACTTAAGACGCCTAAGAGAGAAGACAAGCTTAAAATCGGATGACTGTGAATTTCTCACCTGAAGGCCCCGAGGCCGCAGAGGCGCACACCAGCTTTCAAGTGCTGAAGGTAAGAGCTGCCATGATGAACTTTATACCTGACCAAACAGTCCTGTGGGAAGGAAGATGAACACGTTGAGACAAAAGAAATGAACAAACCTTCCCTAGAGTCAGTGCCATAGAGTCATGCCCTACAGCATCACGCTGTTTCCCCACAGCCTCTTCCTTCTGTCCACCACAGGTGCCTCAGTGGCTCAGCATTCCTCAGACTTGTCTCCTGGATCACCCCCTGCTCACCTCCACTACCCACTACCCTTTACCCCACAAACCTTAACTCCCATTTTTATTAATAGTTTTTTGAATTTTCATACGATGGTGGGTTTCATTATGGCGTGCTCACACCTGTGTGTTTTTGTTGACCCTCCTCCCCATCCCTCTGCTTATCCCCCTGCTCTGCTCCTGCTGGTTCCTGCTCTAGTGGCTCCCTTTGCTTTCATGTCACATGATGCCTTAGTTGGGTTTCCATTGCTGTGGTGAAACACTGTAACTAAAGCAACCTGGGGAGGAAAGGGTTATTTCATCTTAAACTTTCACACCACAGTCCGTCATCAAAGGAAGTCAGGGCAGGAACCTGGAGGCAGGAGCTGAGGCAGAGGCCATGGAGGAGTGCTGCTCACTGGCTTGCTTCTCATGACTTACTCAGCCTGCTTTCTCATATAACTCAGGACCACGCCTGGGGTTGACAACATCCCAAACAGGCTGGGCTCTCCCACATCAGTCATTAGCAAAGAAGATGCTCTACAGTCTTGCCTGCAGCCCAATCTTATTCTCTCAATCATGGTTTCCTCCTCCCAGATAACTCTAGCTTGTATTAAGTTGACAAAGTCCAGCACACATGTGTTCTATTGCTCTCTTTTTTTTACCTTTGCCCTCCCCCACTTAAGAGCTCTTTTTCCTTTCTAGTGATCTTCCCAGCTTCATAACCTACCTTGACACTGCCCCTACACCTAAAAATTAAAATCTCGGGTCCTTCTACAACAGGAAATGTGTGCTACTTGTTTATCTGTATCTGGGTTATTTCATTTGCTACAGTAATTCCCAGGTCTACCTATTTCCCTGCAAACTTCATGATTTCATTTTTCTTCATGAGTGAATACAATTCCATTGTGTGTGTGCACCACATTTTCTTTGTCCATCTGTTATGATGGACATCTAGGCTGGCTCCATTTCTTATCTACTGAGAACAGTGCAGCAGTAAACATGGTTTGCAGGTATCTCTGTGGTAGGACTGAGACCTTTCAGGACGCAACAAGAAGTGGAGTAAGTGGGTTGTATTGTAGTTCTGTTTATAGTTTTTTTAAAAAAAACCCTCCCCATTGATTTCCATGGTGGCCGCACCAATTTACCCATTTACCCACAGTAAACATGGGTCCCTTCCACAGCAGCATTTGCTGTCATTTGTTCCTGGTTGGTGGCCAGTCTGACTGGGGTGAGGTGGGGTCTCAGTGCAGCTTTACTTTATGTTTTCCTGATGTCTTGGGATGTTGAACACTTTTTCAAATATTTTTTGGCCATTGTGTGTCTTCTTTTTAGAGTTCTTCATCCAGTGCACTCTCCTACTTGTTTGTTGGAAGACTTGAGGTTTTCTGGTGTTGAATTTTTGCAGTTTTTCATATTCTGGGGGTATTAACCATTGTCTGGAAGGAAGCTGCCGAAGGTTTTATTCTCGTTAACAACTACTTCTATGCATGTATTGCTCTTGAGAAAACAAACAAACAAACAAAAACATGAAGAAAACCACGTTAATGTTCAAGTTAAGGCATGCCGCGCCACGTCAGCAGGTGTTTGGGAAGTTTCCTGTTGAAGAACCTGGTGTGATTGTCCCCTTTCTTCAGTCTGCCTGCTCCCACGGCTGATGGACATTTTATCATCTGTTGCTCTGCACTTTAATCTTATTCTGAATTTCACTTAGTGCCTTACTCTGCCCGAGACAGGAGATGCTGCCCTACACCCCACACAGCTGGACCAGGGATGCTGTGTGATCGTCTGACTGGAACTTCTAATTTTTTTTTTTTAATTTCTAAAGGACATTCTACATTTGCTTCTATCTTGGTCCTGTAACCACTTACTTCAACCAAGGCAACCCTTCTCCTCTAGGAAGTCCTGCCATGTGATAAAAACAAAACAAAACACTTTTTGTGTCACTTGGTAATTCTTGTCCTGTGTGTATGGACTGATAATCTTATGCACCCATTTTCTTCCTTTTTGTTTTGAAAAGTAATTTTTATTGAAGAACCTGGAGAGACAGTTTCTCATTATAATAGTAAAAATGCTGGAGTTGGATGTTGTAAAGAATGGCATGGTGCAGCAATGGCCACAGCGTTTGGCTGGGAGGGGACAGGCTACGGTGACAGCTGGGGAAGTAAAGTATGTAAGAGGACAACAGCTAAGAAAAGAGCTCCTGTAAGCTGACACTCCCAGTGCACCCGCCAGGATGATGACTCAGGAGGGGGAGGGCAGGGCTCTCCTGTCACCAAGATTGACCCTCCCAAACGCCTTTGAAGAGCACAATACACAGCAGCAAACTGAATTCTTATTCCTATGTCAAGGTATGTGATCCCTGGCCGTCCCATCCAGCCCTAGTGCTGATGCTGCTCTGTGCCCATCCCCCACTGTTGATATGCACCCTTTTCCTAAGGGAATCTTTCTTTTCAGCCTCTCCCTCCTCTTCTTCCTTATCTTTGCAATGTCCGGTTAGTTCTGACTTACAAAATACCATAGGTGCATCTGTAACATAACTTCCCACAAATGTGAAGAAAGTACAGCACGCTTAACTGCTGAGCCATCTCTCCATTCCTCACAGTGTTTCTCTTCGTAGGTTTTCATCTTGAAGAAGTTGCTGTGATTTATAAGAATTTACTGGTGCTCACATTTTGCCAGTTTGAGTGAAGTAGGAAACCTTACCTCCTTTTATATATTTTACCCATTGTCTTAATCAGTGTTCTACTGCTGTGAAGAGACACCATGACCATGGCAACTCTTATAAAGGAAAACATTTAATTGAGGCTGGCTTGCAGTTTCAGAAGTTTAGTCCATTATCATCATAGCATAGAGCAGGTGGCATGCAGGCAGACATGGTGCTGGAGAAGTAGCTGAGAGTTCTGTATCTAGATCCATAGGCAGCAGGAAGAGAGACTCTGGGCTCTTGAAGCCTCAAAGCCCACCCCCAGTGACACACTTCCTCTAACAATGCTGTGTGTCCTAATCCTTTCAAATATGCCACTCCCTGGTGACCAAGCATTCAAATCTCTGAGCCTTTGGGGGCCATTCTCATTCAGACCACCACAATCATTTACAATAAATAGCATTTCCTCTCTATGAATGAGACCTACATAAGACATTGTGAAAGTTCTGCTTCACACACAACATAATTTAGAAATCACAAAGGAAACAGAGGTTTATACTTACATGTCTCTGCTCTCTCCATTGTTCTTTTCTCCTTCGTCTTTGTGTGTGTGTGTGTGTGTGTGTGTGTGTGTGTGTGTGTGCGCGCGCGCTGGTGCCGTCAGAGGCCAGGAGAATGCATTGCCCCCCCTGGAGCTGGAGTCACAGGCAGCTGTGAGCCAGCTGACATGGGTGATGGGAGCCAAGCTTGGGTTCTGTGAGACAGCGGTATATAGTCAACCATGGGGCCATCCTCCAGCACATCTTTCAAAGATTCTAAAAGTCTCCTTCAACATTTTTATGGATGCTTCAGTAAATTCCTTTTACCGATTTTTGTAGCTGAGCTGGTACTAACAAATTCTCACAGTTCATCTTTGGAAGGCATCTTTATGTCACACGTGTTTTTAAGTTTACAGTTCATTTCTTTTAGCACTTGAAGATTTGGTGCCATTTTGTTCTAGCTTCAATAAGAAATCCACTGACACTGGAATTATTTTCTCTACATAGGTAATGTATCTTTTCTCTTGTTGTTTCCCAGTTTTTTTGATTTTTTTAAATTTAGTTTTTATAGGTTTCATTATCATATGTCTTCCCATAGATTTTGTGATTAACCTGTTTGGTTTAGTTCTTGGTGAACATGTAGGTTTATGTTTTTGGGTAAATTTGGGCATGTGTGTTAGTCAACTTTCCATTCTTGTTACAAATATGAGTTCACAGAGACAAAATGTTTGTACTGGTTTAGACTGTTGGTGGTTTCAGTCCATGAGCAGTTCCTGTTGGTTTGGATGTGTGGTGGGACAGGGCATCAGGGTGTGAGCGCCTGGCAGGGGAAGCCTGTTTACCTCATGGCTGGGTGAAGAGAAGAGAGGAGAGGAGAGGAGTGGACGAGAGGGAAGAGAAGAGGAGAAGAGGAGAGAAGAGAAGGGTAGAGGAGGGGAGGAAAGAGAAGGGGAGAAGAAGGGAGGGGAGAGGAAGGGAGGGGAGAGGAAGGGAGGCGAGGGGAGATATTGAGTGTTTTTCTTCTCTGTTTATTTAAGACTGGGTTTTTTCTCTGTAGCTCTTGGTGGACTGGCTCTTGTTGTTAGACCAGGATAGCCTCAAACTCATGGTAATCCTCCTGTCTCAGCTTCCTAACTCCTGGGATTACAGGCTTAAACCAACACACCTGGAAATTATTATTATTTTTTAAATTGCAACCTGGACATTTATCTATGATGCTATGAGACTCCAGATCCTGTTTCCATCTTTGGCTTCACTAAGTCTCTTCTCTCTACAGTAGATTCTGGTGTTCTCAGCGTTAGTCTATAAGGTGGGAAGTTTGCTTTGGCTCCCATTTCAGAGGTTTCCTCCCGTGGTCCCTTGTCCCCATTTCCTTCAGGTTGTAGTGAGGCAGATCCTTATGGTGGGACACAGAGGGAAAGAAACTGATCACTTTATAGCAGGCTGGAAGCAAGGAGAGAGGAAAAGGCTGGAGCCTCTGTATCCCCAACACACCCGATAGCTGATTTCCTTCTAGTCTCCACCTGCTGAAAGTTCTGCCATCTCAGTAATGTCCTGGGCTAGGAACCAAGTCTTTGATGCATGGATTGTTGGTAGCCATTCAAGATCAAAGCTGTACAGCAGAAAGTGATGTGTGTGCAGGTTATCACAGATCGCAGGGATGTTCACAAACTACATCAGCTTCATACAGTGGCCTGTGGTGTGCATTCCTTCTGTCAGTAGAGTCTCCTGAGCGGAAATGGCTTTTCTGGATTCTCCGCTGTCCATTTGACTCTTTCTTTGGATTTTCTAAAATGTGACTTAAAGAGAAAAACTCTGCATAATAACAAAACACATATTTTATATTTATAACAGAAGTTAATATAACTCATTGCTCAAGAGTTAAATAGTGGAAATATGTAAATAACTTCAAACAAACTAAGGAAAGCTTGGAGATGGTTGCTTGATGTATTTTTTATTAAAGGAAAACCCAGGAGCATCCTTCCTGTTATATTAATTCTGGCGTTAGGAGCCTCAGGGCCCCACAGGTGCACTTGACCCCTGAAGTGGACACAATAGAGTCCTGGGCGACCCTTCTGGTGACAGATTGATTGTTAGTTTCCCACTGACCAAGTACTGATTCCCAGGGATGCTGGCAGAGGAGAGGGTTTCTTCTTGAGTTCCCTGGAAGGAATCCACATCTTTTTTCTCCTACTCCTATGGAACTGAAGATGTCCCCTGTAGAACCCTGGCCAGTGTGAACAGCACTTTGTCTTCTGCAGTCAGATGGGGTCTACCCTGTTCTCATTCTAAGTGTCCTGTCCTCACAGAGCCCCACAGTGTGATTCAGGGGAGGCACTGTGGGGTGAGGTATTGAGATTCCCTTCCTTTCAAGTCAGAACAGTAGTGGGTGACTATCCTGAGTGATACAGGAGAGACATGAACCCTGCAGAGGATTCTAGAGAAGGCTGGGCTGTGGGAAGGAGCTGGCAGAAGGCCAAGGCACCGCCTTCCTAATTTGATTTCAGCCAATCAGAAAAAGATTCCTGGTGACACTTTTGTTGCTCGGTGAAAAGCCTGTGTGAAGAGCCCTAGGAGAGTTGGAAATCCCCTGTGTGACACAGACTTCCCTCCACAGCCTCAGGACAAAGTTGAGGAGCTTCTCCTTAGGAAACGAGTGTGAGAGGCAGAGCCCTCAGCAGATTGTTGGAGGTCTGAGGTGGGGGTGAGGACACCGAGAGCATCCATCTCCAAGGTCCCTGTATGGACATGTTTGTCTGCCAACCGTTCACATCTGAGTTTGATGATCCTCCTTTATGCTCCCTGCACAGACTGAGGTGATCTGTGTCCATCCAGAGCAGGACTGCTGGTGGGAGTCCAGGGCGGTCCCTCTCTGGTTCTCTGCATCAGTGTGAGCAGTGTGGACCCCAGCAATGCTGCAGTTCATCTGCACTGCCAGAGTCCTCACTGGACGTTATTGCTGCTGAGTCCCTACCCCCTTTCCTTTTCCCTGGTTGACTCTGCTTTTAGGTCCTGTCCCTGTTTAACTAGGATCTAGGAAGATAGAGATAGTGTCATTGAACAAGGGAGAGAGAGACTTATTGTTTAGTCACTGGTGTTTGCCAGACACCACTCTAGCCGGTTGATAATTAGACGCGGTAGTGTATACTCAGACCTGAGGAGACACGCACTGAAAGTGCACATTCAGGCTGGCACAGTGTGACAAGTCTGTGGACATCCTTTCTGAAGCTGCCACTTTACATCTTTGGCTTTTTGTCTTTGGAACTCAGGGTAACTGTGTCTGAAAGTCCTAAAAGGTTATGGAGTTTTCCTTTGCTGACATCAGTGGACCTATTTCATGGTTGTGGAGGGTTTAAACAGCAGAAGAATTCATAAGGGAAAAGTTGGATTAATCAACTTCTCAAGTATTTTCTTTGGAATATCATGAATGCAATAGATCCCTGCAGGAGGAAGATGCCTGAGTCAGCAGGGTTGGGCCACATTAACCTGCTATTTCCAGCACGCACACAGGACAGTTTTCATGATTAACCACATCACATTACTCTTTACTGTGTGCATATGAAGATCTAGTGTACAGTTCATAGAGCATGGTTTACATTTTACAAGAAGTCTGAGATTAGAAAGAGGTTCAGTGACTTGTTGACTCCCCAAAAACTCTGTTTCTCACCTGAGGCTCCTCAGACTATGAGTCATAACAAAGGATAATCTCTGTCCCCTAATACATGCCTTCTACTTAATTCCCCTACTAACCCCCCCTCCCCCCACGTATAAGAACAGTAGTTTTTAAATAACTATCCCAAAGTTGTCTAAACTTGACTCATTTTTCTCTTTTGGTTCTTTAAACCCCAAACACAGTCAGTCTGCAGTTTGGACAGGCTTACCCTGTAACTTAGAGGATCTGTCACCTCAAATGTTCACCCAGTGGGACTCCATGAACATACATACAGACCATGCACAGCATGGAGCGCCTTTGTAAACAAGTGTCTGCCCAGAGACTGGTGACGCACTTCAGCTCCGGTGCTGATTGGCTCCTCTCCTGGGACCAACCCCAGTACTCATAGAGGCATCTACAGATTTTTGCTCTCTGAAGGGGCACAGCAGGTGTGAGTCCTGGTGACTGCCATCACCTTTTCCTTCGAGATGGCTCTACAGGTCCCCAGCCTCCTCCTTGCAGTAACTGTGGTGCTGATGGTGCTGAGCAGCCCTGGGGCCGAAGGCAGAGACTCTCCAAGTAAGTGCCGGGCAGGGCTCTCCAGAGCCAGCACTCTGGGGGACCAGATCTGAGGGACCCTGGGACCATGGGTTGTGGGGGGATGGTAAGGCTACTTAGAAGAGTCTTTTATCATAGATTTCCTTTCTCTGAAGAGAGAGTGAAGCCACATTCTCATTTTTATGTTCTAGTACTGGAGTTAGGATTGTGCCTATTGCACTGGCTGAGCCTGGCATATTAAAGAAGAGGGAGACAGAGTTTCAATCTAATACCAAGGACAGGACACAGGGAGCACCGGGTTATGTTTGAGAAAACAGCAGGGTTTGCCACATAGCACCCCCATCCCCACCTCCACCCCTACTCCCACCCCAGCTCCTTGTCTGGAGGAAGTGCTGGATCCTGAGATGGGGAAACACGGATCCTTGATGGTCTTGTAGTCGTGGTATTTGAGGAAAATTCCTGATGTGGAGTGGAGGTTTAAGGGAGGCAAACTCCCATGTAACCCTGAAAGAAGTCAACATACAGGAGTCTAAAGTTCTTCATCAAATGGAAGCTTAGGTCTTGGACACTTGGGTTGGTAAATCTAATTTCCAAGAACAAATTAGGCATAGAAGGGAAATATGTGATACATACCGGGAGACCCCTCAACTGAGAGACAGGAGAGTACTTTATAGAAAGCTCTCCCCACGACCCCCCTCCCCGTAACGCCCGTGCAGGGCGGTGACTTTCCTTTGCAGTTACACTTAAGAAGCTCCGCTGAGTGACCCTCCAGGCAGACAGTCCCCAGAGGTCACCTGGATTCTCTTTTGTCTGTTTTACCGCTCTCTCTGAGAATAAATGCCCCCTAGGGTCGGGGAGGGCAGGGCCCTGTGCACTCAGGAGAGACTCTCCCGTGGTTGGGTTGAGGTAGCAGAAACAGCCGAATATTCTATTTTTCTCTCATCATTGTTTTATTAGTTCGTTGAGAATTTCATAAATATATTTTGATCATATTCACCCCCATTTCCAACTCCACCCAGACCCATTCCCCTTTCTACCCACGCAACTTTGAATGTTCTCTTAAAAAAAATTTTTTAATATTTATTTATTTATTATGTATACAGTATTCTGCTTGCATGTATGCCTGCACACTAGAAGAAGGCCCCAGATCTCATTATAGATGGTTGTGAACCACCATGTGGTTGCTGGGAATTGAACTCAGGACCTCTGGAAGAGCAGCCAGTGCTCTCAACCTCTGAGCCATCTCTCCAGCCCCCAAGTGGAATTTGTTATTATTTCCGAGAATCAGGATGAGCTCCGTCGCTCGATTCCCTCCCTCGCACTCTTCTTTATGAGAACGGAAACCTCTCCGAGTTGCCCCGGAGCCCCGTGGAGGCGGGGTCCACTCAGTCCCGACCCCCCTAGCGCACGGCGGGGCGTCCTCCCTACTGCCCGGCCCGAGGCTCTGAGGTCCCGGGGACCGCGTCCTCCCGGCCTGAAGCTCCGGCGCGGGGTCAGGCCGGGCTCCGGGGCTCCGCTGCCCGGCGCCGCCCCAGGCTGACCGCGTCCGTCCGTCCGTCCGTCCGTCCGTCCGCAGGGGATTTCGTGTTCCAGCTCGTGGGCCACTGCTACTTCACCAACGGGACGCAGCGCATACGGCTTGTGTTGAGCTACGTCTACAACCAGGAGGAGTTGGTGCGCTTCGACAGCGACGTGGGCGAGTACCGCGCTGTGACCGAGCTGGGGCGGCCGGACGAGAAATACTTAAACAGCCAGAAGGAGATCCTGGAGCAGACGCGGGCCACAGTGGACACGGTGTGCAGACACAACTACGAGCAGCCGGATGCCCACACCTCCCTGCGGCGGCTCGGTGAGCACCGGGCTGGTGGAGGGCGTGAGCCGGGGGTTGGGGGGGGTGGGGGGGGGGACACACACCGAAGCCAGGGTTCCCAGCGTGAGGAGCTGCCACCGCCTCCTGTCTGTCAGCCCTGCGCCACACAGCGGCTCCCTGGAGTCTCCCTCCTTCCTCACCTTTGCCCTTTGCCCTTTACCCTGTGCGGCCCACTCCCCTCTGACCCCGGCTCTGCTCTGAGCCCTGCAGCCAGAACACAGGTCAGCACAGACCCAGGGAAGCTAAAGTGGGGAGAGGCCACGGTCCTGTAACCATGAGTTTTAACTTTTGGCTGAGTAATTATTCACCGCCCTTCTGTTTCCCTGACTGTCTCTTTGAGGCGGAAGTGGTCTTGTGCCCGCTGTTTGCTGCCTGGCACCTACCCAAAGCCATACTGTTACGTTTTCCTCGCTTTGAAGTAGACTTGGATCATACTAAAAGTTTGCGATATAAAATCTGAGGGGAAAATACTAAAAACAACAGAAGAGGACATCATCACTGCAGCCCTGGAGCTGGAGATACAGACATTTGAGAGAACAGTGCTGGAAACAGAGCCCAGGTCCTCTGCAAGAGCAGCAAGTGGCCCTAACCCCAGCCCTCTTCAACCCCAGGCTTCCTTTCCTGAGGGGAGGTGGCTGTATGTTACTTACCCCACCCTAGAACTAGCAGTCCCTTTAAGAGACCCTGGCTCCATTTCATGGGGACGAGTCCTGGATGAGGCCGTTGGTATATGTGTTTCTTCAGCCCCTCTCAGGGGACAGTGCTGGCACCGCCCTCTGAAGCTTTCACTCAAGCAGAATCCGGTAGACATCACCTTCCTTGGCTTCATTTCCACTTCCTGACACTCGGAGAGCCCCTTAGATGTGATGCCAATTAAAGAGGCATGTTAGGCATCGTGTTCAGATTTAATATCGTACATTACAACTGTATGAACAATTAACTCAAAAGCTTGCTATGCTTTCCTCTCTTGCTTTCCAGTTGACCTTGTTATTCAACTGAAACAGTCCACTGTTCTGTCCCATTGGCAGTTAATTCCTCACAGCAAGGGAACGCAGTGATGGCAGCAATAATTAACGCACTTGACTGTGGAAAGAAAATGGGGGAGGAGAAAATAAGAGATCATAGTGTATTCTCAATTCATGAGACACATTACATATGCACGCTGTTTTTACCTTCAAGTGATAAGAGCACATAGCGAGAAGGCTTCTGAGGTAGTGAGCACGATGTATAAAGTCAGTTGGGAAAGACAGCTATCTGACGGAATGACACTTGAGGAGATGAAGGAAGTGATGTACTGGAGTTATTTTTGCACCTTTTCTTCAAAAATAGTAAACTTGAAATCATAATTTTTTTCTTTTGTCTTACTACATTTCGTGTTATATAAGAGCAAGGGCCGGGCGGTGGTGGCACACACCTTTAATACCAGCACTCGGGAGGCAGAGCCAGGCAGATCTCTGTGAGTTCAAGGCCAGCCTGGTTTACAGAGTGAGATCCAGGACAGGCACCAAAACTACACAGAGAAATCCTGTCTCAAAAAAAAAAAAAAAAAAAAAAGCAAGACTGCTCACTATTTTCCTAGTAACCGTTAAGTTTGTATTTGTGGAGTTGATCTTCATTCAGTATTAGAGCCCAGGCATTCTCATCCTGCCTCTTCCCCATTAGGGGTCTCCACATGGCCCCCCATCTCACTCACCATCTTTTCTCACCTGTTCCCCTAGAACAGCCCAAGGTGGCCGTCTCCCTGTCCAGGACGGAGTCCCTCAACCACCACAACCTGCTGGTCTGCTCGGTGACAGATTTCTACCCAGCCCAGATCAAAGTGCGCTGGTTCCGGAACAGCCAGGAGGAGACGGTGGGGGTCGTGTCCACACAGCTTATTAAGAACGGGGACTGGACCTTCCAGATCCTGGTCATGCTGGAGATGACCCCTCAGCGAGGAGATGTCTACACCTGCCATGTGGAACATCCCAGCCTGCAGAGCCCTGTCATGGTGGAGTGGCGTAAGGGAAGCTTTTTTATTTTACTATGGGCCCGCATGACATGGGATTTTAGTTATTACTCTATCCCTCCAGTGCTACCCACCCCATCACTTGTCCTGTGCAGTCTGATTCTACTATTGAGCTGTAAAGTATCTCTTGCCTCATAGCAAAGACATCAGGAGAACCCTGACTTAATTGTCTTTCCAGACAGTAGTTCTGGGAGATCACTATATACATTGCATCCCTGGAACTTGTCCCTAATATCCAGATGAGTTGACAGTGATAGCTAGTACCTAGATATTTTGGTCCAAGATTATAGATATGTCTGTGAGGTGCAAACATCCACTTAGCCCCTCCCCCTCACAGCTGTGTTCTACATCTCTTATTTGGCCACCCCTACTCCTTCCCCATCACAACTGTGTTCAGATCCCCTGGCCCTTCCTTGCCCTGGGTAAGGTCAGAACAGAAGACCAGGTCCTCTCAGCTCCTTCACCTCTTACGACTCAGGCTGGACTTCAGTCTCTCAGTCAGGGCTGTTGTGATGTGTGGGGACAAAGCTGACACTCAGTCTCTGCTCCCCAGGGGCGCAGTCCGAGTCTGCCCAGAGCAAGATGCTGAGCGGCATCGGGGGCCTCGTGCTGGGGCTGATCTTCCTGGGGCTGGGCCTTTTCGTCCGCCACAGGAGTCAGAAAGGTGAGGAGCTCTGGGGAAAGTGGGGGTGGTGGGCTGTGCTGAGGGAGGGAGCTGGGCTTCGGTTGGGAGGACACAGGAGACAGGGGGGTGTGTGGGGGGGGGGAGAGGAGACTGAAATCTGACTTTGCTGGTTGTGTGGCTGTGCCACAGAGCCATGGTGGAGCTCATTTTGGGGCTTCCCCCACTGTCCACTCTCACTGGCTCCGTTCCAGAAGCTTCCACCACTGTCCCTCCTTCCAGTGGCAGTTTCATCCATTTAGGGGGTGAGAGAGTGCTCAGGATCTTAGTGGACACAGACGAGAGAGAGAACAACTTCAGCTAAGCCGTATGTCCCCTTGCCCCCTGGGCTGCATGAGAGTCCCCTGTGTTTATAACAAGACCTTTCTCTGTGGCTTCCTTTTGTAGGAACTCAAGGGCCTCCTCCAGCAGGTAACATTTCAGCCCTTATCTGAAGGGGGTTGTGCGGGGACATGGATGTGAGGGAAGGCTGTGAGGCAGTGTACCTGACAGAAACCTGGTTCACAGTCTGTCTCTGCTGTGGGGTTTTGAGTGTCACAGCTGATGTCACAGCTGGTGTCTGTAGGAAGCTCCAGAGGTTGTTCCTGGGTAGGCCTTTGCCACCATCACCTGAGTGGCATCTTGAGTGGAGCCTGAGCCATGCCTTGAGTTTAGACAATAAGATGTTTTCTGCTCTGTGCCCCACACTGGATACAGTGACTTTGGACGTTGACAGTGGCTGGAAGAGGCTGACAGTCCTGCAGAGGAGACGGATCCCTCTGACTTACCAAAAAGATCGAATCCTTCATATTCCCTGGGGATGGTCATTTCTCCTCCACCCCCGCCCCCACGTTTGTGTCCTGTGAAGCTCTGCCCCCTTCAGCTACCTTCCCCTCTGCACAGGTCATGGGGAAGGTGGTGGCATGGACACCAGCTTCCTTTGTCTAACTCTGTGGGACCCAGGAGGAGAGTCAGGCATCTCCAGGGGACCTTGTGTAATCACTCCCTCTCTGTTTCCACAGGGCTCCTCCAGTGATTCATGATATTTTGACTGAGCTGACTGCCACCTGCCTGTCCCTGCCCCAAATCCCCATCTGTGCCAGCTTGTCTGTCCCTCTCTGATTCAAAGTTTAGCATGGTACTAGTGTACCCACCAGTTCAGTGATCCCCGATTCCCCAAGGCTCTGTCTTTGGCTCTGCTCCTGGACTAATTCCAGAGACCCTCCATGTACTGCAGCCTGATCTGCTCAGACCCCCGGCATTCTGTTTCCACCATCCCACATGGGCTGCTGAAGAGATGTGCTGAAAACATTCACCTCTGTTTCATAATTAAACATATTCTGAATTACATGTATCCTGAACCTCCTTAACTGATGGGGCTGGGTGGAAGCATTGTGGGACAAGGTGACCCAGCCAAACTGTGACTGGAGAAACATCCTGGGCTCCATGTAGGGCAGGCTGAGGAGACAGGCACCTGCTGTCACATCAGCCTCATCCAGGTTGGTGAGGACAGTGCAGCTAAACGTGGTAGAGTTGTTGGGGACGGATGCTGTGACCTCTGATCACCAATGTTTCAAATGTGTCCTGTGAAGTCACATTGATTGAGGCTCATTTTCATTTTTTTAAAGATTATGGTCAACAATAAAAGTACTTTTTGTGGATGCAAATAAAAAAAACCAACTTAATCCTATTTTGTTGGTGTTGTAAGGAATCTTGGGGTTGTTGGTTTCAGAAGTGACTAGATACATGTAATTGATGAGACTCTTCTCTCAGCTGTCGCCGCCATCTACTCCTTCCACTGCATCTCCTTGTCCCTGTACATGTCTGTATGGTGTGCTCTCTCCATCTTTGTCTCCTGTTCTTCTCATGTCTGTTTCCTTGCACTGAACCTTTTCTGTCCATTTTTTCTGTCTACACCTGTGCTATTGTCCGCTTTTGATCTTTTTCTCCATGTTTCTTTTTCATCTCTGTTTTCTGTATCTCTCCTATTTCCTAAAATCTTACCCCTCTTTCTATGTGTATTTCTGTTGTATATTTTGACAATTTTAGGAAATCCTTATTGACCAATCCTAGGTAACATATTCAGTGTTGACAAACACTATCATGTCCACAAGGATGTGAACAGCAGGCATTGTGCTCATCCCTCTTATTAGGGAAATGAATCTCCAGAGTTTCAGCATAGAGATGGTTACATCAGCTTTGTGGAGCACCTGAATCTCCAGATTCCCTCACAGCAGGGGATAAGAGGGCAGTTTGGTTTTGGTAGGCTTGTGATGGTTTATTTCGATTGTCAACTGGAGACCCATCTCTGGGCATATTTGTGAGAGGCTTCCTAGATTAGATTGAGGTAGAAAACCTACCTTAAATGGGCTGAGGACTCAGACAGAGGAAAAAGAAACAAAAAAATCTATGCAAAAGCAAGAGGGCCTTGGACATTCATCTCTCTTTGCGTCACAGTGGACTCACTGTGATCTCCCACCCCACCACTATGCCTTCTCCATCATAATGATCTGTTCCTCCTTGAACTGTGAGCCAAAATAAATCATTGAGTCCTGTTGCTCCTTGTGGATGTTTTGGCAGAGAATTGAGAAAGATAATTCATGTAAAACCCAACAGAACAAGTGGCTTGGCCATCTGTGGTTCTCAGCCCCCTATTGGAGATGCAGGCACATGCTGTCATTGCAAAGTTGAAATTCTTAAAAGGCGAAGCTCCTATCACCTATGAACATTGTTACCTAGTGATTTTAATTCCCACACCTGTGTCCTCTTTGATGTGGTTTCAGCCCTGAGAGCTGGAGCACACCTTTAGGTTTTCCTTTCACTAACACAGGTGAGCATGTCTCTGAGATCATGGAAGACCACGCCTCTGAGGAATACGTCCTCATTCACACACTTTGTCTAAGAATTAGCAGGATTCCCATCCTTTGGACCAGGTCAGAATGGGGAATAACCCTGCATATCTTCTGTGATCCAGGTTGAAATGCAGATTATCAGCTAGGGGCACTATGGGGTGTGTAGACTGCACGTAGGATTCTGCTCCCTGAGGTAGCACTCTGAGTTTTTCCAGAACACGATGTTCACCCAGTCACACATGCAGTGCCCATAGAGGCCAGAAGAGGCACCAGATCCTCTAGATCTGTATTTACAGATGGTTGTGAGGACCAAGTGGGTGCTGGAAACCTAACTCAGGTCCCTGCCAGAGCAGCCAGTGCTTTTAGCCTGTGAGTGTCTGTTTCTCCAGCCCCCATCGTTAGAAGCTTTACCATCGTCCTCAATGATCCTTGTTGCTTACATTACAGGACACAGTGGGTGCTGTCCTCTTTATCAATTTGACCAAAAGGACCACTTTCCTCTTGGGGGAACAGGAATAATTTGTGTTGGGTTTTCCAAGGATCCCCCAGTTCCTATAGAGAGAACATTGCTTTTGATCTTGCAAAGGAAGGAATCAGGGCTGGGAGTAATCAGAGTTTAGGGAAACACCAAGGCGTGCTTTTCTAGTTGAAACACAAAGAGGGGTGTAAAAGAATACATTCTAAGACACGCTTACAGTCCAGTACTATCACAGCACAGCCTGGAAGATTCTTTGGATCAGGTCCTGACAGCTTTATAGAAACAACTATATTACAATTCACTGGGCAGTATAGTATTTAATTGATAATAAGTAGCAAGTACAATATTTACAAACACATTTGTTAAGAAATAAAACTATGTTAAGAACGATGTGGAGATGCCTTAAATATAAGGTCCCAGCACTTGAGAGGCAGAGGCAGGCGGATCTTTGTGAGTTCAAGGCCAGCCTGGTCTACAGAGTGAGATCCAGGAAAGGCGCAAAGCCACACAAATTGACCAAAAGGACCACTGTCCTTGACCAAAGAAACCCTGTCTCAAAAAACTAAAAAAAAAAAAAAAAAAAAAAAAAAGAAATAAAACTATGTCTTAGTAGGCACATAAGTTGGAGGACAGCATATGGGTGACTATAAAACAAGGAACAGTCAGTTTTGAGCATTTAGCCTTAAAAAAAATCACTGTGGCACATGCCTTTAATCTCAGGAGTCAGAGGCAGGAGGATCTCTGTGAATTTGGGGCCAGCTTGGACTACATAGAGAGTTCCAATACAGCCAAGGCTATATAGTGAGACATTGTCTCAAAACAAACAAACAAACAAACATCAATATGTGTTTTGAACAGTAGTGGTCATCAATATTGTGTAAATAGCTGCAAAATCCCAGGCGCCTCTGCTATTAAGTGGGGCTCAGGAGATTAGAACCAGCCAATGGGGTCCTAAGAGGTTGTAGCATGTCTGCATTGTCTCCTACTGCCAGAAATGTGGTATCATCACTGTACTGATGGTGTGTGATGTGATGTCATCACTGTAGTGATGGTGTATGTGATGTGATGTCATCACTGTAGTGATGTGTGTGTGACGTGATGTCATCACTGTAGTGATGTGTGTGTGACGTGATGTCATCACTGTAGTGATGTGTGTGTGACGTGACATCATCAATGTAGAGATGGTGTGTGTGACATGATGTCATCACTGTAGTAATGGTGTGTGTGACGTGATGTCATCACTGTAGTGATGGTGTGTGTGTGACGTGATGTCATCACTGTAGTAATGGTGTGTGTGTGACGTGATGTCATCACTGTAGTAATGGTGTGTGTGTGACGTGATGTCATCACTGTAGTGATGGTGTGTGTGTGACGTGATGTCATCACTGTAGTGATGGTGTGTGTGATGTGATGTCATCACTGTAGTGATGGTGTGTGACATGATGTCATCACTGTAGAGATGTGTGTGTGACTTGATGTCATCACTGTAGTGATGGTGTATGTGATGTGATGTCATCACTGTAGTGATGGTGTGTGTGTGACGTGATGTCATCACTGTAGTAATGGTGTGTGTGTGACGTGATGTCATCACTGTAGTGATGGTGTGTGTGTGACGTGATGTCATCACTGTAGTGATGGTGTGTGTGTGACGTGATGTCATCACTGTAGTAATGGTGTGTGTGTGACGTGATGTCATCACTGTAGTGATGGTGTGTGTGTGATGTGATGTCATCACTGTAGTGATGGTGTGTGTGTGACGTGATGTCATCACTGTAGTAATGGTGTGTGTGTGACGTGATGTCATCACTGTAGTGATGGTGTGTGACATGATGTCATCACTGTAGAGATGGTGTATGTGATGTGATGTCATCACTGTAGTGATGGTGTGTGTGTGACGTGATGTCATCACTGTAGTGATGGTGTGTGTGTGACGTGATGTCATCACTGTAGTGATGGTGTGTGTGTGACGTGATGTCATCACTGTAGTAATGGTGTGTGTGTGACGTGATGTCATCACTGTAGTAATGGTGTGTGTGTGACGTGATGACATCACTGTAGTGATGGTGTGTGACATGATGTCATCACTGTAGAGATGTGTGTGTGACGTGATGTCATCACTGTAGTGATGGTGTATGTGATGTGATGTCATCACTGTAGTGATGGTGTGATGTGATGGCATCACTGTAGTGATGGTGTGTGACATGATGTCATCACTGTAGTGATGGTGTGTGTGATGTCATCACTGTAGTGATATGTGTGTGTGATGTGATGTCATCACTGTAGTGATGGTGTGTGTGATGTGATGTCATCACTGTAGTGATGGTGTGACATGATGTTGTGGTGGTATTGTGTTCCCCAAAATATTGTGTACCTTAATAAAATTATCTGGGGTCAGAGTCAGAACAGCCACTAGATACAAAGGCTAGAAAATGTTAGCACACGCCTTTAATCCTAGCATTCCAGAGACAGAAATTCCTCTGGATCTCTGTGAGTTCAAGGCCGCATTGGAAACAGCCAGGCATGGTGACTCACGCCTTTAATCCCAGGAAGTGGTGGTAGAAAGCAGAAAGGTTTATAAGGCGTGAGGACCAGAAACTAGAAGCATTTGCCTGGTTAAGCATTTGGCTGGTTAAGCATTTGGCTGGTTAAGCTTTCAGGCTTCTAGCAGCACAGTTTAGCTGAGAGCCGTTGGGATGAGGACACAGAAGCTTCCAGTCTGAGGAAACAAGACCAGCTGAGATGTTGGCCAGGTGAGGTTAGCTGTGGCTTGTTCTGTCTCTCTGACCTTCCAGCATTGACTCCAATAACTGGCCTCGGGTTTGATTTTATTAATAAGAACTTTTAAGATTCATGCTACATCTGGCGCCCAACGTTTGTGGTACGAATTCATGAAAAAGGTGCTTGTGGGCCCCAGCTCAGGCCTGAGCTACACTCGGCCAGTTGTGGTGGTGCACACCAGTTGGATTTGCTGAAGGAGGCAGAGGCAGGAGGATCCCCAGTTTGAGGCTGGCCTAGGAGACTTGGGAGAAGCTTCAGCCCAGACCGAGCCACAAACAGCAGAGGGACCATGGAGGCAGTGGCTACTGCTCCACGTTGCCAGCTCCTTCTCATCGTGTTGGTGACTGCGGTGATGCTGCTACCTGGGACGAAGGGTTTACTGCTGCTGGTTCAGAGAAGAATTGCCAGGACCACCGTGTTACAAGAAAGCATCTGCAAAGGTCAGTTTGGAAAAGTTTGGCAAGACAAATGGTGGGGAGAAATCACTGTGGAGATATTCTGTTCTAGGGAAGAATGTTCATGGTTCTGAGAGACAGACATTTATCAGACTATGATTACTCCAAACCACACAGCTACAAGGCACAAAAAAAAAAAAGTCTGCAGTGAACCATGACCATGCCTAACAGTGACTTTGAAATCTTCAAAAAGATGACAGGACTCCACAATGATGATTCCACATGGACTATGGTAAAGCCATTAAGCCAATTAACACCACGGAAAGATTGACTTTGGACTACAAACTGGTCAGGACAATTTTGAGATGGCTAGCTGAGATGATCCAACCTGACAGACTACTCGAGCAAGGACTTATGACAAGCCCTGAACTTTCTTTTTATGCAGAGACTGGACAAATGATACAGGACTTGACAATTAACCCAAAAATTGTCTTTTCAAGATTCCCTAAAGATATCTTTACCCCTAGAAAGCAAAAAGAAAAAGAGAATAAGATATGAGATAGATCATTGAATCTACTCTGAGAAAAAAAGATAAATAATAGGATAAATAGGTAGATCACTGAATCTACACTGAAGAAAAAGGGGAAGATATAAAAATGACAAAAGGTAGACTACTGAATGTATTATGGAAAGAAAAAAGAGAGAATATGGATATGATAAGATAAAAAGGGAGATTATGGAATCTACTTTTAAAAAGGAACTACTTGTTTTAAATAAGATAAGTAATGAAAAAAATTTGGTCTGAGTTTATCAGATGTTACTGGACTGGACATTGTTAATATATATAATGGAGTTTTTTATCTGAATCTGTCAAATGTTAATGGACTAGACATCATTAATGTAATTTTTGGCTGTATATATTGTATATACTTATTGGATAGTTTTTCTTGTATTAGTTATAAGCCTTTTTTAATTTTAGACAAAAAGAGAGGAAATGTGGTGGTATTGTGTTCCCCAAAATATTGTGTACCTTAATAAAATCATCTGGGGTCAGAGAACAGAAAAGCCACAAGATACTTAGGCTAGAAAATGTTAGCACACGCCTTTAATCCTAGCATTCCAGAGACAGAAATCCCTCTGGATCTCTGTGAATTCAAGGCCACATTGGAAACAGCCAGGCATGGTGACTCACGCCTTTAATCCCAGAAAGCAGCCTTTAATCCCAGGGAGTGGTGATAGAAAGCAGAAAAGTTTATAAGGCGTGAGGACCAGAAACTAGAAGCATTTGCCTGGTTAAGCATTTGCCTGGTTAAGCATTTGGCTGGTTAAGCATTTGGCTGGTTAAGCATTTGGCTGGTTAAGCGTTCAGGATTTCGAGCAGCAGTTCAGCTGAGAGCCGTTGGGATGAGGACACAGAAGCTTCCAGTCTGAGGAAACAAGACCAGCAGAGGATCCGGTGAGGTGACATAGCTGTGGCTTGTTCTGTCTCTCTGACCTTCCAGCATTGACTCCAATAACTGGCCTCGGGTTTGATTTTATTAATAAGAACTTTTAAGACTCATGCTACATGATGTCATTACTGTAGAGATGGTGTGTGATGTGATGTCATCATTGTAGTGATGGTGTGTGTGACGTGATGTCATCACTGTAGTGATGGTGTGTGTGACGTGATGTCATCACTGTAGTGATGGTGTGTGTGATGTGATGTCATCACTGTAGTGACGGTGTGTGTGACGTGATGTCATCACTGTAGTGATGGTGTGTGACATGGAGTCATCACTGTAGTGATGGTGTGACGTGATGTCATCACTGAAGTGATGGTGTGTGTGATATGATGTCATCACTGTAGTGATGGTGTGTGTGATGTCATCACTGTAGTGATGGTGTGTGTGATGTCATCACTGTAGTGATGGTGTGTGTGATGTCATCACTGTAGTGATGGTGTGTGACGTGATGTCATCACTGCAGTGATGGTGTGTGACGTGATGTCATCACTGTAGTGATGGTGTGTGTGATGTGATGTCATCACTGTAGTGACGGTGTGTGTGACGTGATGTCATCACTGTAGTGATGGTGTGTGACATGGAGTCATCACTGTAGTGATGGTGTGACGTGATGTCATCACTGAAGTGATGGTGTGTGTGATATGATGTCATCACTGTAGTGATGGTGTGTGTGATGTCATCACTGTAGTGATGGTGTGTGCTGTGATGTCATCACTGCAGTGATGGTGTGTATGATGTGATGTCATCACTGTAGTGACAGTGTGATGTGATGTCATCACTGCAGTGATGGTGTGTGACGTGATGTCATCACTGCAGTGATGGTGTGTGACGTGATGTCATCACTGTAGTGATGGTGTGTGTGACATGATGTCATCACTGTAGTGATGGTGTGTGATGTGATGTCATCACTGTAGTGATGGTGTGTGATGTGATGTCATCACTGTAGTGATGGTGTGTGTGACGTGATGTCATCACTGTAGTGATGGTGTGTGTGACGTGATGTCATCACTGTAGTGATGGTGTGTGTGACGTGATGTCATCACTGTAGTGATGGTGTGTGTGACGTGATGTCATCACTGTAGTGATGGTGTGTGTGACATGATGTCATCACTGTAGTGATGATGTGTGTGACGTGATGTCATCACTGTAGTGATGGTGTGTGACGTGATGTCATCACTGTAGTGATGGTGTGTGACATGGAGTCATCACTGTAGTGATGGTGTGACGTGATGTCATCACTGAAGTGATGGTGTGTGTGATATGATGTCATCACTGTAGTGATGGTGTGTGTGATGTCATCACTGTAGTGATGGTGTGTGTGATGTCATCACTGTAGTGATGGTGTGTGTGATGTCATCACTGTAGTGATGGTGTGTGACGTGATGTCATCACTGTAGTGATGGTGTGTGCTGTGATGTCATCACTGCAGTGATGGTGTGTATGATGTGATGTCATCACTGTAGTGACAGTGTGATGTGATGTCATCACTGCAGTGATGGTGTGTGACGTGATGTCATCACTGCAGTGATGGTGTGTGACATGATGTCATCACTGTAGTGATGGTGTGTGTGACATGATGTCATCACTGTAGTGATGGTGTGTGATGTGATGTCATCACTGTAGTGATGGTGTGTGATGTGATGTCATCACTGTAGTGATGGTGTGTGTGACGTGATGTCATCACTGTAGTGATGGTGTGTGTGACGTGATGTCATCACTGTAGTGATGGTGTGTGTGACGTGATGTCATCACTGTAGTGATGGTGTGTGTGACGTGATGTCATCACTGTAGTGATGGTGTGTGTGACATGATGTCATCACTGTAGTGATGATGTGTGTGACGTGATGTCATCACTGTAGTGATGGTGTGTGACGTGATGTCATCGCTGTAGTGATGGTGTGTGATGTGATGTCATCACTGTAGTGATGGTGTGTGTGACATTAGAAGCTCCACAACCTAAGGTTCTTGAATGAACTAATTATTCTTTAATGAATTAAGTCATGGAGATTTATTCACTATTGTGAGCTAAGAATTACTACAGGATGATTTTATCTTTCCCAATTATCCTGGAATATTTTGATTATGGGGAGAGTTAATGGTTGAGTTAATTAAGTTCATAAAAGTGATGTCTACCACCTCATGTACTTAACTTTGTGTGTGTTGTGAGAACATTTGAGATTTGCTCTTGTAATTTTCAAACATACAGTACAATGTTATTAGTTACAGACATCATGATACATGATAGCTTTCTAGAAACTACTTTTTCAATCTAACCAAAACTGTACAATCTTTGATGGACATCTCTCCTTTCCTCCTCCTCCCTTCGTTCACATCTTCTGCCCTGCTTGTTTTTAGAATTCCATGTGTGAGCTCATGCAGTACTGTCTTTCTGTGTCTGCTTATTTTTTATTTCCTACTCACCCTTCAGGCTCATTCATGTTTCTGAAAATGATCACACACACACACACACACACACACACACACACACACACACGCACGCACACAGAGCCCACATCACATTTTGCTATCCATTCATGGAAATTTAGGCTGTTTCCATGTCTTAGCTAGTGAATATTGTTACAGTGAACATGGATATGCAGATGACTCTTCATTATACTGATATTTTTGTATATGTACCCATAACCAGGATTGCTGGACTATATGGTGGTTTTAGTTAAAATTTTAGGTGATCAGTTTTCAAAAGCATTTGTTTGTGTACTTCTTCCACATGACTGGCAGTGCGTTTCTGTAGTGGGTGCTGTCCTGTTCTACGTACATTCTCTTTGGGACCAAAGCATTCTCATTTAATACCACTCTCCTAGAATTGCCTTAGGTGATAAGAGCTGCCTCATTGCTCCATTTGTCTGAGGTGTAAAGACCCAGAACCTTACTCAAGTTTGGGCAGCTTCAGCTGCCCGTGGTTTAGACCATGAACGTGTGGCGCTGAAATCAGTCCACCTTCTAAAGCTTCAGTTCATGGCTCACCCTATGAAATCTACCAGTTACTACAGTCAGTTAAATGTATTGATCTCTGTATTGATTACCTTACATATGGCTGATATTTCTCACCGCCTTCTTAGATGAAGGCATTGACGTTTCTACCTTTCTTTTTCTCTTCTCATTTGCACTTCCACATGTGAAATTTAGCTTTCTGTCCTTTTAAGTTTCACAATTGCTGATTTTATAAACTACTTTACTGTTGCTGTAATAAAACACCCTGACCAAGGCAACTTATAGAAGGAAGGGTTTATTGAGGCTTATGGTTCCAGAGAGATAAGAGTCAGTCACTACCATGGTGAGGAAGCATGGCAGCAGACAGGCATGGTGGTTAGAGCATGTGTTGGCTAGTCTTATGTCAACTTGACACATAAGCTAGAGTTATCTGAAAGGAGAGAACTTAAATTAAGAAAATGTGTGGTATTATATTCCCCCAAATATTGTGCATGCTAATAAACTTATCTGGGGTCAGAGACAGAGCAGCCACAATATTAAACATAGAGGATAGGCAGTGGTAGCACATGCCTTTAATCCTAGCATTCCAGAGGCAGAGATCCATGTGTTCAAGGATACAGCCAAGCATGGTGACTCACGCCTTTAATCCCAGAAAGCGAGCCTTTAATCCCAGGGAGTGGAGGTAGAAAGCAGAAAGGTATATAAGGCATGAGGACCAGAAACTAAAGGTGTTTGGCTGGTTAAGCATTCAGGCTTTTGAGCAGCAATTTAACTGAGACCCATTCTGGATGAGAACTCAGAGGCCTCCAATCTGAGGAAACAAGACCAGCTGAGGATCCGGCAAGGTGAGGTAGCTGTGGCTTGTTCTGGCTCTTTGATTTTCCAGTGTTCACCCCAATAACTGGCCTCAGGTTTGATTTTATTAATAAGACCATCTAAGATTTCTGCTACAAAAATGCCTCCATAAGATCAGGCTGTAAGGCATTTTTAAAATTAGTGATTGGTAGAAAGGGCTCATCCCATTGTAGGTGGTATCATCCTTGGGCAGGTGGTTCTAGGTTCTATAAGAAAGCAGGCTGAGCAAATCATGATGAGCAAGCCAGTAAGCAGCACCTCTCCATGACTTCTGCATTGGTTCCTGACTCCAGGCTCCTGCCCTGTGTGAGTTCCTTTCCTGACTTCCTTAGATGATGAACGGTGATGAGAAAGTGTAAGCTGAACAAACCCTTTCCTCCCCACCTTGCTTTTTGGTCATGGTGCAGCAATAAAAACTCTAACTAGGAAAGACTAGGATGCTGAGAGCTCATATCTTGAACTACAAGCAGGAAGCAGAGAGAGCAAACTTGGAATGGCAAGTGAAAAACCTCAAAGCCTGCCCCCAGTGACACACTCCTATCACTCCATTTCTCCAAGGCTCAGAGAGAGTTTATAACACTAGGGAGAGTGCAGAAGAAAAAGAAATAAAGAAGGAAAAAGGGACAAGAAAAGAGCCTGGTTAAAATTCTAGAAGCCTAGCAGGAGAGACATCACCAGCAACTTGTTGATATCCTAACCAATGCAGGGACCACTGGCTGCCCACAAGGGCAGGAGCATATGGGATCAGACAGGGAATGGCCCAAGGATAAAGAGCAGAAAGCCCCTGACTGGGAAAAATCAATGTGCATATTGCAAAGAGTAAAGACACTGGGCTTAGAAAGTGCCCTAAAAAGAAACAAAAAGGCAAAGTCCTCCAGATAGATGTAGACAGCAATTAGAAGGTCAGGGTTCAGCCCTCCTACCCAAACCCAGGATAACCCTGAAGTAGAGGAGAAGATAGACTTTTTGGTGGATACCAGATCTGAGAAATCAGTTCTATTGGTGCTGGGAGGCCCCCTATCCAATTAAAAAAATGGGTCCAGAGGCTACAGGGACCAAACCTTACTCATGGACTACCCAAAGACTGGTGGATTTAGGGATGGGTAACCCATTCTTTCCTGGTAATACCTGAGTGCCCATAACCCCTCCTAAGCTGAGATTTGTTTGCAAAATGTGAGCACAAATTCACTTCTATGAAAAAGGGGCAAAGTTGTTCCAGCAGGATGGCTAACCACTCTAAGTAATGATAACACATGACTTGGGGGAAGAATATAGGCTTCACCAGAGGCCCCCAGAGCCTGACGAGTCTGTGCAGGTCTGGCTCCAGAAGTTTCCCTTGACATGTGCAGAGACTGGGGGCATGGGTTTGGCAGCTCATTGCCTCCTGTATACGTGGAGATAAAAGTAGGCATGGACCCCATAAAAGTCCGACAATACTTGACGCCTCTGGAGGCTAAAAAGGGGATAACTCCCCATGTTAGATGGCTACTGAAACTGGGTGTTTTAAGGCCTGTTCAGTCAGCCTACCTCTGGTTCAAAAACTTGCCAACCATTTTCGATGAGGCCCTACACAAAGATTTGGGTGAGTATTGCACCCAAAACCCAGATATCAGTCTGTTACAATATGTAGATGATCTGCTGATTGCAGTTGCAGACCAAGAAACATGCCTGGCAGGTACAGAAAGCTTACTATGAACTCTTGGAAACCTGGGGTACTGAGCTTCGACCAAGAAGGCTCAGATCTGCAAGCAACAGGTAATATATTTGGGATACATCCTGGAGGGGGGCCAAAAGTGGCTCTGGACACATGCGAGGAGACTGCGTTAAAAATCCCCACTCTCACTACCACTAGAGGACTGAGAGAATTCTTAGGCACTGCCAGGTTCTGCCATTTGTGGATCCCAGGCTTCACTGAATTGGCAAAACCCCTATACAAAGCTACAAAAGAGAGGCAGGACTTTACCTGGACAGAGGAAAAACAATGGGCTTTTGAAGCCCATAGGAAAAAGCTCCTGGAAGCCCCAGCACTCAGGCTACCACACATTACCAAACCATTTTATCTGTTCATGGATGAACACAAAGGGATAGTAAAGGGAGTGCTCACTCAGACACTGGGACCCTGGAAATGGCCAGTGGCTTACCTGTCAAAGAAACTAGACCCTGTAGAGGCAGGGTGGCCCCCATGTTTACACATCATAGTGGCAGTAGCCCTCCTAGTTAAGGACACTGATAAGCCAACTTTGGGACAAAACCTCATGATAGCAACCCCACATGCCCTAGAAGGGGTGCTCAAGCTGCCTCCTGACTGCTGGCTAAGCAACACCTGCATGACTCACTACCAGATTCTGTTGCTTAATCTAGCCAGAATAGCCTTCCAGGTCCCAATGGCCTTGAATCTAGCTACCTTGTCACCGGACCCAGATCTGGAGGCACCACTCAATGAATGCACAGGAATACTGGCTCAGGCTCACTGCATTTGACCGGACCTCAGACATACCCCTCTACCAGATGCTGAGGACACATGGTTTTCTGACGGGAGCAGCTATGTGGGGAACAGAACGAGGTATGCTGGGGTGGCTGTCACCACATTAGACAAGGTAATTTGGGCAGAACCAATGCCAGCAGAAACATTGGCTCAGAAAGCAGAGCTGATAGCCCTAACTAAGGCCCTAGAGCTGGGGCATGGGAAAAGATCAATATTTACATTGACAGTCACTATGCCTTTGCCACAGCTCACGTCCACAGAGAGAGGGCTCCTAAATGCTGAGGGAAAGTCTATCATGAACAAAGAGGAAATTCAGAATCTCCTTAAGGCCTTATGGGGCCCCTGAAACTGGCCATAATTCTCTGTCCAGGGCATCAGAAAGGCAGAGGGCCAATATTGAGAGGTAATAACTTGGCAGATCAAGCTGCCTGGGAAGCAGCCATGGCATCCACTCTAGCACCAGTCCTGCTAGACCCAGGCCCACCCATGCTTCCAGAAAACCCTGATTATACCAGGGAAGACATGGCCTGGATTAGGATTCTTCCCATGACTCAGTGCCTCAAGGGATGGTGGAGGGCTGTTGACAATAAAGTAATTTTGCCAGAGCAGTTGGGACTCAGCCTCCCGCATCAAATATATCATGCTTCCCACATGGTCATCTGACAAATGCAGGACTTGTTAAAGGCATTCAGAAGTGAGAATATGGAATGGGAACCAAGCCATAGAGGACCTGGTCAACAAAACTGCAAGGTGATGAGAATGTTGTTCTGTATGCTGTGAAAATATGATGCTCTGATTGGTTAATAAATAAAGCCATTTGACCTATGGCAAGGCAGCTTAGAGGTAGGCAGGAAATTCAAAGAGAGAGACAGGAAGAGGGCAAGAGAGACTCAAGCAAGTCGCCCAAGGAGCAACATATAATGAGATGCAGGTAAAGCCATGGACATGTGGTGATACATAGATTAATAGTTATGGGCTAATTTAAGATATAAGAACTAGCTATCAAAAAGCTTGGGCCATGGCCATGCAGTTATAATTAATATAATCCTCTGTGTGTTTACTTGGGGGATGCAAGTGGAAGAGATTTGTCCCTACCGTGGCAGGCCGGGACACAGAAAAACTTTCATCTACAGCAAGGCTTACCTATTAACCAAAGCTATCACCAACCCCAGAAATCCTGGGACGTGGATGAGGGGTAAGAAGCCAGGTATGTACTAGGAAGTTGATTTCACAGAGATCAAGCCCAGTAAGTTCAGCTACAGGTACCTCCTGGTGTTCATCAACACATTCTCAGGATGGATTGAAGCATAGCCCACCAAACATAGGAAGGCCCAAACCATGGCAAAAAGATTATTAGAAGACATCTAGCCAAGGTATGGGTTCCCCATAATGATAGGGTCAGATAATGGACTGGCATTCGTGTCCCAGGTGAGTCATAGTTTAGCAACCATCCTGGAGATTGATTGGAAGTTGCATTGTGCTTACAGACCCCAGAGCTCAGCACAGATAGAAAGAATGAACCAGACTCTAAAATAGACCTTAACCTGTGGTGATATTGTGTTCCCCAAAATATTGTGCACCCTAATAAACTTATCAGGGGTCAGAGAACAGAATAGCCATAATATTAAACATAGAAGTTAGGCAGTGGTAGCACATGCCTTTAATCCTAGAATTCCAGAGGCAGAGATCCATCTGTATCTCTGTGTGTTCAAAGCCATACTGGAAACAGCCAGGCATGGTGACACACGCCTTTAATCCCAGGAAGTGATGGCAGAAAGGAGAAAGATATTTAAGACATGAAGACCAGGAACTAGAGCTGGTTAAGCTTTTAGGCTTTTGAGCAACAGTTCAGCTGAGATTAATTCTGGATGAGGACTCAGAGGCTTCCAGTCTGAGGAAACAGGATCAGTTGAGGAATTGGCAAGGTGAGGTGGCTGTGGCTTGTTCAGCTTCTCTGATCTTCCAGCATTCACTCCAATACCTTGCTCCAGGTTTATTTTTGTTAATAAGACCTTTTAAGATTCGTGCTATATTAACCAAATTAGCCCTAGTGCAGACTGGGTTACTCTCCTTCCCTTTGCCCTCTATCATGTAAGAAATCCTCCTTACCAGATGGGTTTGACCCCTTTCGAGATCATGTTTGGTACCCCTCCCCCTATTATCCCTAATATCCAGTCTGAACTCATAGCTGAGATGGACGATCAGGTTGTGCTTGATTCTTTTGAATGCCTCCAATGAGCACACAAACATGTCTGGCCTAAACTTAGGGCCCTCTATGAATCTGGTAACTCCCTGAGCACCACAGGTTCTGGCCTGGAGACTGGGTCTTCATCTGCCATCACTGACAAGGAACCCTCGAGCCATGATGGAAGGGACCCTTCACCATCTTGGTGACTACAGCAACAGCCCTAAAGGTGGATGGAGTCACTGCCTGGGTGCACTACAGTCATTCACGGCCTGCCAACCCATTTGCCCAGAAGGAAGACTACCAGGGAGAAGGATGGGAGGTGGCCCAGCACCCGACCAATTTGCTCAAAGTCAGACTCCAATGACAAGGCCCAGCCTGACCCAAGATCTCATCCTGATGACTCTGATGATGATCCTTCTCCTGCCCATGGTTTTGGTGAACCCACACACACCCTGGAGACAAACTTGGGTGATCACTTCTAATAACAGTGACCAAATCTAAGTAGCCTCAGTAGAGGCACCCCAAGGCACTTGGTGGCCGGATCTTAGTGACCTGGCAACTGGCTCCTGGGATGTATCAGACCGAGACTTGGGGAAGTGGCTCCCTGAATGTGAGGGTCAGGAGCAATGTAACCCCATACCTGCCCCTCCTCGAGAATAGGAAAGATGGAGGGATTAGGCAGATATTGGATAGGCTGCAGTCATCCATCACTCCGTTGATACCTGAGAAACATCCCTATCTATATATGTCATGGAGGTGGGCAGGACAGGTTGGAGGCCAACTTCATCTGTAAAGAATGGTGTGGGGCGTTTACCCAACCACCCCCACAGTTCCCCAGAGTTTTCTTGAGTGCGAGCAGCAGGAAATATTAGATAGAAGAATTTATTGTGGAGAGTATCGCGGAGATAAACAGATAGAAAATAAAGGATAGCCTCAAGAGGGCCTGGAACCTATTCCAACGGGCCCCGACTGTCTCTGCCCCAGGATTTTTATAGAGACGCCAAGGGGTGGAGCAAAAGACCTCCTCCCCCAGCACAGCCAAGTGCAGACCATCTCAGACACCTGCACTCAGGCCCGTGGTCCTAACCATCCTCTATGCGGACCTGCTGGGTAAAGCCACGAGGAACCCGAGAATGGGCTCCCACAGGTCCCCCTTTCTTAATATATAAAAAATAACTATTAATGGCTTACAGCAATCTCCAAGCTGTTACACCTCCCAGTATGGAGTAGAGGATGATATAGATGGCATTTCCCTTTTGAATTAGGTCCAAGGTGACTACAGCAGTCTTAGCTGCCTCAAGCCCTTTCTAAGCCAAAAACTCTTAAGGCGACTACAAACTTAAAGAATCCCTTAGCTTCATCATTACCATTAACAGGTTAACATAAATATTGCTATACATAGTCACAATTCTCAGTCTTACAACACAAAGCAAACTCTTAACAGAACCATTTGAATTAGCATATATGGTGCTATATATAGTTAACAATTTTCTCCGTCTTACAACTTTAATTCAATCATTTGAATTCTCTTGCTAACAGAACATAGGAAAAACTTCAATGTATTCACATCAAACTTAAATATTTCCTTAAATCCACAAAACCAGGGTGCATTAATATCAATAGGGTAAACATAATTTCTGCAAACATAATTCAACCTTGTAACTCCTTTTCTTTATAATTTTTTAAACAAAATCTAAAACCTAGTTAGAAGAACGCAAACTCATACAATTCCTACAAACCCATATTGAAAAGCAGTCTTCTCAATCTAACCATTAACACTTTGAAAACTTAGCAAAACATCCAAAAGCCGTTTCTTAATAAAACTCTTTACACTTTAAAAGTAGTCTCTTAATACCCCATTTGCATTTTTTACTAACAAAAACATGACATTAATCCACTCAAACAACTTTTGAAATTAGACTAAGGAATATTAACTCTCCCCCTTTTCTTTATAATTTAAGCAAAATCTCAAGCCTAGTTAGAAAACCCAAACTTTTCCATTTAAACAGTTCCATTTGTAACACAAAACCAGTTCTGTAAGTAATTTCATTTTTACATAAACAGTTCCACAAAACAATTCATGAATCACCAATTAATAAAGCATATATGCATACACAAAACTGCATCTTGATTCTAGGTAGAAATAAATTTCATTTAAACAGTTCCATTTTTAACCCAATTCCAGCAAACAGTTCCTAGGTCATTACTATAAGTAAACTCAAAATTGTCCCATTGCAATGAAATCTCTGCTGTTCATTTCTTTAGTCCCAAAATTCAAATGATAAATTCTGGTACGAGCCTTCCAAATATGAAGAAATCCATAACCAAAATCTTTTTGTAGTGTTATCTCATTTTAAGTTCAAAAAGTTCAAACAAATAAATTCTGGTATTAGGCTTTCACTTCAAAATATGAAGAGACGTTTTTCAACCAAAACCTTTTGCAGTTAACAATTTTTGTTCAAACAAGCGTCTCTGAACTTACTCTTTTTTAGGTACAGTAGTATTCTAAACCGCACCGTTTTTGATGTTAGCTCAGGTTTTTCTGTGTTGCATCGATTTTCCACAGATCTCAGCTGCGGATGCCTTGTGCTGGTTCTGGCGTCTGCCATTCTTAGCGGCTTCTGGAGCTTTTGAAACCATTCAGACTGCCTACTTTGTAGTCTGCTGGGACACTAACCTTCTGTGTCTCGGGTTCTTTCACCATATACATTAGGAATAGACTCACATTTAACATTTACACTTTTTTACAAATTCACATATAACATTAACATCTACTGATTTATACTCTTTAAGGGAACTATAGAACTACTTTAGCAAATATATTTCTTATTACTTATATTCATTCATCTTATCTCTTATTTAAACTTACATTTACAACTATCACCTTTACTTCTTACAAGCTTATTACTACATGTCTTAAGACTACCTTAGATACTTCTTGCAAGCTTATATATATTCTTAAAGGAACTCTATAGATCTATTTTACAAACTTATATAGGGCTACCATTAGCATATATTTAACTTAGCAAACACCTAAAGATTTCTTAACACAGATCTAACAAGAGAATTTTTACAAACTCACATATCTTATTTTCATCTTTTTCTACTTCTTACTCTTAATTATTATTACTATCTCTGTTAGAAAGATTCTCTTAACTAGACAGGAAGTACATACATCATTTCTAAAGTTTAGAATTTATAGTCAGCTTTGTTATAAAGCACTGGGATTTAGTGAGTGTTGTTATAGAATTGTGATAGTTGTTGCTAGGGGACTGTAACATTCTCGGGACGAAGCCACACTCCAAAGTTGCCAGTTCTCTCAGCTGTTCCAGAACCGGCAGAGATGCACTGTCAGCGGTAGACAGTTTTTAACCAGAGGCTGTCCCTTCACCCAAATTCGTAATAGCTCCCCTAAGTGCTTCAATTCAGACAAATGTTTCTATTACAGCAGTACTTTTGGTTTGTTCTACAGAAAAACTTCACTTCACACTGAGGGTGAAATTACCATATTTAGCTGCTGCAAGGTCTTTGCCAATACTGCATAGCTATTAGGTGATATAAAGTATTTTTCCAAAGGAGCTAGTAAAGCCAAAAGCGGCACAGCTCCGAACTCTGTTTTCTCATTGTTTGCATTCACCAGTGACAAAACCTCAGAAACACTAATCGAGCCACTTTTATTTTGGTTCTTTTATAGGAACGTCATTGGAGCTGACCTTTCTTAGTTCCACGCTCCTTAGGAAACGCTCCGGTAACCACCAAGCTTCATTCTCTTGTGAAAAAACACAAACATGTCCTCAATCCCATATTAACACAGGATCGGGACCCTTCCATAATCTCGACCAGGGATCTTTCCATTTCGCATTACCCTCAGCTAAAGGACCAGGAAGATTGGAGTGAGCTCTAATACGGCCCACAAAGCATGGCAGCTTTCTTTTGTGGAATAGCATCTTGGATTTGTTGAAACATTTTGACTGGATTGTTGTTAGTTCCAGTATTTTTACCAAAACTGTTACTATTCAAAAGAGTTAAGAACATAGATGTTCTTTCATGAAACATATACTCTGAGAAAAAGCATTTTTAGGATTTAGCATTTTTATTTTATTAGCTTTAACTACTGATGTTTTCCCATCTATAAAGCAGTCATTTCTTTTTTGAATGCCTGTTTCTTATCCCCTTAATTAGATTTGCAAAGGAATTATTCATTGCAGGCAGTTTGTTCAAAAGGCAAAGAACTTTAATTTCAACGTAAGTTTCTTCATATCTAAGACAAAGTTCAGTGTATAAACTGCTTTCCTTTGTTTTAAGGATTTTAAAGTGGCTTGTTTGCTCTTAAAGGTAGCTTTTTGTCATCCAACTACCGTAAAAAACTTTGCACAGCTATAAGGGTAAATAAGGCATTTTACCAACGGAGCCCCAAACCGCGAAGCACCTAATTCCGTATCCTTTCAATTTTTCATTGGAACTGACACTTAAACTCTTAGATGATTTTCCTCCTTATTCTTTTAAAAGCTGTATTTTAAGTTTACCATGAACGTATTTCCGAGCTGACAAAAGTGTTTCAGGGCAATGTCGCCATCTTTAGCGGAAAAACTACCTTTCCCAGAATGCATTTCTCTTATATCAGTCCATAATAATATCAGTCCCTTATATCAGTCATTTCCCATCGTTCTTTTTGGGTCTGAGAGTCAACTTCTAAGTTCTTTTTTTTAGCAGATTTGCTTACAAATTCTTGCCTGGGAGGTTTGAACAAAGTTTTTTGCTTTTGCAACAGGAGATTTGAACAAGCATTTTACATTTTCAATTATGGGACATTGGGAGGTTTCTGGTCTCTCCTCAGCTGGCTTTAACAGGTGTCTCTCCTTCATTTGACACTGGCCCCCAAATCAGAACTGCACCTGCCTCGTTAGCGCGCATTGAGGTGGACAATTTCTGATAGCAACTTTCCTTGGGGCTTGTGTTTGCCTTAGCCAGTCAGTGAAAAACAAAAGCATTTACAACAGCTTTTCCATAGCTTCTTCAGAGAGATTTTCTCCCACTGATCTATCTCATTTTGCTTGTTCCTTCCCCCCCCAGATGCAGAGCTTCAGGTATCTGTCTGAGGCTCTGTACCTCTGCTAGCTGCCTTTGGAGGTAGGGGCTTTTTTTTCTGCCCCCAAATCTGCCTCAAATTCTAGCAGCCTTTCACAGGTCATGTATTTTCTGGGGAGGAATATGTCCCTTCTGTTTCTTCGGAGTCTTTTTCCCAGACAGTTCCCAGTTTGGTCTCAGTTTATCCCCTCTACCCCAGAAACAGTTTCCGACACTACAGTGGTGGCTTTCCCTGCTCCTGAAGGTAGGGGCTTTTTGTCCGTTTGTTTTGGGGGTCTGTGTGGTTTGCGTACAGACTGAATATCTAGCAAGGGAGGTTTTTGCCATTTCTAAACTCCCATTAGGACAGGTGATTTGCCTCATTAGGCCTTCACCTGGCCCAGTCCCCCAGTGGGTTGCATTTGCTTGTCTGGGTGCTCAAGGACAGAGTTTATGCCAGAGGCAATCACCCCTCAGGGCTACACTCTCTCATCTCATGGGAGTCAGTTGAAACAAAGCTTTTCTCAAAGAGGTGCTTTCTGACATTAAAGAACGCTTTACTCCTGGATAGTTCTGTTCTGCCCTGGCTGGGCTCTTTCCCCAGACAGCGTTCTGACTCAGCAGCACAACTGCTTCAGACACAGTTCAGCTTTACTGTTTTCCCAGAAAAGTCCTTACTTTGATAGAAAAGCTTTTTTCTCAGATTTCTTTTTGCAGCTGTGGACCTATCAACCCGGGACTTGTAGGAAAGTGGACAACTGTGCCGTTCCCACCGGCTTTAGTTTTGTTTGTTCATTAGCAATCTTCCCCTGGGTCCTGCACCTTCCTGCCTCAGCTCTGTGCTCCAGGAAGTTTGCAACTGCAGGAACCCTAGTATCCCCAAAATGCACTCCAACTCAGAGACGCTGGCCAGTCACCTCTGGGTTTTTGGTCAGAAGTGAGGACACAATGCTAAGAGTTTGCACTGCTTCAGGGGGTCTTTGCATTAGGACGATTAGGAGCACCCTTTCATTCTGAAATGCTCACTCACAAACAAAACCCTTGATGCCTCAGCTTGGCTGTAACTGAAAAGCTCGACTTTTTTGCTTTTCTCAGGTAAAGTTTCCGGCCCTTTTGGGCTCTTTGTAGCTCTTTACCCACACTCTCCCAAGCTTTTCCCTCAGGGTACTCTGACCCACTGTCTTTTACTTGCTTGAAGAGACAGAGCTTAGAAGAGGTTTTTAGGAACTTGTCCCTGCCTCCTGCATTGCAGGGAGGATTTTTAAAGCTTGAAAGAACTTGGAGAGGTTTTGCTGTCTTAAGAAGTTTGTTGTTTTCCCTTTGAGCTAATCACAGGTGGTCCCCATACTAATATCTTCAGGTGATTCTAATTTTTGCCCTTGAGAAAGTTAAAGGCTTTAGTTTTTAAGAGAGCTTTTGAGAAAGATTAAGGCTTTTTAAGAGAGATTTTCCCCCCAAATTTTCCAAGAAAAGCTTTTAGTTTAAGAGAAAGATTTTTTTTCCCCAAGAGAGAAAGACCAACTTTTCCCAAAACTTCCCAACTTTAAACTTTGACTTTTTACACCCCCATTTTTGCCTCAGGGAGAAATTACTTTCTCCTGCTGCTTGGACTTAGCATTTCAGCTGCCCCCAGGTCAAAAGCTTCCATAGGAAACTTTTTCTTCCCCATAAGTTCAAAGAGCTTTTTTTACTACCCGTAAAGCCCAAAGAAAGATTTTCCCCCCAGTTTGCATTCATAGCCCCCAAAGTTAAAAAATTGAAGAGTTTTTCTGTCTAGTTGCCTTACTTATTTTTTCCTACACAATCTTACACTTCTAAGTTTTTCCTACACTATGTTACTATACTTATTTCTCACAGATAGAAATTGAGAAAGGGATACAAGATAGAAAATTTTGACAGAAGAGAATTTCGCTGCAGCATCGGACATCCTTCCAGTCCGCTTTCATTTTCTCTTGAGGATAAAACCCCTGCCTCTCAATATATATATAAAAAATATATATTTTCCATAACACCGGCATGCCTCATCCACTGGCAGGGCTGAACTCAGCACTTTCGCCAAAAACTCTGTAATAAAACTATTATTTTCCTTTATCTTTAGTCCCTATTACTTTGTCTTTAGTCCCTGTTCATTTGTCTTTAGTCCCTTTTTTTAGTCCCCCCTTTTTTTCTTTAGTCCCTTTTTTTTTCTTTCTTTAGTCCCTGTTCATGGCGCCATTCTGTGGGGCGTTTACCAACCACCCCCACAGTTCCCCAGAGTTTTCTTGAGTGCAAGCAGCAGGAAATATTAGATAGAAGAATTTATTGTGGAGAGTATCGCGGAGATAAACAGATAGAAAATAAAGGATAGCCTCGAGAGGGCCTGGAACCTATTCCAACGGCCCCGACTGTCTCTGCCCCAGGGTTTTTATAGAGACGCCATGGGGTGGAGCAAAAGACCTCCTCCCCCAGCACAGCCAAGTGCAGACCATCCCAGACACCTGCACTCAGGCCCGTGGTCTAATCATCCTCTATGAGGACCTGCTGGGTAAAGCCATGAGGAACCCGAGAACAGGCTCCCACAGAGTGGGAATGTGAAACATCTGGCAACACCTACTGGGGACCCAGTTATTCTTGGGACCACATAATGGTAATCAGAAATCACTCTGGGCCAGGGCTCATGTGAAATTATTGTAAAGGCTACACAGGAGTCTACATGGGAGTTAGCTCAAACCCCATGGGGCAATGTGTAGGTCAGGGAGAATGTGTTGAATATCAGTGCAACCCCCTAACCATCAGGTTTACACAAAAGGGGCGTGAGTTCACAGATTGGCTGGGGGAAGGACATGGGGATTAAGACTTTACAAGGATGGCTATGATCATAAACTGACTTTTCACCTCAAACTAAAGATTGAGCCTGTCCACCAACAGCCCTTAGGCCCTAATGCCATTCTAGCCCCTCTGCCTATGCCTAAACCAACCCAGGACCCTCAGATGTCTGTTGTAATCAACACATTGACTCAGCCAAACACCCATGCACAACAGCCTTTGATGATTACCGCCTTATATACCCCCAGGGCAAATAGCCCCACAGTGTCTGTTGCCCACCGGTCGGAAGACCTGCTCCTGGGTATCATAGCTCAGCCTTTTTCAGTCCTTAATGCTTCAAAGCCTGGTTTGACCGCAGCTTTCTGGCTTTGCTGTGACACAGCCCCTCCTTACTATGAGGGTGTTGCCATGGCAGGAATGTTTAGTCAAACTGTAGACTCTGCTCAGTGTCAATGGAGATCCACAGCACAGCTGACTTTCCAGCAGATCACCGGAGCTGGGACCTGTTAACTGACAGTCCTTATGCAATTCCTCCCAAACCATTCCTACAGGGGCTTTTACCTAATTCCCCACAATGATACCTGGTGGATGTGCTCCACCAGCCTTACCCACTGTATCTACACCATGACTCTCAAGCATACCAAGGGATTCTGTGTGCTGGTACGCCTGGTCCCTAGACTCATTTACCATGTGGAAGACAAGTTTCTTGACAAAATCGAGAATCTGCACATTAGAATCAAAAGGGAACCCATGACTGCTTTAATTCTTAGTGTCATATTGGAAGCTAGCCTAGTCAGGATGGAGACTGGGACTTCCTCCCTGATTACCTAGAATCAGCTTTATTCCAACCTCCAAGCAGTCATTGGTCTAGATATAGAGAGATTAGAAACCTCCATCTCTCATTTGCAGGAATCCCTGACTTCCTTAACGGAAGTAGTCATGCAAAACAGGAGAAGTTTAGACCTCATCTTTTTAGGACAAGGGACTATGTTCAGCCCTGGGAGAGGAATGTTTTTATGTAGATCACTCTGGGCTGGTTAAGGAGAACTCTATGGCCAAAGTAAGAGAGGGTCTCAATAGGTGGAAAAGGGACAGGGAAGTTGGCCAGGGATGGTTTGAATCTTGGTATAAGAGTTTCCCCTGGCTAATGACTCTAATCTCCACTCTTTGGGGACCCCTACTGTTACTAGTCCTCATACTAATCTTTGGGCTCTGCCTCTTAAACAAGCTGATGCAATTCACCAGGGAAAAATTGGGAACCATCCAATTAATGGTGCAGAGGACTCAAACTCAATATGAGATCTTCAACCAAGATATAGAAAAAGATCATCTTGCTTGGGGTAGGCACCCAGTCCACCAAATCAAGCATTTATGACCCATGATGGGGTGTCCTCAAGTCACTGGAAGAGGAGGGAATGAAGGGGAAAAATCAGTAGCTCTCTTGACATCCTGTCAGACATTAACAATTTCATGCTTATAGTTCAACCAATTACTTCAAAGAATTATCTCACCCCCAGCTTCCCTGCCCAATACTGGGACACCAAGACATGTAACCCACTGCTTGTAAACTTTTTCCTATATAAACCCCTTGTGATAGGTGCTCGGGGCTTCCTCCTTCATTCACTGTATTTGAGTGCTGGACGAGGTTCTTGCCTGGGTTTGAATAAAGAAACCTTTTGTTCTTGCATCGGAAGTCAGCTCCTTGGTGGTCTTGTTGGGGGACTCATGACACTGGCATAACACTATTGAGAGGATGCAGGGTTGCAGGCATCTTAGAGAAGGGTCAGAATGGGGGCAGCAGGCCCTGGGAAACTCATCAGAGGATGTGTTTCCCCTAGACCCAGACAATTAGGAGCCACATAAAAAACGAGTTCCAGACATTTTCTGCCATAACTAAAGGATATGATAAATTATATACCATACCTGTCAGAGGGAACAAGTTTCCTGCAGATAAGAAATGGGATGTCGTACTGTCAGAGAAATGGGTCTGCTGATGATACAGATGTGATGACATAAACTGCTAGAGGAGATGGCAACTTCCTTGCAGCTGCAACTCTCCAATCTGTTCAAACCAAGTGTCTCTAACCTGAAATAAGCACCAGTCCTGAGCCTGTAACTATATAGAGTTGGAATTCCCCTAGACCTCCTACTCTAACCACTATAAAAATCCTATCCTGTTACTGCTTGAGGTCTCTCTCACTCCACTACTGTGACAGATGGACAAGGGGCTTGGGTTTGAACTCATGAATTAAAAAGACTCTTTGCTTTTGCATTTGGATTGGTCTCTTGGTGGTCTTTGGAGACATTGGACTTTGGGTGCAACACTATCTAATTTTTAATTATTCTCTTCTACTTCATAGATATCTTTACCTCTTTGAGTCTTGCCTATCTCCTTCCCTAAATAAATAGACAGAATTGTCACATATGACATGATTTGACAAAAAAACGTACAGATCACAGAAGGGAACATACCTTTACTAGAGAGACAAAGACCTAGCTAGACAGTCTAACTTCTCGTCATAAGGGCTTCCTTATCTGTTAGACTGTGGTGTTTTGTAGGCACATTATCATTTTGTTATGAGCAACTTCATTTTAACCGTGTGTGTGTGTGTGTGTGTGTGTGTGTGTGTGTGTGTGTGTGTGTGTTTGGGAAGCTTCTACAGTAGATTTCTATACAACTTTTTTGAAAGGTCTTTAGTTTATTTATCCTTCCCCACATTCCCTCTTCTACGCTGCTCTCCCACACTCACCCCAATTTAACCTTTTATATTCCATTATTTCCTATCCTCCCTTTACCCTACTTCATTTTATCTTTCCCCAACGGAAGCTCCCCGAATGGTCACATACTAATCTCCTGAACTCTGTGGGTACTCCAAATAAAATACACATATCTTAAGATTCAAATAAATTTTAGCATATAAAAGTTGAGTCCACTTGACCTTTTGAACAGTTCTGAAGAGGGATATGTGGGATTAAGAAATGATAGTGAAATACAGACACAGATAAAGAAAAAGACAGAGACACAGGATAGCTACAGGAGGGCTCTGGGTCAGTCTCAGAGACCCCCGAGTTTATTACTCACAGTCTTTAAATACTTAAATCAAGGGGGGCAAAAAGAACCCCCTTTACAAGGACATCATGGTTCAAAGTACAAAGTATAGTCAAGTGTAAACACCACCTTAGTATTCAAGACACCTGGTGACCATGCCTTATGGCAAAGTATCCTGTAAATAGGCCTTGATATATAAGACACCTGGTAACCAGGCCTTTGGCCAAAGCATCCTATTACACAGTCTTGCAGGGGGGAAACAAGTTCTGACTCTCTGACCTTGAGTCAAAATGAAAACAAGCCACAAGCTGGGGTCTCTGTGGTCCCCACATATAAATAATGACATCATGACAGTCTCTCA
The DNA here is from genome assembly GCF_949786415.1 of Peromyscus eremicus. Lineage (NCBI taxonomy): Eukaryota > Metazoa > Chordata > Mammalia > Rodentia > Cricetidae > Peromyscus > Peromyscus eremicus. The sequence continues at coordinate 2,921,117 of NC_081432.1, read as the reverse complement.
CACACATCAGGTGGACCTTGGTTTTGTTTCTTCCCTCCACTGCCCTTCTCACCCCTCTCCCTTTCCCTTCCTCCCCGCCCAGATGTGCCTTCTGCTTTCATTTTACAGCACAGTCCTTTAGACAATGTAATAATGGATATAAATATGGAATATCAAGAATTTATCAATAGCTGCAAAGAAACTATAATAATTCCCAAATTGTAGATGAGATAAGACTAAGAAATACTAGATATTTTACTCAATGATGTGAAGTTTAATGTATTAGATATAATATACTGAGTCCTGTCTTTGAGTATAGGTTCCTTTGCTCTAAGCTGTGCTGTATATCTACTGCGCTAATGTTCTGTGCTTTTCCCATTGCATTCTAAGCTCAACAATGCAGCTGGCATGGGCAGAAATGCTCTCAGGTTTCATAACAACCCACAGTGTCTTCCTAGTGCTAATCATACAGCCAGCAGTTGTGGGGTGGGGTGGGGGTGGGAAGAGACAGACAGACATAAGATGCTTAAAACAACTTCAGTGAAACAAATTCTCAAGCCTGGTGGCATCATGCTCAAGAATGAGTCTTGGACATATCCAGGAGAGTCTGGGATACACATCTGTTGGCCTGTTTCCTCTAGAAGAGCTGTCCCTGGGGGACATTGGGGACAGTGTGTCCAGTGGAGGATGCAGCACCCACAGCTGCTGCCACAGATTCTAAACTGTGTTGGCTCTCAAGAAGTTTGATCTCACAGGCCCATGGCTCCTTCGCCAGGAGGAATGAGGGGCACAGGGCTGGGGGTAAGGTTTTCTGTTGCTCCCAGGACACAGGGGGATCTACAGAGGATTCCGTGAGCCCCACTTAGGCTAATCTGCCTAGAGGCATCCTTTAACCACATTTACCCCACTGCCTCCTGCAGCCTTTTGTGGTACAGGGAATCTATGTGGCATCTGTTCCAGCTTCACTTAGAAGGTGAGGCACCCACATCCCTTTCTAGCCCCTGAAAGCCTGTGATTTTTGTTCCCTCCTATAGTTGGAGTTTTCTCCAGTTCCACCCAGGCCCACAGCCGCTTAGACCCAAATAAACACACAGACGCTTATATTAATTAAAACTGTATGGCCTAATGGCTCAGGCTTCTTGATAGCTAGATCTTACATCTTAAATTAACCCATTTCTATAAATCTATACCTTGCCATGTGGCTCATGGCTTACTGGTATCTTTACATCTTGCTTCTCTTGGCAGCAGCTGGTAGCATCTCCTGATTCAGCCTTCCTGTTCCCAGAATTCTCCTCTCTGCTTCTCCCATCTATACTATACATTCTGCCTGCCTACTGGCCAATCAGCATTTTATTTACCAATCAATCAGAGCAATACATTCACAGCATGTATTGACGTCCCCAGCACTTCCCCTTTTCTTTTTTTTCAAAAATGAAGGTTTTAACTTTAACATAGCAAAATTACATATAACAAAACAATTATCAAGCAAGAATTACAGTTACAATATCTAGTCTATTTTTAATATCTAGTCTATTTGTATTTAGCAAAATTAAAGAAGATATTCTATCTATCTTATAGAGTCTAAGGTTTTATATTTAACTTATCTTTTATCATAACTAAGGAAATTATAACTATCTAGTCTTTAACTACGTCAAAGACCTCAGAAGGATATAATATTACCTGAGAAATGGGAGAGGACTGTAGATATAACTGTCTTGTTAAATAAGAAACACAGAGCCAATTGCAAAGTTAAAAAGTCCAAGAGGTCAGAGCAAAAGCTAAGAGCTAAAAACCTTACTCTCCACTGCCGCTGCTGTCCTCCTCCACCAGAGACCTACATTGGTTGTAAACACAACCACATGACCTCCTTGTCACTGCCCATCTATACAGACCTCCAGGTCTTCTATGGTTGGTATTGAGATTAAAGGCATGTGTCTCCAATGCTGGCTGTATCCTTGAACACACAGAGATCTGCCTAGCTCTGCCTCCCAAGTGCTGGGATTAAAGGCGTGCACCACTGCTGTGGGTTGTATGGCAAATGTGTTGCTGATTAATCAATAAAACACTGATTGGCCGTTGGCTAGGCAGGAAGTATAGGTGGGGCAAGGAGGAGAATAAAGCTGGGAAGTGGAAGGCTGAGTCAGAGAGACACTGCCAGCCGCCACGATGAGAAACAGCTTGTGAAGATGCCGGTAAGCCACGAGCCATGTGGCAAGGTATAGATTAAAGGAAATGGATTAATTTAAGCTATAAGAACAGTTAGCAAGAAGCCTGCCACGGCCATACAGTTTGAAAGCAACATAAGTCTCTGTGTTTACTTGGTCGGGTCTGAGAGGCTGTGGGACTGGCAGGTGAAAGAGATTTGCCCTGACTGTGGGCCAGGCAGGAAAACTCCAGCTACACAACACCACCACCCAGCTTCTGCTATGGCTTGCTATTAGCTCTGACCCCCAGGCAACTTTATTTATTAACACACAAATAAAATCACATTTCAGTACAAATAAAATATCATCATAGAGGATGTAAGCAACTTTCAGGTGTCTTGCAAGAGTAGACAGAGACAGCTGGCAGCCTGGACAGTCATCCAAAGTTCCTCTGTAAAGTTGGGGCATCTGTCTTTAGCCCAGAGTCCTAGAGTCTCTCAGTCACTTCTCTCTGTGTCCTGTAGAATGTCTGGCAGTTTCCTCTGTGAAGCAGGAACCTGAAGGACCATTTTGTCAAGCAAAGTTCAGTGGTCACCTTCCTATGGGTCCTGTATGTCCAGTCGATAGAGCATTTTGTTAAGCAGTTCAGGCAAGAACAGTTTCTTGCCCAAATGGCTATTTTTGCCAAGAAGAAGATAAACTCCATATAGAGTGTCTTTGATGCCCATCCTCCTCTCTGAAGTAAATCAGTCTGCCAGGAGCAGACATGTCTCACTGTCCAGAAAGTCTAAATTTTTAAAACATTTTAAGTGCCATATTCTATAGGTCTTTGAAGTATTTGAAGATTATCTATCTAATTGAATTATATCTATGTGTACCTAGAAAACTTAACGTGACTATAAGTTTGACTATCATAGAAGACTAATTGTTAATCTGTATTTTTTCATTATCCATTACAATCTAAATGAGTTACAGAAACATAATACCACAAACAAGAGTAGAAATACATATACAGTATAACAAAATTAAGTTTAAACTTGTATCAATAAACTAAAATCCATTTCTAAACAAAAACATTTCTAAACAAGTTGTTGCTCTTTAAAAGTAGGTTTATTAATCTACCCTTTCATCCTATTGTATCTATACTATGCCTACTAGGTCTAACCTGAAGTGAAGAACACATATTTGCTCCACTTCAGGTATTTACACCATTGTGCTTTTTTAATGCTCTTGTAACCAGCCTCTGTTTCAGGAATTTAGCAGAGTCACTGTATCTAGGGTAGACATTAGAGTGAATAGTTTTCACTGTATCCAGGGTAAACACTAGAGTGAACAGCTGTTTTCTAGAAGTACTTTGACATTGAAGAATCATTGTGGAAAACAGTAAAAATCTTTGTGGAAAACAGTGATTATTTTCCATGATTTGTAGAATGGTTTTACTGAAGGGATGTTGCAGCCTTTCCATGACTTTGGTCACACAATGCCTCTAGCATGCCTGAGACGCTTGGATTATTATGTACTGCAAATGATACACAGTAAAGGACTAAAGTCATGAGGGCATGTGACAATTTCCTTCAGAGAGACATATAGATTAGAAAGGACCTTGGTATGAGGAAATACTTTACCAAAAAAATAACTTTCTGTAACAATCAATAAATATGCCTTTGTATGGCTGTTCCAGTTCAGTCCATCAGAGAGGCTGGACCTTCCTGTTGTCACATAAGCCTTAAAAATGTCATCTTGGAGTGACCTCTTTCTTTGACTGACCCACATGACATACAACACTCCAACAGACCTCCATTTCCTTTCCTACCTTGAGAATTCTTATTGTGAAAACAGAGGAAATGCACCTTGTCACCTTCACAAACTTAAAGCTTTTTATACTACATATTATTTTAATAGGTATCTGTATATTTCATGAAAATTCAAAATACAGTCATAGCCATACACCAAATGAAAAAATTTTGGGTAATGATGGGCCACGTATCCAGCTGTGGACCAATAGGATCCTGACATCTCAGCCTGGTGAGAGAACTCTGTGTTGTAGGAGCTGCTTCTTCTTCTGCTGTGACAAATACACGACAGTAGCTTCTTAAGAAAGGGAGGAGGAGAGGGAGGGAAGGAGGGCTTACTTTGGCCCACAGTTCAGGAGGCACAGTCCATCATGGCAGGAAGGCAGGGGGAACATGAGGTGGTTGGTCACATTGCATCCACAGTCAGGACGCAGAGAGAGATGAAGCCTGGCTTACTTTCTCCTTTGGCCCAGCCCACAAAACTCTGCTGCCTATGTTCAGGTTGGCTCTTGCCACCTCACCTAAATGTCTCTGGAAATGCCCTCACAGACACACCAAGATGTGGAATATTATTTTGAGATGTGTTACATTTGTTTATGCTGTGGAACATTTGTTTAATGATGCAAAGATGTGTTGTGTTCTCTTAATTTGCATTTGTTTAACTCTGTGAGGTTGTGTTACTGTGCCTGTCTAAAACACCTGATTGGTTTAATAAAGAGATGAATGGCCAATAGCTAGGCAGGAGAAAGGATAAGCGGGGCTGCCAGGCAGATAGAGTAAATAGGAGGAGAAATCTGAGAGGAGAGGATAAGCAAGAAAAGGAGGAGGACGCCATGGGTCACCACCCAGCTACAGCCAGCCACAGAGTAAGAAGTAAAATAAGGTATATAGACTAGAGAAAGATTAAAGTCCAGAGGCAAAGCATAGACAGGATAATTTAAGAAAAGCTGGCTAGCAATGAGCCAAGTTAAGGCCAGGCATTTATAAATAAGAATACGCCTCCATGTGATTTATTTGGGAACTGGGGAGAGGGCCCCCCCAAAAGAATAAAAAGAATAAAACAAACAAACAACAACAACAAAAAACAAGAACTCCAATAGATATGTCATCTGTATGATTCCAAAAAGTTTTGACTTTTTATAACATTTTTGTTATAAATTTTGACTTTTTGTAACATTTAAAAAAATTTTTTTATCACTTTTGAGATTCAAACTTCTTTTCATTAATAGGTTATGTTAAAATGAATGGAGTTCTGTTTTCTTTTCTGTTTTTGCTTTTTTTGTTTGTTTGTTTTTTTAGACAGGGCCTTCCTATGCAGCTCTGGCTTGTCTTGTGTAAACCAGCTTGGCCTTAAACTTGTGAGGACTCTCCTGCTCTGTCTCTGGGGTGCTGAGATTACTAGTGTATACCCTGTGCCTTGGAATTTTCTTACAGCAAGTGTACACCAAGGCAGATATCACACTCTACCACCCTGGTGCCTGACTAGGGACAGATGACAGTGGTCAGGGCTGTGAACAAGAAGAAGACAGAAAGTTCAAACTTGGCAAAGATTCCCAAGCATTCAGAGGCTGTATTTGGTTGTTTCCGTGTCATTGAAAATGGGATTATATGGCCCTGGCTCCAGTAAGCTCCAATATGATAGATAGAAAAACAAAACAAAACAAAAACCAGTAAATGACTTATAGAAGGTGATTTATTGGTTCTGTGCAGCTACTGAATCAGGGTCACTGAGAGATTCTACAGTAGATATGATGGGAAAGAAGCCAAAAAACAAAACTCAGGTCAGGGGAGAATTCCAAGTGTATGTGAGCTGTGAAGGAGAACAGCCTCAAGTCCAAGAGAAAAGCAAGATGGAGGACACTAGGAGAAGACAAGATGATGAACTGGGTCAGAAACACACTGTGCCAGGCCATCCGGCACACCACTTCTGCCCTGGAGAGGGCCACACACCTGAAACAAACAGACAGGAGAAGGGTGTGTTCCAGAGGCTCTTGAGTGTGATCACACCAGTGCACAATCCCCCAACAATGCTCCAACCACGTTTTCATCAGCCTCCCCTCCCCTTGCTTCCCCTGTGTGGTGTCTTCAGCTCCCACAAACACAAACCCTTACCTTCCTTTCCAGTGTGTGGCTCATAAGGGCCCTGGATGTCTGGAGGTGCCGCCTGATCGAAGACCTTGAATGATGAAGATGGTGCCCACCACGATGCCCACGATGCCCACGGACAACCCCAGGGCACAGACCACAGTCTCCGTCAGCTCTGACATGGGGGCTGGAACCTCAGGTTCTGGGAAAGTGAAGTTTCTGGAGTCAGGAGGGAGTGTGTTCATGTATGTGTATACAAAAGGACCAGGGTGAGGATGGAAGTCAATCCACACAGACTTTGGGGTGGGGCTTATGGAAGAACATGGAGTCTACCATTAGAAACTCTTTAAGAATGGAAATGAAATTGGTCACCAGAGCCAGAAGACAGGCTGTTCTAGAGATGACATGGACAAGAAAGTGCAGAAGCGGGTGGAGCTCACACATACCCCAGTGTTTCAGCACCGGCTCCTCCAGGCCCCAGTGTTCCACCTTGCAGTCATAAACGTCATCATCAGAAGGGATGAAGGTGAGGTAAGACATCTTGTGGAAGGAATAGTCACGGTTGAAGAAGAAGCTGGTCTCATAGACACCTTCTGTGACTGACTTGCTGTTTCTCAACCATGTGATGTTGACCACGGGAGGAAAGATGTTGTCCACAGAGCAGATGAGGGTGTTGGGCTGACCCAGCAGTACAGGGGACTTGGAGAACATGGTCACCTCAGGAACCTCTGGAAAGGAAATGGCCTGGATGTGAGTGGCTGATGGGCATTTCTCTCCCGTAAGTTCTGCACTGTTGGATGAGGGAGCCCCCTCTCCATGACTTTCATACATGATGGTTAAAGAGCACAAGCTTCCCTTCTGCTTGGAGCCAATGTGTACTGCATCCACTTTAGCCCTGTGCCCTTCTCTCTAGGGTGTTAGGATGTCTGTTGGGACCTCTTCAAAAGATTCAAGGAGTGCATTCTGGGAACAAAGAGGTTTATATTACACAGAATATGTGATTTGTAAGAAGAGAGAGGATGAGGGTTCAGTGATGAGATCTGGGCACTTCTTGGAAAGGGTTTCATACAGCAGTGGATCATGTTCCCCACTAGGGAAGGGAGGGAGGAGTGGGGTGCTGAGCACGTACTGTTGGTAGCTGGGGTAGAATTGGACCTCTTCATCAGGGTGCCCAAGTTGTGTTTTGCTGTAGCTAGAGTTTGCAGTCCACCTTGTGGGTCAAAGCTCGTCAGTTGGCCAAACTCAGGAATCCTCCAGACTGTCTCCTTCTTATCTGAGTCCACATAGAACAACTCATCGCCATCAAATTCAAATGTGTACTGGCCATTGTCTTCATAAGACTGATAGAAGCTTAAACCATAGGAGCCAACATGGTCAGCTGATGAATTTAGGTAGACATTGGAAAATAGGAAAAAATGGAAAACAAGAAGAAAAATGAATGTTATTAAACAAAATAATAGAAAATACTTTTTAAAATACCATGAACTTTATTTTTTTGGTACATTTCCATCACTTGATGCTGTGGGATGTCTTCCTGTAGGCTGTGAATATGTGTGGCTCCCGTTGGATAATAAATAAAGCTGTTTTGGTCTATGGCAAGAAAGCTTATAGCCAGGTGGGAAATCCAAGCAGAGATACAGAGAGAAGAAGGGTAGAGTTGGGAGAGACACCAGCCTGCTGCTGCCAAAGAAGCAGCAAGATGCCAGCAGACTGGCAATGCCACAGCTACATGGCAACATATGGATGAATAGGAATGGATTAATTTAAGATGAAAGTGCTAGCTAGCAAGACTCTAAATCCATAATCATATAGTTTGTAATTAATATAAGCCTCTGATTGATTATTTTATAAGTGGCTCTGGGACCACAGGTAGGAGAGATTTGTCTGGACTTTGGGGCTGGGGAGGACTGGAAAAACTTCCCACTACAGCCCACTTCTGGTGACATTTTATTTGTGCATTAATAAATAAAGCTTGCCTGGAGATCAGGGGGAAAAGGCCAGCCATTTTAAGTAAACAAGAAGTCAGGCAGCACACGCCCTTAATCCCTTAGCAGGCAGGATCTCTGAGTGTTCAAGGCCATACTAGGGAACAGAGCCAAGCATGGTGACACACGCCTTTAATCCCAGTACCAACCATAGAGACCTGGAGGTCTGTACAGACATACAGACAATGACAAGGAAGTGAGGTAGCTGTGCTAAGAGCCAATGAGAGGGCAGAAAAGCAAGGCATTTAAACCTGGATAGACAGGAAGTCACTCTCTTTGAAAGCTTCAGCATTGGTGAGGTGAGGTTAGCTGGTAGCTGTTCCTATTCCTCTGATCTCTGTCAGATTTTCACCTCTATTTCTGGCTCCATGTTTTTTATTTAATAAGACCATTTAGAAATTCGTCTACATCTGCTCCTCTCTACTGCTCTCAGTGTTAGTTACAGCCCAGTCTTTCCCTCTGTGACACATGCTACATGATGGTGGAATGTCATGTGTGTGATTTCTGCTGTCCTGACTCCATCAGTGTCTGGTACATGGCGGCTTATGCCAAGTGAATGGAAGACAAATTTCAGGTATTCAGCTTTCTTTTCAAATATTCAGTCAGTTTATGTCCTTCTATTACTTGGTTTTGTGTCTCATTGATTTCCTGTCAATTAATAACTTATCTATTACATTTTATTTCTCTTAAAAAAAGGTATTTTCCACACAAGGAAACACTGTTTTTAACAAAAAGAAAAGCATGTAGAATCTTATAGAAAAAGAACAATGACATCACTACAAAATAAATAAAAACTATTATGTCTAAAGTTCCTGTATTATTAACTGTGGGGATCCACAGAACAATCTTCTGGTTTCTTCTGTGTTGTTTGTTTTTGCTCTTTTGGGGGCCCCGCTACACAGCTCCCAAGTAAGCGCAAAGGGAGCCTTATTATTACTTATGATTGCCTGGTCTTATCTTGGCTTGTTTCTAGCCAGCTTTTCTTAACTTTAAATTACCCCTTTTATCTTTGGCCTTGGGGCTTTTCCCTTTTCTTACTTCTGTAAATCTTACTCTTACGCTGTAGCTTGCTGTGTAGCTGGGTACCTGGCCCCTGGAGTCCTCCTTCTCTGGCTCCTTCTTTTACCTCCCAGATTTCTTCTTCTGTATATTCTCTCTGCCTGCCAGTCCCACCTATTTCTCTCCTGCCTCACTATTGGCCATTCAGCTCTTTATTAGACCATCAGGTGTGTTAGACAGGCTCACTAACACAGCTTCACAGAGTTAAACAAATGCAACATAAACAAAAGTAACATATCTTAAAATAATGTTCTACAACACTTCTGGAGTAAAAGTAATAGAGGCTTTACTGGTTGTATGCTTCTGTCAAGTCCTACCTACCTCTTACTTTTTCCAAATCAACACTGATATTCACTTGTAAATTCATCATAAATTAAAGCTTTTTCCTCCAACAATGAGCATGTGTGAGATGCCACTTTGAATGGCCTCCAAGCAGGCAATTCCACCCAAAGAACACCAAATAAACATTATTGTCAAGGCGTAGATAGTATTTAGTATTTCAGCTTTTCTTCCTTCTTCATTTATTGAGTTTCAACAAGTGTCAGTCAGAGAGCTATATAAGGAATAACTGGCCAGCCAGGTCTGGCTTCTACAGTCACCACGCTTGCTGAATACTAGGAGAGGTGGGTAGGTAGATAAACAGAGTATATGTAATTTGCTATGGGTGTCTGTGGGCAAGTTATAGTTTGGCATTCTGCACAAGCAACTGCCAATCAAGACTAACTAGGCCATCTTCTCATGGTCCTGATGTTTGCAGGGGCCTCTTTTTCTCATTGAAATCAAGGTGGTGGTTGTTTTTCAATTTGCTGAAACCCTCCTCTACTCTGAAGGTTTCTGCTCAGTTTTAATTAATAGACTTCCAACCGGACTACAATCTACAACCCCTGTCTTTCTACCCACATTTAACTACTCCTCTAGTTCTTCCCTTCCCAGTGTGGCCATCTTGGTTGGTATTATCAGCCCTCCCCCCACTCTGCCACACACACAACACATCTCTCCCTCAAAGCTTCCTTATCTATTATTAATAAATCTTTTTGACTTCTTTCCCAAATGTAGATATACACACCATTTGCTCCAGCAGTCCTGGGCCACAAGCATTGCTGAGGACACTGCACTGCCTCCTGCTGTTACAGTTTTGGTCTCAGCTGGGTCACTGTCCTCAACAATGGCCTTTCAGCTTCCTGACCTTAGTCTGTGCCCATCACTAGTCTGCACACTTCCTAGGGGCAGGACAGTTCCTAGGGCAGGACGCTTCCTAGACAGAACACTTCCCAGGGACAGGACACTTCCTAGGTATAGGCAACAGTTTTTATATATTTTGGCACACACGTCTTAGCTGAGCAAGTGCTTTACGAAGAGGAGTATTGAATGATTATAGCTAGTTTTGAAGCCCATGGAGACTCTGGGAATGACACACAGGTGCCAGAACCATGTGAAGTCACAGTCAACGATGACTAGAGCTTCATTAAGACCTATGAGCCCTGTGCATTTAGCTTTGGGGCCTTCCTTGATTAAATATTGAAAGTCATTTTTAATATATAAGACAAATGTAATATGGGCTGAGTTAAAGTCAAAACATTTTCTTAGACCTTGAAATTCCATTTTTTTTTTAAAGATTTATTTATTTATTATGTATACAGTGTTCTGTTTGCATGTATCCCTGCAGGCCAGAAGAGGGAGCCAGATCTCATTACAGATGGTTGTGAGCCATGTGGTTGTTGGGAATTGAACTCAGGACCTCTGGAAGAACAGCCAGTGTTCTTAACCTCTGAGCCATCTCTCCAGCCCCCCCCCCATTTTTTTTTCTTTTAAATTCAAAGGAAATGAGTTCACAGTTCTGTGGTTCCACTGTGCCTGCTCACACCTGGTTGGGGCACTCTCGTGTGACACTGAAGAAAGAGACTGGGGACAAAGGAGCCAAGCTCCCTGGAGAAGCAGGTGAGACATCTACCTCCCCACAGAAGTGGAGTGAGATCAGCCATGGGTCACAGGTCTCTCCATCCCTTCACTTTCTGTTTCAAACATTTGACTTTACAACCGACATTTTACAAAGCTATTATTAACATCTGTAAAATGGCTCGGAGTTAAGGAGGGATCCTGAGAGAGGGCAAGGAATGTTCACAGGGAGTGTGGAGAGAGGGGGCAGCACAGGCCGAGGGGCCACAGGCTGGGGGGACACTGGCTGATGTATCTTGTGCTCGCCTGTGTTGCTGTTATAGACTGTCAGTAGATGGGCTAATATAATAGACAGCCTATATTCCTTACTTTGTTACAAAATTATGAAACTATATCTGGAATGGGAACAAGGAAGAAAAATTAACATTTAAAGGCATTTATTAATGAATTAACATCTTTTTGAGACAAGGTCTCACTATGTAGCCCAGGCTGTCCTTGAACTCACAATCCTCCTCTTTGGTACCTAAGCCCTGGAGTTCCCAGCATGCACTAACCAGGCCCGGGCTGGTTTTCACTATGTTTAAAGCACATCTACATATTCATTGCCTTGGTCCCTTGTGAGGTAACACATGAGGAGGACTGTCCTGTAAAATGGTGGCCCTTCTCTCACTTCCCACCAGGGCCAGTTCCTAGCGTGAAGAATATAAACCCCAACACACGGGAAGCATTTTCCGTACATTTGTATACATGATTCATGGAACTGTTTTCCTTAGGATACACTACAGGAGATGGATACAAAGGGCTTCAGAAACTCTCAGAGAAATTTGAGAGTAACAGTTCATGGATTTTTAAAATGAAAAACCATCCATTCGTGGAAACACTTTCAAGTCTTGAGATAACCCCTCCACACTTCCCTCACTGGACCTACTATTAGAACCATGGTTTTGTGAGCACGGCTCCCAAACAGAGCCTCCTGAAGACGGGGTCACATAGTTCTTAGACCGCCCAATAATGAGAATTTGTATCTCAGCCGATTTGTGTCTCCCCTCTTCTCTCTATTCCCCGTTTCCCGGCTCCAGGCATCCCTCACCCGGGCAACTCACCCTTAATGTCGTCTTCACCTCCACAGGGGCTGAGCACGGTGGTCAGGGCGAGGATCCCCAGAACCAGAGCTCTGCTGGCCGTCATCCTCTTCCCTGGGTGGTCTCACAGCTGCTCTTCTGAGTCCTCAAGAGATTGTGAGGATCCAGCCAAGAAGATCTGACACCAAACCGAACCCGCCAGACCCAATCAGAAAATTCCCTCGTGATGACGTCACAGTTGCCAGGTGCAGAGTTTGTATTGAGAGGCCTGGAGGAGGCCAGGGGAACTTCCTGACTTGTTGCAGCCTCTGCTCAGAGGGGACCTGAGGGAATGTCCCGGGAAGGAGGGAGGTTGCACGCCAGACTCTTTCTCCTGTGCATGTGTGTGCGGCTGGCAAGAGAGGAGGGAATTTCTGAAAAGCCTCATGGGTAGGTGAACTCTTCGATAATAATGGTGTTCAGAATTTTTGGGCTGTGCAGTCGAGGAAGTCTCCCCTGAATTTATTTCTTTCCTGTGGCTTCCCCAACCCTGACACCCAGCCACTTTCTCAGGCTTGCACACATGAGTTAGCTGTTTTTTCTTTTCTTTATTCTTTTCATAGTGTGTATAGAACACTCCAAATTGTGAGTTGACCACCTACCCAAGGGTCTCCACAGATGGTGAACAGTCAATGCCTTTGATCTTTCTACTGTGTAAACCCGGGTGGGGAGGCTCTTTGTTGAGTAGCCCTGGTGTTTCCAGTCAGAATGTAGAGGCTTCGGATCCACAGCTGCCATCAGGGCTGCATGGTGTTTTATCCAGATTTCCCCCTTCTTTTTTGAGTAATCTTTGTGCTCTGTGTGTTGATGCACTGACCATGTCTAAAGGAAGTTTAGGCACACTGAACACACAAAAGAAAGTTCTGGCTAGCTCAATTACTCTTAAAATATTTTTTAATGTAAGAATGTTCAGTCAAACGATGAACAGAAGTTTTATAACTTAGAAAAGTCTTTCTTCCCCAAACTACTGGGTTTTCCAAATTTGTTATCCTTTTATGTGAATATTTCAGACAAATGTGAGGGATTGAGGATTAAAGTCAAGGCACCCATTGGGGGTTCTGTGCTTTATAGAGACTGAGTTTTCTGCTTTCTGTGGAGGCCACAAGCCTGTGATTATTTAGGACCAGCTATTCTGTCCTCGTTAGAGTGTGTGAGCCCTAGGTCTTCACAGAGGCGGAGACTGTGGAGGGGTGGGACAGGGCCCCCCAGCGCCTGCCTGGGTGCAGTGAACTAGGTGCTGCTTCAGCCTTAGGTGCACTGTGGCTTGCTTACTTCTGGGCAAATGTATTAAGGTTATCACAGAGTTTTCCTACTTGTCTCCACTTGTTGATGGAATGAGGGGAAATTCCCTTTAGATCATGTAGGGACCAGTTTTGAGTGTCTGGGCTACAATCCCCTGTTGTTCAACCAAAAGCCCATCCAGGTGACTGTGAAGATATTCCGTGGGTATTCCATGATTAATTCTGTAATCAGTTGATGTTAAGTAAGAGAAATGACCCTGGACAATTGGATGAACTGGCCAGAGGTGGGAAGAGTGAGAACTGAGACTTGACTGGGGAAGGAGAGTCACTGTGGCCTCTGCCCTCCTGAAGACCACCTGCCCAGTGGTTCTTGGACATGTTAGTTTACTCCCACATCTGTGTAAGCAAATTCCCTTTTTTTTCTATCATTTTTATTTATTTATTTTTTTCTATTATCAGCTTGATACAGTATAAATTCTTATCCTAATATAACAGTTTTCCTAGTATATATCCCCACTGGCTTTACTTCCTTAGTTCTAACAAGCTGATATCCAGAGAAGTCTTGTGGTTCCTGCTGATGAGTTTTCTCTTTCCTTTCTCTGCTGATCTTTGCCTGGAGGTGTTAACAGACCTTACTAGATGTTGGATGACTTCCTGCAGAGACCTGAACAAACGTCTGTTCTCCCAACAGGACACAGACAGCTAATGAGATGACTCCACCCAAGTCAAGCTTGGTGAAGCAGCAAGTTTGTTGTAATTACTGACAGGATCATGGGAGAGGAGTTACTTACAGGCACATGGTGACCCAGAGGCAGCTACACACACACACACACACACACACACACACACACACACTACACACACACACACACACACACACACACACACACACACACACAAAACCCACCCCAGCATGGAGAATGACTCATGAAACCTGCATCCGTGAAGTCCCCTGCACAACTTGCCTGCAGCTCCATAGGAGAGCACCCTGTGGAGAAAAGGAGGGACAAGCTAACTGTGGTAAGTTCTTACATCAGAGCTCCACTCAGCAATAGACAGGAAAAACTACAGACAGAAATGCAAAGTAGATGAGGGGCGGAGGGACAGCTCAGCCTTGAAGAAGAGCACTGGCTGTTCTTGCTGAGGCCGGGAATTCTGACCCCAGCACCCACATGTCAGCTCACAAACACCTGGGACTCCAGCTGCAGGGGATCTGACACCCTCTTCTGACATTCAATGGCATGGCACACACATGTGCTCATATAGATAAGCAGGCACACACATACAAATAAATAATGTAAAAATAAATTTACAAAAAGCAAAAATGAGCACATATGAAACAAAAATAGTCAGGCACAGGAAGACATCCTATGAGGCCAGAGATGGCTCTGCCATTAAGAGCACTGACTACTGATGCAGAGGACCTGGACCCTTCCCAGTACCAACATCGGGGCCACAACTGACTGGGACTCCAGTTCCAGGGGACCCTTTGGCCTCCCTTGGCACCTTAATGTGTGTAGTGCACATAAACTCATGCCAGGCACACACATGTACACATAAATAAAAATAAATAAATCTTTTAAAGAGACTATATGCTATATTAGAATCCTTCTATTAGAAATCTCAGAGCAGACATGCTTATTCTATAATTTAAATTGGGATAGGGGTCAAATGTGCTAAGTCTGCAGTGAACTCTGTGTGAAGTTCGTGAAGCGTATTTCTCTGTTTTAAACATTGTTTTTATTCTTAATTATGTGTATTTGTGTGTCTCTGTATGTGGGTATGTGTGTGCATGCAGGTGCCCATGGAGTCCAGAAGAGACATTGGATCCCCTGGATCTGGAGTTATAGGCAATTGTGAGACACACAATGAGGGTGCTGGTAACTGAACTCAGGTCCTCTGCAAAAGCAGTAAGTGCTCTTACCCCTTGAGCCCTCTCTCCCACTCCCATATCTCTTTAAGATAAATTGTTATTGGAGCACATTCCCTGTACATAGTATTAGGTTTCATAAATACACTTTAGTACAAGTATGTCATGTACCTTGACATGTTCCCTCACTACCCCAACTTTCCTCCTCTGTTATTCCCAATCATTCCCCCAGACAGTATCACTTCTATCTGTCCCCACCCATGATTTTATATGCATCTAGAAAACCATATTTTGATAGGGGCATGAGTTATGAGTGTAATTATTTGTCAAAACTTATTGAACAGTGTTCTTAAGACCTGTACAAATGTTATCAAAACAATAAAAATTTATGAAGTTGCATAAAACTAGGTCTAGTTTACAAACTATGCAATGAGAAAACTAACATTTAAAAGTTCTTTCTTCATTTGTTTTTCTTTGATCTCTGAATATTGGAGGCCTGTGTGTGTTTATTCATCAAGTTTGGCTGCAAAAAGAAGGATGACCAGCCAGGTGGTGGTGGTGCTCACCTTTAATCCCAGCAGAGGCAGGAGGATGTCTATGAGTTCAAGGCCAGCCTGGTCTACAGAGTGAGTTC
The DNA here is from genome assembly GCF_949786415.1 of Peromyscus eremicus. Lineage (NCBI taxonomy): Eukaryota > Metazoa > Chordata > Mammalia > Rodentia > Cricetidae > Peromyscus > Peromyscus eremicus. Next base: position 2,905,310 of record NC_081432.1, on the reverse strand, counting down.
CAGGACAGCCAGGGGATATACAGAGTAACCTTGTCTTGAAAAGTAAAACAAAACAAAAAGACAGCTAAATCCATACCAGCCTTCAGCCGAGTGTGGGGGTTAAGATTCCCGTGTTTGATTGATTAGGGGTCTGAGGACACAGCAAAAACAAAACAAAAGCGACAACCTCACCAGGCTGGCCTCAAATGTGAATCCTCCTGCTTCAGCTCTCTAAATGTGGAATTACAGGCTCCCTAGAGCTACCATGCCTGACTCTGAGGCTAAGGTTTACATGGATGACACCAGCACTAGCATTTCGCTGCTTTGGTGAAGGCAGGCACAACTGTGGGGATTGATATAACTAGTTAATATTTTTTACACAATTTAAAGGCCTATTAGTTTTCCGATTTAAGCTGTTAATTTTGGGATTTCATCTATTTGATTTATATCATATTTCTGTCCTGGGCCCTGGGCCAGGGCTTCAGCTTTCCATGTTTCACTGAATAGGTTAGAAAGTTTTGTTATGTTTCCATACACCAGCTTTTCCCAGCTCTGTCTATACTGTGGTCCTGTTCCTGTGAGTTCCAACAGCTTGTTCTTCCAGAGACAAGTGACTCGGCCCATGCCTGCTCCTCATTGGCTGAAGAGAATGTGTTCAATGCCTGCTGGTTTCACTTCAGCATAACTTTGGCTGAGGCTCCTAGCAGTGAATCTGGGTTAGTTTCTGCTTTCTTGGTGGGGATGATGCACTGGCTGGGGAGCGAGAGGGTGGGTAGAGAGCAGAGGGCCCAGCTACACTGCAAAGCCGCTCTGTTGTCCTGAACCTATCATTAGAATGAACTCTTTATCACAGAGCTATAGTCATTATCACTGTTATAGATAATATAAAATAAATGAAAAAATTGTCTCCATATAAGAACAATAAAAATAAATAGAACTCTGGAAAAATTAAGCAACGTGGTAGTGGGGAAGGCTAATTATTTTACAAAATCACTCTAGTCTTAGACTTGTGTGAGTTTGTGTGAGCGTGTGTGTGTGTGTGTGTGTGTGTGTGTGTGTGTGTGTGTAGTCACTTTTCATATTGATACCTAGAAAAACAGCCTCGACTTTATAAAAATTCATGTAGATGTTGAATGAAATTGCTTTAAATGTATCCATTATATTTATCTTTAAGAACAGAAATGTATTTCAGTCTCAAAAACTTTAATAATATTTTAATAATTCATTATATCCCTTACTAAACACATGATGTCAGATTTCTTTCTGTGTGTTTAATAGATACTTTCCTCCACAATAACTGGATGTTCTTTCCATAGTTCTTCATAGTGTCTGATTTTAGTATTGTTTGGACCCAGTTGCTGCACAACATGCTTGTAATGGAAGCCTGGCTAGACAGGAGTGGGGGGCTGACTTTGGGGGTTCTGGCCAGGGAGACATGGATGGAACTCAGTCATGGGTGTGCCCTTCTGAGGGCTTTGTCTGGGACAAGATTCTACATGAGGTGGGGGTCAGCAGGAGGGTGGGCACAGGTGCTGCCTTTGAGCTCTGGTCACAGTCAAGGTTTGGACCCTGGTTGGCACACACCCACAGGTCTGCAGTGAACCGGTGTTTGTAAACAAAAACAACTTAAGGTGACCTCTCTTCCACCATGAGAATGCAAAGGGCACTTCATTTCTGTGTCTGTTCAGTCTCAGTGAGTTCCAGGATCCCCCAGGTTAGCTCTGCTCTGCTTACTAAACTGCCAGTGAGGGGCCAGAGAGATGGCACCACGGTTAAGAGCACTGGCTGCTCTTGCAGAGGACCCTGGTTCAGGTCCCAGCACCCACATGGCAGCTTACAAGCATCTGTAACTCCAGTTCCAGGGGATCTGATGCCCTCTTCTGACATCTTCAGGTATCGCACACATATGGTGCATAGTTATACACACAGGCAAAAGACACATAAATGTAAAAATAAATAAATGATTTTAAACTACCAATAAGCCCCCGACTCAACTGCATTGGTCTCAGTCAGATCCTCACAGTTTGAGTCAAACCATCTGGACTGTGTTAACGGTGGAGGTGAGGGAATGAACCCAGACATGTCCCAGAGCTTGTTCTGAAAGTGGCTACATCCTTGCAGAACCAAAGCACAAATGGTCAGCCCTCCATTTCCACTCAGTACAGAGAATTCCAGTCTTCCAGTGGCTCCTGACTCCTGAGACTTTCTTCCCAGAGACAGCAAGTTCTCCTCTTCCAAGATAGTGAGAAATCGTAGACATTGGAAGATTACCTGCCAGCCGCAACCATCACAGTGGCCAATGATGCAGTAATTAATAATAATTACTATGATGATGATGATAATGACTCTTCTCTCTACTTCTACTTTATTAATACCTTCGTGTCGCCTGTGAGGTAGAACCTTTCTGTTCTTCATTTTTACCCAGGTAGACTAAGTTGAGTGATGCGCCAGACAGGCAGCTATGGTGCACCGCGGTCCTGGGGGAGTTCATGCCGCACTTCCTCTCGTGGGCACCACACATGTCAAAGCATCCAGTCGATTCCTCCAGAGAAGTGACTCACAGGTACCCACCACCTACACTCTTGGCTGGCTTCCCTTTTCTGTGGACTCCTGAGTGCAGCAAAGAGCTCTTCTCTCTCTCAGGTCTGACATAGGGTTAGGAGCGTGGCTGGGGGCTCCTGGCGGGTCCAGCACGGCTCAGCTGCAGACAATGTTACAGCGTTCTCATGAGTAGGCAAGAAATCAGAATAGAAATTCATTCGGATTTGCTTGGAACTATTACGCACTTTGAGGCTAGCAGCCCTTTTCAGTTTCATCAAAACCCAAACAAACGTTCTTGAGCCCAGACCACAAGAGGCAGAGTTGGGATTTGCATCCAACCTAAGTCCAACCAGAACTTTCTGTAGTTGGCCTGAGCCTGGAACTTTCCTTCTGAAACTGTCCTTCTTTGGGACCGAAAGTATAAAAACCCCAGCAAGGTGCGACCAAGTCTCTCCTTGGGGACAATGAGTCTGTGCTCATCAGAAGGGGTATGTTCATATCTGCTTCTGTTAGGAATTATAGTAATGTGAAATCTGTGTGGTATCATGGTGGCATTATTTTAGTTCCAAGAACGAGTAGATGAAATATAACATGAGAGTGGGAAATGAGAAGACAGCTAAAGAATTGGACAGTGGATTTGAGTGTTTAATCCAGAGGACCCTGCAGTCCTGCAGGGGAGAAAGAGAGGCAGAGATAGACACTGGCAGCCAGGGAGGTTCCAGCAGGTGGTGGCAGGAATTCTACTCCATATGCAACAGCCCTGAAGAGAGGATTCTCAAGATCACAAACCTTAGTTCCTCAGGTCCAGTGAGACTCAGAATAGGGTCAAGTCAACACCTCAGTGGGTGAAGGGGCCTGCCACCAAGCCTGGTTCTGTCTCTGGGACCCATGTGGTGGAGGGAGAAACTGACTTCGGGAAATTGTCTTCCACTTCTACATACATACACACACACACAATAAAATATAAGATTATTTTTTGACTTATGGATTATATCTCCATCTAGGTCAGTGATATCTTTCCACTTATTTTTTATTTTTTTTTGGTAAAATGTATTTTCACTTCCTTTTGATTCTATGTATTTCCTATGGAAATTATTCTTTGGTCCAAGGTGTTAATGGCACCGCTCCCTCCCCGCAGCTTTGGTGTGTCTTCTCACCTACCAAGTTAGCCAGAGACAGTTGGTGTGGCCTCTCTGCCTTGCCCATTAGCTGGGAAGAAAGTAATTAAGAAACCTACTTTTTAATGTAATTTACTTTTTACGTAATGTAAAAACTACTTTTTAATGTAATGTCATGGCTTTGTGTAGATGTGGTTTATGCAAAGGTTTATGTCACTAGCCTTCCTCATCAACTACAGCCTGGCCAAATAGTCACTTCCCACACCTGGGCACCCCTTCTTGAAGCATCAGATTATTTATTTTCTGAGGTTCTTGATGTAAAGTTTAAATAGCTAAATGTCTTTTGTTCAACCAACAATCTTCACACAAGACATGGAAACACGAGAACAAAACTATTCACAAATAATGACGTCAGAGAGTATAGTTCAGAGCTGTGATTGCTGGGAAGACCACTACAGTGAGATGATGTTTTACAGGACGATCACTCGGCAGATGAACCCTGCACAACCAACTATGTCTCAACAGCCCAAGAGCATTCTTCTGCAGGATTGCCTTGCTGTTTCGTGTCTTGCATTTCTCTGTGAGCTTTAGAGTCAGTTGATACCTACTGAGGATTCATTTGAGACTCTACTGGAGGTCACATGGGTTAGAGATCTTTTGGGATATTGCCGTCTTAGCATGTGAACTCCATGATAATGGTGTGTCTTTCTGTTTATTTTGATTTTAACTTCTTTCAGTAGCATTGTGTAGTCTTAGAGTATTAATTAGTTTAGTACTTTCTTTGTTAAATTTACTTATTATTATTGTATTTCTTTGGGACCACTGTAAATGCAATCATTTTCTTAATTTCATTTTGGGTCATTCATTGCAAGTGCATAGTGCAATTAATTTTAATTTTTATTTAACTTAGTTTTCAGACATTTCCTTTTTCTGTAATAATTTTCAGCTGCTGAAAAGACCAATAGTAATATAATTAAAAAATTAGTGTTTGCTAATATTTACCTTGTCCCAGGAACCAGCTGAGTGCTAATATGGAGATCATGTAATTCAACCCATTTTACTATAGTCATGAAGAAACCAGGTCACTTAATAACTTTACCAAATGATGCCAAATGTAAATATTTTGATTATGGAATAGAGTTCTTTCATCCTCTTCTGTAATTACAATGAGCTGCAGAGTAACTGATCAGGTGGAATATTGCCTTTTATTGGAAGGGGCCAGAGGGGAAGCACTGCATTGCAGATGTTGTGAACTCACAAAATGAAGGTTTAGAGGACTTTTGTCCAGATACTCTGACAAATTAATTTTTTAAATTTCATTTTCATTTTACATGTATGAGTATTTTGCCTGAGTGTATGTTTGTGTATCACATGCATGTAGAGCCTAAGAAGACCCAAAGAGAGGGTTGAATCTTCTGGCACTGGAGTTACAGATGGTTGTGAGCTGTCTTGTGGGTTCCTGGAATCAAACCCAGTTCCTCTGGAAGAGCAGCCTGTGCTCTTAACCACTCTCCATCTCCCCAAACTAACATTAAAAAAAAAATAAATTCCTAGAATTTGAGTTTAGGCAGAACTGAGCTTGAACTATAAAAATTATTTCCTTGGATCACCAAAGAGGATTAATTGTTAGTGTTATACCTGATTAATTAATTAAAAATGCTTATTCGGTACCAGCAACTGTCATAAAGATCCAACAGATGACAAAAATACAATAAAGATTTCTTGCGATGATTAGCTGGCCCGTGGTAATACGACTTCCCCTCACCTCGTCCCAGGACAGTCAGGTGTGACCATGGACTTTTTCAGTTCCCACCTCATCCACCCAGGTACCAATGCGCATCACTAGCAGGGAGCGTCTGGCATCCCAGTCACTTCCTTCCCCTAACACTGACCAGGGACTTCCCACAGAGGCATGAACAATGTCCAACGTCCTTCCCGCGACCCAAGCTGCGGTCTCCTGCCTTTTGGCACAGATCTTCCTTTTCTCACTAAACCACCTTGTTGGTGATCCCTCCACCCCGTGTCAGTATCCCCCTACACACTTTCTCTTCAAGACCTGCATCAGCTCAGACCGTCTTAGCAGTCACATCTGCTGGAAACAAGTGACGCTGCTTCGCTCTTTTTTCCTATTGGTCGAAGGAAAGTCGGCGGCCTGGACGGGGGTTTCCAAAAACGTTTTTCTTTCTTAAACTGCGTCAGTGCAGAAAATGCTGGACTACTTTCCAAAATAGGAACTAGCTAGCCAGAATTGCGACCCAATGAGATGGATTCTGGGTTTGAGAGTGGGGGCCGTAGGGCCGTGGTGGCCGTGGGGACAGCCTTTGAGGAAAAAAAAAAAAAAAAAAAAAGGTGCGGAGAGTGGGGGGAGGGGCAGAGGGTGGGAGGAGGGAATGACCTATCTCAGAAAGCTCATCTTTCTCTATTCTTCAAGTTATATTTTCTAGTACAATTACGAGAACATTGGCCACTCAGAAAATCCAAACCCTCGTTCCACCCGTCACTCCCTAGCCTTACACCTACCCTGGGATCCCAGCTGATTCCCGCTGATTCCCACTGTCCGCAGCTACAGGATTCATTTACCTTGCCAGCTGGCTTTACTCTGTGTAGTGCCTTTCATTCCTTAAACACGACAGGACTCTCCCTGTATCACACTCTTATGACAGCCCCGTGAAATCATTCGATGTTTCTTCTCTGCCCCATATGGTCCTTTAATTGACTTGAAACATACTTGTTTCTCTAGTTTTTTTTTGTTTTGTTTTGTTTTGTTTGTTTGTTTGTTTGTTTTGAGACAGGGTACCCCAGACTGGCCTCAAACCCACTATGTGGGAGAGGTCAACTGTAGCCAGAAGTTTCTCCAGTCTCACCCAGCCCTGCAGTCCCACAGCCACTTATAAAATAACCACTCAGAGGCTTATATTAATTACAAACTGTGTGGCCAATGGCTTAAGTTTCTTGCTAGCTAGCTCTGCTTATTAAATTAACCCATTTCTATTAATCTATGCTTTGCCACATGGCTGTGGTGTTACCAGTCTGCTGGCATGTTGCTCCTTGGGTGGTGGGCTGGCATCTCCCCTGCCTCTGCCTTTCTTCTCCCTGTCTCTCTCTTGGATTTCCTGCCTAGTTATAACCTGACTTGCCATAGACCAGAGCAGGTTTTTTATTAACCAATCATAGCAACACATATTCACAGCGTACAGAAAGAGATCCCACAGCAGTCAACCTTGAACTTCTGATTCTCCTGCCCTCCACTCCCCAGTGCTGGGCTTACAGGTGTGTGCTACCAGTCTTAATTCACATAATGCTAGGGAATCAAACCCAGGGCTTCATGCGTTCTAGGCAAGCACTCTACCAAATGACTTTCTCTCAAGCACACAGAGCTACAACATAAAAATCTTTGTTGTTCTCATGGACTCATACATAGTAAAACAACTTTGCCAGCTCTTACAAACTCATAGCCCCAAGTCTGTGCTCTTGGTTTTTAAACAAACTGACTGTAGCTCTCGATGTGTATCATCACAGCGAGTTCACACTGGCTCTGGGGTCCCAGGAAAGGAGATTTGCTGACCCCAGTAACACCTTCAATGCCCTTGCCCTGAAGAATGTTTGCACAATTGCAGCACCAGTGCATTAAAAATGAACTTATACCCTCAAAAGAAAAAAACATTATAAATATCTTCTCTTTCCTTCTTTGTTGTTCTTTTCCCCCTGAGATATGGTCTAATTCTATAGCCCAGGCTGGCCTGGAACTCATGGCAATCCTCCTGCATTCAGGGATTACCTGTGTGAGCCACCATACCAGGCTTATGCTTTTCTTTTGGATGTCAGGATGAACTTCCCCTCGTCCTATAGACTTCACAGTGTGAAGTGTCACTTGCAGGGTTGTTACACAGCATGAATGAGGTGATTGCCTCATGGGACCTACAGGTTCATCTCCAGCACCGTTCCTGCATTTCCTGCCGATGAGATGAGCCTCTCTCAACCTCTGTTTCTCCCCTTTAATCTTTCCCAGAGATTTTAACTTCTTAGCTGTAATGAGATACCAGCATCACCACCATCTCTGACCCCTCATTGCTGGGTGGGAGTTTTCCAGCCCAGCTGACAACCAACCCCCCTGATTCCACACTTGACATTCACCCAAGTCAGACTGGAAGTGAAAAATGGGGTGTTCTTGGCAATCTGCAGCTACACCCTGTTTCTACCTACTAACCCAGGGTATTAGACCTGTCTCCACCTCGGTCACATCAGCCACCCCTACTCTACCTCCTCCTCTTTAAAGCTGACCAATCATCAGGCTACTGTAACGGTATCTTTGCTGCAGACAAATGAGCCGCCTCAGCCACTGCCTGTACAGGAAAGAAACTGATAGCCACAGGGGTTTTCACACAGTGTTTTTGCTCAGAAGGATGATCTACTTCATAGCACCACAAAGTCATGTCCTAATTCTTCCATTGAAGGAAATTCTCAGCCTTAAAGAACAGATCAACATCAACGTGTGGCCTGGGAGCAGGGCTCAGGGGTAGAGTGCTTGTCCAGCGTGTGTGAGGCTCCAAATTCAGTCCCCAACATGGAGCATTACACAAAACCAACATCTACACAACATTTTCACCAGCTGTCTTACTCCAGTTTCTCTCAAGATTCACAAAAGACCTTCTGGCCACACGTGTCTGCTGGAGACAGCTGACACTGCTCCACCCTTCATGCCCATTGGTGGAGGGAGTTATCTGAGAAAGAAGGGGACTTCCAGTAAGATCTCACTCCAGTGTCTCACCCGAAAGGAGGAACCAAACTTGTACTCTTAAAGGAAGGGTTGGTTTCTTTGGGTGCCGCCTCCAAAAGGAAGGGCGCCATGCCCTTTTTATATTTGCTTTTTTGGTATTCACCAGCACGAGTTTGAAAAACACCCGTGGGGACCAAAAAGGCCTGTGGACATCCTCCTGTGTGTTCCTGTTGACACCACTAATCTCCACGCCCAGCCCTTTCCAGCAGCCCTTCCTGCTGATAGTTTCACTGGTTAACATTATTTCTACTACTCCTCGATTTCTGGGAGATGTAATTTCTTTGACAAATGTTCACCACCTCTCATCGTGGACCCGAGTGCCCAGTGCAGTTCAAGGACTTTGGAGTCCCGTCCATCACTATTCCTCCCTGTTGACCCCTCCTTGCCCTGCGCCCCCAGACACGCTCTTCTCTAGTTTTCCAGCTTAACTCTCATCTCTAACCTGAAGCCTGAATCATTTCCTCTGGCACACATCTGTACAAATCCTCCTTTGTGGAGGGGGTTTGAGACAAGGTCTCACTCTGTAACCCAGGGTGGCCTGAAACCATGTAGCCCTGGCTGGCCTCAGACTCCCAGCAGTCCTCCTGTCTCAGCCTCCTGAGTGCTGGGATTGTGGACATGAGCCATGTCCAGCTCAATTCTTCTTTCTTAGTGTAAATATTGGATTTGGTTTAATTTTAACCGTTTTTGTTTTTGTTTTTGTTTTTTTCATTTGAACATAACTCAACCATGGGATTGGAGAGATGACTTAGTGGTTAGGAGTAGGTACTGCTCCTTCAGAGGACCCGAGTTCAGTCCCCAGAACCCACATTAGGTGGCCTGTAACTCCAGCTCCAGGAGATTTGATGCATCTTCTTCCCCCATGGGCACTGCGTGCATGCATGTGGGGCACACAACTCAGGTTGCAAGGGCACTCAAGTGCATGCATGCGGAAATACACACGTGTGTACACACACACACACACACACACACACACACACCAAATAAATAAGAAAATAAGTACGATCTTTTTTTTTAAACAGAACCAGGCTGGGAGTCGGCCAGGGTTAGAGGACCTGCACAGTGTGCATAAGGCCATAGGTTCAGTTCTGAGAACAGAAAAAAACTGATTGGAACCTGTGTAAAGTGAGGACGTGACTGTTCTGAGGTATGGTTGAGGGTAAGGTTTTTATTGTGGATATGAGGGAGGGAACAGCCAGAGGCATCTGGAAGGGTCCAGAGAAGGGAGAGAAAGAAGCAGACTGAACATGGCCAGTAGACTGGGCCTGGTCATGAGAGGGGAGAGAGAGAGAGAAAGAGAGAGAGAGAGAGAGAGAGAGAGAGAGAGAGAGAGAGAGAGAGAGAGAGAGAGAGAGAGAGGCAAAGCAAGAGAGGAAGACAAGAGAGGACCGAGAGAGGGGCCCAAGAGCACGCATGACTGAAGTGGCGGGATTATATAGGAATGAGAAGCTGGGGGAAGGGAGGCCATGAGCTGGAGACATCTGGGGTAGGGACGGGGTGAGAAGAGCTGAGAGGAGCCACAGCGGAGTGAGCCTGGGGGCCAGCATGGGCTTTGGTATGCCAACAGACACCAGGGATAGCCATTTGTTCCGAGTTTATTTTGGACCCGACAGAACCCTCTTGTGTTGTCTCTGTTACACATCTCGTCACACCATTTTTACTAATTCCATTAGCCTGTCTTTACAGTGGGCTCCAGCTTCATGTCTTTTCCACCCAGCATTAGAAGATGCTCTGAACTCACTGGAAACACTGACACTTGGGAACTGAGCATCTGCACTAGGCTGTGTGTGTAACACGCATGTGCCAGCCCCTCACTTAAACTCCACGTGCTGGTGAGTGAGATCAGCAACATCAGACACAGCAGTAGATGTCAGTATGTCCTGACAGTGAATGTTTAGACATGGAGTGTGTGGGAGAAAGACAGAGGATATTTCTCCCTCTGTGACTCAGTTTTCATCAAATTACTGCTTAAATTGCCTCTGTTCAGGTTTCCTGAAGACCAGTGCCTTCCTCTCTCCCCTCAGTCCCCACCCTGGGAAAAGCTTGGCCCAGCTCCTGCTTGTTCCAGGATCCTGACCAGAGCTCTCCTCCATCAGCCCTTGAGAACCACAAACGCCCCCAACACCCTGTTCCCATTCTGTCAATGCTGCTGAAGTGGCTTCCTTGACTGAATAGACTTTGGTGACCTTATTGCAGGAAGCCATCTTGTCCCATCCTCTCACCTTGTCATCCTCTGTGACCCATGTGCAGAGTATAACACTTGCTTCCCCAGGAGACCACAGGAAATGTGATGCTTGTCTATCGTGAACATTTTGAAGGGCTTTAAAACATACTGAATTTTTCTATTTTTACCCAAAACAAAATTTAACTTACTTTATGTACTGTGATAAACAACATTTTACTGTATTTAACTTCCTATTTATTGTGTGTGTGTGTGTGTGTGTGTGTGTGCGCGCGCGCGCGCGCGCGCACACACACACACACACACACAATGAGGAACAGAAACAAAACTGGCTTGACTGACTTTTTCACGTCAGAACATGGCAACTCTGTCACTTCTAGATTCCAATTAATTTCTAATGACTCTGTCAAAGATTACTCCACGGTGTCAGAGGGTGCGTGCTGGGCTTACTGACATGTGATGTAGAGGATGCCATGGTCATGGCACAGGCTTACTCCCCCCAAACCTTATTTTATAAAATATTTAAGTTGATTTTATTTGGGCAAAATGTTATTAATGTGAATAACTGCTATTAATTTCATGTTGTCACTTAAAAGATCATTCATTGTCTGGGATGGACCAACAGTAAAGTAAATACTAAAATACTTTATCATTTATTTTTAATAAAACAAACAGCATTCTGGAGACTCGACTTACAAGTGCTGCGGGCCGCAGGAATATATCATAAGAACTCAGCTGGTTATGGCAAAGTCACTACCTGGAGGAATCAGGGAATTCCTCCAGAGGGATTGGCTTTTATATACCAGCTGTCTTCTGTTATGAAAATCATGTGTGCCTTCATAGTTTTCCCAATTGACTTTTCCCTAAGAAGGGCAAACAGTGTGGACTGATCACTCTCTGAACATACACGGTCCAGGAATTTGGAGAACAGCCTCAGGAAAGGCTTTCTCTGGAATCAGATATCTCCCTTAGCCACTTTCAACGACTACAGGAAACACCGTTTAGGTGGGCGCCCAACTTCCGAGGACTAACAATGATAGCAGCCCACAGGCAAGTCTTCCGACTTAAGGTAAATTCCACAATGAGACACTGCCTAGGAGAGGTGGACATTAAGTAATAGCTTTACACAATTTAGCTCGGACCCTCCCTTTATATACCAGGACTTCCAGGGCACAGGGGGGAGAAGAGAAAAGAGAATGGAAGAACTAGATGGGTAGGAACTTGAGAGGAACAAATTGAGATGGGGAAGAACTAGATTGAAGGGCTAAAAGAGGACTAGAGGATGAGATGGAAGATGAGGAAGAGCCAGATGAGGAAGAACAAGATGGGGAAGAACAAGATGAGAGAGAAGGAGATGGGAGAGGAGCTGATAGGGGAAAGAACTAGATGGATGAGAACCTGGAAGGGACAGAACTAGATGAAGGAATTAAGATAGAACCTAGAGGGGACAACAGATAAATACAGAGAAATCGGGCAAGAGAGGAGCTAGACATGAGAGCAGAATAGAAGCTGTGTAGAGAGAGAACTATCACAGAATAATAAAGTGTATGAACTAAGGAGTTTTGTGTACATAGATTCATTTCTTTTCATCAAAGATTAATTATCAGCTGGTTGTAGATTCTTCCCAGAACCTGGGAGGGGACTATTGAGGGGCTGGACCCCTGTAGTCCCCGATATACAAGATGGATTGGAATGATGGGGTCAACAGGCTTATTAATTTCTCCGTGTGTGCGTGTGTGTGTGTGTGTGTGTGTGTGTGTGTATGTGTGCAAGTGTGTGTGCACAGGTGTGAGTATCTTTGTATGTGTGTGCATGCATGTATGAATATGTGTATGTGTGTGCATTCATGTATGTGTGTGTATGTGTGAAAATGTATGCATGTGTGTGTACATGCAGATGTGTGATCAAGCGTGTGTGTGTGTGTGTGTGTGTGTGTGTGTGTGTGTGTGTGTAGAGATACGAATATTTGTGTGTTGGCATGTGGAAGTCAGAGGTCAGAGTTCGGTGTCATTTCTCAGTTGTTCCTAACCTCGTTCTCTTGAGAAAAGATCTGTCACAGAGACCTAGAGCTTTTAGGCTGGCAGGCTACTGACCCTGGGCACCCGCCTGTCTCAGTCACTCCAGTGCTGGACTAGAAGGGCACACTCTGTCTGTTGTTTATGTGGGTGCTGGGTCCCCCACTCAGGTCCTCGTGCTTGTATGGCATGTGCCTTACGAACAGAGCCATTTCCCAGCTCCAGATTGGTCAGTTTCTACAGTGTCCTCCACACCACATGGAATTACTGGTAGTGAGGCATGCTATGACATGTGACCCCAAAACACACACACACACACACACACACACACACACACTCGTCATAGATGAATATATGTAAAAATTTAAAACATTAACAGTCTTCCCACCTGGGCCTTTTAGCACAAGTCTGAGATCTCAGTTACTCCCAGGAATAAGGCAGGAGGGTCACAAGTTCAAGGCTAACCTGGTCAACTTAGTGAACCCTGACCCAAAGTAAAGAGAGGTCTGGGGCTATAGCTCCATGACAGACAATTGCCCAGCATGCATGATATCATAAGTACAACCCCTGAGTGCTTTAATCTGCCCAGTGTGAGCCTAAGCTATCAGCCAAACATTTATAATTAATAATAAGTCTCTGTGTTGGTTATTGGGGAGCCAGTGGTCCCAACAAAAAACTCAGCCTACACCCAGCCTCTGCTTTGAGCTTCTCCCTTGAGGACTGGCCTGTGGATAGCCACAGGGACCCTCATCTGGACTTCTGGAGGCTCCTCTGAAATCAGCAATGGTTCAGGGACTGAGCTGGAAATGGCCCTCATGTCACGACTACTCCATGACTAACCCTTTAGCTTGTCAGAGATTTCCCTAGCTGAAGTGCAGATTCCACTGTCCAATCAAGAGCTAGCATTCTGTCACATCATCAGTTACCAGGGGAAGCTGCTCCTGGAGATGTCCACAGCACCATAGCCTTCTCCATCTACACCATTGAGCTGTGGAGCAGTAAAGAGCCAGGTTAAAGGTACCTGGCTCACAGCCATCTTCCTTCACTTCCTTTACTCTCACAAGCTCACACACAGTTGTCTCATCAGCCCTGTGTAGGAGAGGTGAACGCTTCCCTGGTGCTCAGACTGGTGAATGAATGACACCATCTCACAGCTGGCTCAGCACTGCGGCCGGATGAAACTGTTTCAGCTGCAACTGGATCAAGATTTAAAATACTTAAGAAAATGGTCCTTTTAAAAACAATATTTATTCTTTGAATAAGTTACACATGTTACAAAGTATTTTGATCCTATTCACCACCAACTACCTCCTTCCAGCTTCCCCGGGAGCCTCCAACATGCCTCCCTCCCAACTTCATATTCTCTTTTAAAAAATGAACAGCCACGGAGTCCAGTTAGCACTGTCCACACGCACGTGGGTGTGGGGCCATGCACTAGGGGACATGAACTACCAACCAACAGCCACCCTGCCCCCACAAAACTATCCCTTCGTTTGTTAGGTTCTTGGTTTGTTTGAGACAGGTTCCTACTACGTAGACCAGGATAGCCTCTAACTCACAGAGACCCAGCTGCCTCTGCCTCCCAAGTGCTGGGGTTGGAGGCTTGGACCACCAAACCAAGCTGAGTGTCCTTTTAATGAATAGAACAGCAAGTTTCAGAAGGGGACCTTCTTTCTGAATCTCTAACCAGCAACTGATGATGCTGATCTCCTCTGCTGCTGATTGGCTACTCACGCTGACTTTACCCAATCAGCACCAGAGCAGTGAATCCCCTGGTTCTTACTATCCTGGCAATGGGTAAAGAGAGGACATAGTTTCTACAGAGTGAGCTTGTCTGCTCCTCCTATTCGGGTCTCTCATCTCCTCCAGCATGATGCGACTGTGGCTCCCCAGAGGCCCCTGTGTGGCAGCTGTGGTCCTGACACTGATGGTGCTGAGTCCTCCCGTGGCTTTGGTCAGGGACCCCCGACGTAAGTGCACACCTCAGGGGCTGAGCTGCTGGGGTGGGGGAGGAAGGGGCCGACTTCTCACTGTCCAGGTCAAGTCACTTGAATCTGCTATTATTTTCTGTGACCATCCACAGTCCTCACATGAAATCCAAACTGTTCCTCAGATAGGAGGCTGGTTGCCTGTGCTCTGAGATCTGTGTGAGAGGCCCCCCGATGTCAGCCATTGCTTTTCAGTTTCTTCCAGTCATCCCCAGCCTTGTGACATATTCCCCCAGGACCTCCAGAGGACTGATAATCGTGAAGTTAAATTAACCTCTTGCACAGGGCTTGTCTTCATTGTGTTGAACTATGCCAGACAACGAGGTTTCTCTTTAAAAACAGAACTGCACGTGTGTATTTTATTCTATTTTGTATGTGTGTTTCTGTTATTTTAACTACAAAAACAGTCAAATATTGAAGTAATCAAAAGGTTTCTCTGAAAGCATCATGAAGTCACGGGAACAGGGAGGGCATCCCAGGGACAATCCATGTGAGTCCTCTGCAGGCTGTGAGGCCCCTGCCTGGGCACCTGGGAGGCTGAGCCCAGAGCTCTGTCTTTCTCTCTCCCTGACTCCAGTGTCTGTGCAGCCTGTTCAGGTGTGGGAGCTCTGCGGGGTGGTGGTGAGCTCCCCTTCTCCTTGAGAGCACACAGCAGCTGAGGCAGCCTCAGAGAGAATGGGCTGTGTGAGCTGTTTCCAAGTGTGTGAGGCTCTTCTGAGAGCCCGGGGTGGGTAGAGCCCATTTTGGTTTTGTTTTCACGTGCCTGTACTTTAATTTTTCTCCTACGTTCTCTGTCTGGGATCATAGAAGAGGATTGAATCCCATCACCCCTCCCCTCAGGTCAGATTTGACAAATGAATTTGTCATTAAATTTTAAAAGATCTGGTTTGTGAATTCTCTGGAACTGTAACTCAGATAAGAGACTGAGGGTCAGGGTTAGGATCACGGTTTTAATTTCTGGAAACCAAAAGCCTATAGGAAAAATCCAAAATCTACATCATGCACAGAGTAATTGAAGTCTGGGATCTGCAGGTGGGATATGAAAGGCCGGGTTATTAACTCTGCTGAAAGCTGTGACCCTGAAATGCTGGACTGTGGCCGAGCCATCTGACCCCTCTGCGCTTTAACTGATGTAAAATGGGGAAGAGCCAATTTTTCATAGAGCTGATCGAGGATTGGGAGGGATGGTCCTGTGGAGCACTGGGGCCTGCTGCCACACTGTGTGCTTCCTCTCTGTGTTATCATGTCACTCATCAAAGGACAGGCAGAAGCTTCCAGACTGCCTCTCACCTCATTGTCACACTCCACAGACCAGGCTCCTGCCCTTGCATCATCGTCCTTCACACAAACTATTCTGATGGCTTCCAAAACTGTTGTTTTTTTTCTCCATTTTGTCTTTTTACATAAATCAGATTCATTCTCCTATCGTCAGTAAAGTCTCAAAACACAGAGATCAGTGATTCCATCTCTGAAACTCTCAGCAATCTCTCTATTACAGTCATGAGTAGTGATGACTGCCACAAATATTTTCCCACGAAATGCACTGAACTTCTTCATCCTTCTGTGCATTCGGTGAGATGATAATGTCTGGTGCTCAAATGTATTTGAGTACTGCTAACAGATCTCTTCCACATGGTCTGAGTTAGATTAAACATGAAAATAAAAAACTATACATCTGATGCATCTCTCCCCATCTCTATCTATAGAAGCCACAGACGCTCACGTGACTGACTGACACCCTCACCTGTCCCTGGGGTCACACTGGGCATCTGAGTTTAAAAAGATCTGGTTTGTGAATTCTCTGGACCTGTCATTCAGATGAGAGACTGTGGGTGGGATTTATGACAGTGGTTTTCATTTCTGGAAACTTGTTCAGTAGTTTTTTAAGAGTAACAATCTGAAACCTCCCGTCAACCCCAAGGCGCCTGAGTGCGGCTCCTCTTCATCCACAGTCTCGTCTCTCAGCTGCCGCCCTCACCCCCTGTGCCCCGTGGCTCATGAACTCAGTGTTGGCACGAGGTGTCACCTCAGCTGAGATGTGTCCCCTCCCCTGACACTGGCAGTCACGCCCTCCTCCTCTGGCTCTCATCTGTGACACACCTTCATTGTCACTCCCCAGAGTGCCTCTCTGTCCCCTGTCACTCAGGTCTTCCTGTCAGTGGAGCTCCACCCTCTCCTGCTTGTTCCTCAGTCTCACAGTTTTAAGCTCCAAACGGAGGGGGAGGGGCATCTGTTTTCCCTCTCTGGATTCCCTGGGTCTACAGGGTCAAGGCTGAGGGAGACTTCCTGTGTTCTACCTGGTGTGTGTAAGGAAGGATCAGGAGCGTGAGGGGTGGGAGGTGTGGTGTCTTCTGAGCTGCTGAGTGCTGGCATCCAGCTTAGCTCCAGGTGGGGCAGGTGTGGGATCAGAGAGGGCATGTGTGGATTAGAGAGGGCAAGTGTGGGATCAGAGAGGGCAGGTGTGGGATCAGAGAGGGCAGGTGTGGATCACAGAGGGGCAGGTGTGGATCAGAGGGGCAGGTGTGGATCACAGAGGGGCAGGTGTGGATCAGAGAGGGCAGGTGTGGATCAGAGAGGGCAGGTGTGGATCAGAGAGGGGCAGGTGTGGATCACAGAGGGGCAGGTGTGGATCAGAGAGGGGCAGGTGTGGATCACAGAGGGGCAGGTGTGGATTAGAGAGGGCAAGTGTGGGATCAGAGAGGGCAGGTGTGGGATCAGAGAGGGGCAGGTGTGGATCACAGAGGGGCAGGTGTGGGATCAGAGAGAGGGCATGTGTGGATCAGTGAGGGCAGGTGTGGATCAGTGAGGGCAGGTGTGGATCAGAGAGGGCAGGTGTGGGATCAGAGAGGGCATGTGTGGATCAGAGAGGGCAGGTGTGGATCAGAGAGGGCATGTGTGGATCAGAGAGGGCACACCTCCTGGTCCCTCTGCCTCTGGAATACAAGAGATCCATCTGTTGGGTGCTGATCTTTAGGGAGGTGACCTGAATCTGGACACCACACCTCTCCCTCTGGTCCATGACAGGATTGTTGTGTTCTCAAGTTTATACCCAATTGGGACATTTTTCCCTTGGAGCTGTGGGACCAGCAACATCCAGCCCTAACTGAGCAGGGGACACTTGCCTTGACCAAGAGTGTGTGACAGGGAAGCCCACAGGCTGTAGCCTACACAGGAACCACAGGCAACTGAGGAGTGCTGAGGGTGTGAGAAATAGTCTTCCCAGGGAGGAGCACACCAATCGGTTATCCAATGCCAAAGGGTCAGCCCTGAAGACACACGTGCCAGTAACATTCCAGAGACTGAGAAGGGTGTGTTCACGTATTTAGGAATGTATATGCGTGTGTGTGTGTGTGTGTGTGTGTGTGTGTGTGTATGTGTGTGTGTGTGTGTATGTGTGTGTGTGTGTATGTACATAGTAACAGTTAATGACAAAAGAGGCCTTGAATTTGAAAGAGAGCAAGGAGGGGCGTGTAGGAGGTCTAATGGGGAGGAAAAGAAATGGATAAATGACATAATTATACTACAATCTCAAAAACAAAAGAGTCCCACTGGCTGTGTAAACACATCTTAAGGGCAGGCCCCGTGTGCAGCAGTAGAAGTTCCAACAGAAAGTGAACTCAGTGGTATTCTTGGAGGTCCTTCCTTCCTTCCTTCCTTCCTTCCTCCCTCCTTCCCTCCCTCCCTCCCTCCCTCCCTTCCTTCCTTCCTTCCTTCCTTCCTTCCTTCCTTCCTTTTTTTCACCATATAGATCTTTTGCTTACATATTATGGTTTCATATTTTGTGGGTTTTATGTTTTTTTCTATGTGTCTGAATATGTGTGTTTATGTTTCTTATGGTTTTTTGGTTTGGCTTGTGTGTGTGTGTGTGTGTGTGTGTGTGTGTGTGTGTGTGTGTGTGTGTGTGTTTTGTTATATCCTAATTTTTTTCCTTTGTCTTAGTTGCCCATTTGTTTTCTAGGGGAAAGAAAGAATGTGGATTTGGGTGGGTGGAGAGGTGGGGAAGACCTGTGGGGAGGTGAGGGAGGGGAAACTGTGATCAGAATATATTGTATGAATAAGTCTATTTTCAATAATAATAATAATAATAATACAGTGGGAGTTAAAATGTCCAATCAACCTCCGCATCCACTTGCGATCTAGAGGTCACAGGTCAGGGCTAAGGACAAGAGAGGGCACCTCCTCTCCTGTTAAGGCTGGGTGAAGTAAACCAGATAAGCCATGTTTGGTTGATGCCCATGGGATATCACCCTTTTCTGAAGAGAAATGGAGGAGGAGTGAGTGGGGATGGGGGGGAGTGTTAGGGAGGGAGTGAGAGGAGAGGAGGGAAGGGAGAGGAGGTGGTGATGTAATGAAGAAAGAAAGGAGGAAAGGAAGGAGGGAAGGAGAATAGTGGTGCCAGGCGGTGATGACACATGCCTGAGGCAAAAGCAGGCGGATCTCTGAGTTCGAGGCCAGCCAGGTCTACAGAATGAGTTCCAGGACAGCCAGGGGTACACAGAGAAACCCTGTCTCAAAACAAAACAAAGCCCCTCAAACAAAAAAAGGAAGAAGGAAAAAAAGAAGGAAAGAAGGAAGGAAGGAAAGCGAGCGGGAGGGGAGGGTATGAAGGACTGTCCTGCCTCTCTTAGGAATGAGGCGACTTTCCCAGAGTTCCTCCGTCTCTCCTTGTTTACACCCTTGTCAGCCTGTCCTGCCTGGGCCCCGCTCTGTGGGATGTGCTGACATGGAGGAAGGATGAGAGAGTTTGGGTCTGGTCATTTGGGGCAGCTGAAGAGGGTCTCTGGGACTCAGGCATCCTGTCTCCAGAGAAGAAAGTAATTCCTGTCTCCACAGCTCGGTTCTTGGAATATTCTACATCCGAGTGTCATTTCTACAACGGGACGCAGCGCGTGCGGTTTCTGGACAGATACTTCTACAACCGGGAGGAGTATGTGCGCTTCGACAGCGACGTGGGCGAGTACATCGCGGTGACCGAGCTGGGGCGGCCGGACGCCGAGTACTGGAACAGCCAGAAGGACTTCATGGAGAACAGGCGGGCCCTGGTGGACACTTACTGCAGACACAACTACGGGGTCGTGGAGAGCTTCACTGTGCAGCGGAGAGGTGAGACGTGAGCAGGTGTGAGGAGGGGGGAGGGGAGGGGTGGGACGAGGGTGAGGGGGGACTGTGAGGGAGCAGCAGGAGGGCGTGTGTGTGTGTGTGTGTGTGTTCACGCGTGTGTGTGTGTGTGTGTGTTCACGCGCGCGTGTGTGTGTGTGTGTGAGAGTGTGTGTGTGTGTGTGTTTGTCTTGGCGTCAGCCATATACAGTGTTTGACTCTGAGGTGACATCTCGAATTTTCTCTGAGAAATTTACTTTCCTCTCCTCTCTGATTTGATGAGAGACACAGGAGGACGCTCTGCGGGTGCCTTGGATGGAGTGAACGCAGGAGCGACTACTGTTTCATGAAGGACTAGCCCTGTGTTCCTTCCCTGTCATGGGTCTCCAGTGAGATTCCCAGAAAACTGCAGGTCACAGCTGGGGACAGAGAAAGGCCATGAGTAATTGCTTCTTTGTTAGCTGGAGGCTTCAGCCAGACCCCAGAGTGAGGGACCTCTCTCCTCTCATGTCCCGGGTTTCCTGGACTTTCCCTCCTGCCTCAGGTGAAACAAAGTGTGTTGTGACTAAGCTGTGTGGGGAGAGGTGGGAGGAGCGTGATCTGTGAAGGGAAGATTCCAGAAAGAACTGGACCTCTGTAGGGCTGGGGACTCACTAGGCCTTCAGCAATGTGGGGAGGTTAGAATATTGCAGATCCTTGGCCTAATTATAATCAATTCTGTCTCTGTCATGACATCCTTGACTACTGAGTGAAACCTTATGGGATGTGTGCGATTTTCAGACACATAGTTTCCCCCACTCAAAAGCCAAGACTGTCATCACAGAGCACCTGAGGCTCATGGCCACGGGTCCCCACTTTGCTGTGACCCGCCCACCTGATGCTTCCACGATGCACTTGAAAAGTATTTATTCATCAGTTCCGTTGTTCTGCTACTATGGAAACATCACAGAGCAATCACCATGTGGGAGCACAGAATTTGGGATCATCTTACTCTGTGTTCTTGGGCCATGGTCACACATATTTGGCTCTAGAATCAACTGTCCCTTGTCCCCTCTGAGGTGACACTGTGTCACACACTGACCGATTACAAGGCTCCTCTGGCTTTTCTGAGGATTCTTAGGTCTAAATCCCCTGATGTTGTCTGTTTGTTTCCTTATTTCCATACTTTACTTTACAGGATGATCCACCTTTAATCCATCATTTCCTTGTTTAACATGCGAACATTACTGTCTTGATGAAGCTGATGTGTTTACAGGTCCCATGTTCTTTCTCTGTGTCATGTGACGATGTTTGCCTCATGATCCCTTGTTAGATCTGCTCTCCTTCTGATGTGGAGAGGCTGTGATTCCAGGACCCCAGGGACACCTGACATCCAGACACTCAAGCCCCCTCTATAAAATGAGCCAGTGTTGGCATGTGACCTGTGTAGGCAGAAGTTTCTGTCCCATTAGCAATTCCCAAATGCCCAGCAGCCGCTTCCCAAATAATTGACTCAGAGGCTTAATATTAATTACACATTGTTTGGCCTATGGCTCAGGCTTATAACTGACTAGCTTTTACACTTAAATTAACCCATAATTCTTATCTATGTTTAGCCACATGGCTTGGTACCTTTTCTCAGTCTGATATTCTCATCTTGCTTCCTCTTTATCTGGCAGGCGACTCCTGACTCTGTCCTTCCTCTTCCCAGAATTCTCCTAGTTTGGTCGCCCTGCCTATACTTCCTGTCTGGCTACTGGCCAATCAGCATTTTATTAAAACAACTTTAGTGACAAATCTTTTCAGTGTATAAGAACATTATCCCACAGTAGACCTGCGTACCTGCTCCTGAATATTTAACCACGTCTGGTTTACTGAGGATGTCGCTGGGTGCCCAAAGTTCTGAATTTGACAAACTGAGGTTCTGTCCCCTCAGATGACTTCAGCTTGTGTCAAGTGACATAAAACTATCCAGAACCGTGCATGGTGTTGAAAACCCCATTTCCACAGCTCAAAGTGGGGAGAGTCTCTTCATACAGCTTGAGAAGATTGTGGAGAAATGAACTGAAAATAAGAAAAGGAAAGGAAGGCTTCTTTAAACCAATTTTAAAGGAGGGGAGAGATTTACAATAACGGCCACGAGAATGGCTGGTACACTGTGCTGTCCAGACAAAAACAATAAGAAAACAGCCTGGCTTCTTCAGGTCAGATAGGATTCTCCCCAGTTGCCTTCTGCAGCTTGTCCACTGCTCTGCAAGGGTCAGGGTGCAGACTGCAGCGCCACCCACAACCCTGCTGCTCACAACTGACCGTCCGGCTCCTGCTGAGGTGACTGTGAATCCCCGGGTAACACGTTAAGAGAACATTGACCTACGATATGGCAAAGCTGATTTATGTAGAGTTTGGCAAAAAACAGATGAGTCCTGCCTCACACACAGAACTGTCGCCATCTATAGACAAAAAGAGACAGAACCCAGGGACAGGCAGGTATAATTTAGCTGTTGGGGAAATTACCACAGCTGGGAGAAGAGCCTTCCTCTCCCTGCCAGGACTTTCACCTCCAGCTGGTGATTCCTCCAGGGAGTGGGGCTGACAGCTGAAGTGTGAAAACAAACCCTAAGTCCTGGGACAACTGTGTTAGACTCTTAATCCTGCCTGGTCTTCACCTGGATGGATGGAGGCAGACAGACAGACAACCTGGGAGGACACTCCGTCCTCATGACTTATTTTCACCTCCCTTTCTCCTCTAGTTGAGCCCCAGGTGACTGTGTACCCGACAAAGACGCGGCCCCTGGACCACCACAACCTCCTGGTCTGCTCTGTGAGCGGCTTCTACCCCGGAAACATTGAAGTCAGATGGTTCCGGAACAGCCAGGAGGAGAAGACTGGGGTTGTGTCCACAGGCCTGATCCGGAATGGAGACTGGACCTTCCAGACCCTGGTGATGCTGGAGATGGTTCCTCAGAGTGGAGAGGTTTACACCTGCCAGGTGGAGCACCCCAGCCTGACCCGCCCTGCCACAGAGGAGTGGAGTGAGTGGGAAGCTCCTGACTTGTGAATCCCCGCCCACAGGAAGGAGTTGGGTGTCCTGGCTTACCCCCAGCCTGTCAACCCTCTGATCCCGGGATTTGGGCTGAAAACCTAAACATGGCCTCCTTTCTCAGGGGCACAGTCCACATCTGCACAGAACAAGATGCTGAGTGGAGTCGGGGGCTTTGTACTGGGTCTGCTCTTCCTTGGGCTGGGGCTGTTCATCTACTTCAGGAATCAGAAAGGTAAGGAGCCTGGTGGGGGCCAAGATTCCACAGCATTTCAGAGAAGAGCCATGGTCCTGTTCTCGGGATGTCACTGGCCCTGTGACCTCAGGTTTCAATGAACTCTGCACACAACAGTCTGTAGTTACTCGATTGAACCCTAAGTAGTGATAACATATGGAGATGGGGAAGTTAGGGTGATTCTGACTTGAGAACTGGGAGCAGAGCAAAAATGAAGAAGAGCCACTGGGCTGGTGTGTGACTGAGGCTCCCTGAGCCCCTCTCTCTGTCCACACTCCCCCTGCCCTGGCTGCTGTGGGCTGTGGTGTCAGAGGAATCTCAGGTAGCAGCTCAGAGTCTGGGGACATGCGTCTGTGGACAGATCTGTCTCCATGCACTTACGGGTCTATTTTGTTCTCTTTTCTAGGACAGTCTGGACTTCAGCCAACAGGTAACACCCTTCAGTCTTCCCTCAGAGACAGATCTGCTTCCCCTACAGTGTGGGCTGGGGTGTGATGGAGCCCAGACAGAAACACTGGGGAAGATGTAGATCCCAGGGTCCGGCCAGGCGGTTCGCACTGAGCCTTGTTCCTGCACTTACTGAAGGCCTGTGCTCTGAAGCAGCGTTGACTTGGGGCTTGAGAAGTTCCTCTGCTCACATCATGCTGTCAGGAGAGGCCTGGGGTGGTGAGAGAAGCCACTGCAGGGTCAGGTCTGGAAAGGCCACTGTCCCCTGTGCTCTGCAGGACTCCTGAGCTGAGGAGAGGTGACAAGGCTGGAGGAAGAAGCTCCCCTGTCTCCATGGCATGAAAACGTGTCCTGTCTGGTTCGCATTCCTCCATTGACAGTGCTACCCAGGACCCGGCTCCTCCTGACCCTGGACCCTGCAGACCTGTGCTCCCTGATGGCCTGCTCAGCCCCTGCCTGGGCCTGCTGCCCCAGGACAGAAGTTCTCTCACCTCCCTTGTCCCACGCCCTTCTGTCCCCCACCCTTTGTCTGGAGCTTCTGAGCCAGATGCTGTCATGACGCTTTCTCACATTTTTCTCAAATAAACAAAGAGTGAAAATCACCTGCCTCATTGACTTTCAGGAAGAAATAGCAAACGGAAAGAAATGACCTGCTGTAAGACATTGTGCAGGATGAGCATGGCAGATTGTATATAAGAAAGAAAAATTCAGTGTTATACATTACCTGTTAATTAGAATAATTTTCTGAATTGGATTGAATTTGAAAGACAACACATAATTAGATCACACACAGTCGTTCAAGCACACAAGAAGGGAATCCCTGAGACTGTGTCAGAGGAGGGAGATGCTGCTGTGGCCCTTGTCACAGTGTGGGTGAAAACACACTCAGGGCGATGCTCTGAGTCCTAAGCTCTGTCCTTTGCTCTATGGAGCAGCTGGGTGGGAAGAGAAATGTGCTTGCATTGATTGAGAATCTGGAAGGTTCTGCTGTGGGGTTCCACCTGATGCAGCAGTGTCCAGACACTGAGGTTTTCCTCTGTCCTCCACACACAGAGACACACACTAAAAAACAAAATAAAACAAAACAAAAATAGTGAATCATTAAGTGTAACAATTAATTCAACTACAATGAAATAAAGAAACCAAGCAAAATGATGGCTTTCAAAAGTTTATATGCTGGTCAGTTATTTCCTGAGGAAAACATGTTTCCTAGAGAAATTTCAAGAGAAAACAAACCCGTGAGGATCCGGGACGTGGCTCAGTGGATGAAAGCCCAGGCTGTGTGATCCAATGGACCTGATTTCACTCCTAGAACCCACACAAAGGTTAGAGGAACAATTTTCCAAAGTTTTCCTCCTAGACATATGGACACACATTTTTAAATGGAAAATTTTAAATTAAATGGGAAAAGGAAAAAATGTGGTTTAAAGCCTGATTTTATAGAATGCTAAAACATATATATCTATTTTCTTTCCTCATGTGTGTGCCCATGTGTGAACATGTTTATGAACATGCATGTGCAAGCTGGAGACACACTTGTGTTTTCCTGAGTTACTCTCCACCTTCTTTTGAGACACAGTCTCTCAGTGGACCGAGAGATCTCTGGTTGATCCCTCTGTCTCTGCCTCCCAGACAATGGGATTCCAGGTCCCATCACCCCAGGCCTGGCTCTTTATGTGGGTGTTGGGACCCTAAGTTCAGGTCCTCACACTTGTACTTCAGCACTTACTGATGGAGTCGTGACTCCTGCTGTACGCATCCATTTCAATAAATACATTTGACATCTATTTTCTGTTGATTAATGTGCAGTCAGAATCAGAACCCCGAATGCTGAGACTGATGTAAGAACGAGAAGAGGTTGAAGTGGATAGAAGAATCTACTCCCAGCTCAGTCCTGTCAGTAAAATAAGTCGCTGATGAATAAAATTAAAACATAAATGAACACAAAACAGCATGTTATTGGGTCCATCACCATCACCCATTACTACCATCACTGTAAACACATGGGAGGATAAAAATCCCCTCTGACCCTCGAAGCTTTGGTGGGCAGGGGTACAATGTGTTCGGAAAATGCTTTGACAATGTCTTAAAAAGTTGTGCATCTTAGCCCGGTGATGGTGGCACATGTCCTTAATTCTGGCACTGGGGAGGCAGAGGCAGGCAGATCTCTGTGAGTTCGAGGCCAGCCTGGTCTACAGAGTGGGTTCCAGGACAGTCAGGGCTACACAGGGAAACCCTGTCTTGAAAAACAAAACAAAAACAACAACAACAAAAGTCGCTCAATTTCCATATAACTCAGCAATGCCACCTCTTAGAACTTGTCACCCTTAGAACTTGTCTAAAAAAAAAGCAAAACAACCCCCGCCTCCAGGAAGGTAGTGGCACAGATATTTGGAAAAACATTGGCTTCCGTAGCCACACCACGGAGACAACCCAGATCCCCACCATCTGGTAACAGGGAACCACAGCCACCTTCAGGATGCCACTCAACAGTCCTGTGAGTCAAGCACAGGAAGAGGAATGAACCTGGGAAAATTGTGAAGTGAAGGAGACCAGACACCTAGACTGCAGGTCACGTGTGACCCCCTGATGCACAACAGGGCTGCTGCTCCTGGTCTCAGGCCCTCACTGTGAGACTCCCAGGTGACAGGACAGTGAACTGCACTGGGGTGGGTTTCCACAGCTCCCACCCAACCTACCACCTGACCCTGGATCTGTAAACTTCTGTGCATGCTCAGAGGCTGAGCTCCCTCTTTTTTGGAGCCCAGTAGCCAATCTTAAAGAGAAGGCAGGTTCCATCCCCCAGTGCCCCCTTCAGTCGTCGTCATTGTCGTCCCCCCCAGTCCCTCCCATCCCCCCCTCCCCCCTCCCCCCCCCCCCCCCCCTCGCACAGCACCAGGTCAGGCTCAACACTGTTATGGGACCACACTGAAACAGAAAACAGAGGCATTTTTTTTTCCAGAGTAACAAGAGAGATACGACCTTGTGCCTTGTGGCAACACTGAGATCACATGCTGAAAACACAGAGATCTTCCCCAGTGCTGGCTCAGCAGACCCCAAAGAGCCACATCCAGACTCCTCACTGTCGGCTGACTGTGCTCACCCAGTTTCTCCTTCCTCCCTGTCTGTTATCCTGACCCTGGCAGGGCTGCCTGCAGCCACACACCTGCCTGACACAGTTCTCCCGCCCTCTATTCCAGCATCCAGTCCCAGGGCGGCTCTGGTCTCTTCATCCTGTATTGTGCTTCCCACTGCTGTGGGATGGTCTGTATGTCAAGTGTGTTGCTGATTGGTCAATAAATAAAACACTGATTGGCCAGTGGCCAGGCAGGAAGTATAGGCGGCACAAGGAGGAAAATAAAGCTGGGAAGTGGAAGGCTGAGTCAGAGAGACACTGCCAGCCGCCATGATGACAAACAGCATGTGAAGATGCCGGTAAGCCACGAGCCATGTGGCAAGGTATAGACTAATGGAAATGGATTAATTTAAGCTGTAAGAACAGTTAGCAAGAAGCCTGCCACGGCCATACAGTTTGTAACCAATATAAGTCTCTGTGTTTACTTGGTCGGGTCTGAGGCTGTGGGACTGGCAGGTGAGAGAGATTTGTCCTGACCGTGGGCCAGGCAGGAAAACTCTAGCTACATCCCACAGTCACCTACCCGCTGTAACTGATCTGTAGTTGTCGATCCCAAGGCAGCCAGAGAAAGCTTTTGCTTTGAATCCACTATGGAGAGCCACAGGAATGCTGACATTTAATTCATGTGAGAACAGTCCTCTGGGTTCAGAGTCTGCAGCAAAGGTCTGTGCAGACCGACTCAGGTTTCCAGAAACCACCTCAACCGCCCCTTCCTCAGGAAATCAGCTTCCGTTCTGCCTCCTCACATCAGCAGAAGTGAAGAGACTGCCTCTGCTTTGCCCTCCCTGGAGTTCAGCCCAGACCACCCCTGGTTTGGGGGCATTTGTAGCACTGTTTTATCCAAACGATCATTCTCTTAAATTAATAATGAAGGAAATAAAGAGATATACCATTTTAAACAGCTTACTTTTGATACTCCTAAGTTATAGAAACAATGTACAGATTTCCTGTCCTGTGTGAGTCAGTCTAGTCCTCCTAAAAAGAGATGTGGGGGCTGGAGGGCTGGCTCAGTGGTTAAGCACACTGGTTGCTCTTCCAGAGTATCCTGGTTCAATTCCCAGCACCCACATGAAGGCTCACAACTGTCTGAAACTCCAAATCCAGGACCCTAGTGTCATCTTCTAGCTTCTCTGGGCACTGCATGCATATGGTGTAGACCTCACAGACATACATGCAGGCTAACGTTCATATACATAAAATATTCAAATCCTAAAAATAAATGTATATCATTTATAAATTTTCAGAATGATGTGAATGAGTTTTGACAGCTTTATTTTTAGCTGTAATCTACTGTGTGCCTGTCATATGATTTTTTTCTGCAATTGTTATTATATAATTATATCATTGGGAAAGCTCACTTTAGCTTCCCTTGATCAGCACATGTCACAGTGACCTAGTTTCTAGGTCGTGGCTTATCTGTTGGTCACATTAGTGTCATCTTCTTCTTGGTGCAATTAAGAACTCCCCCATAATAATGGATTGTAGGGGTCTCTGCAAATACCTCGCCAGCAGAGTAATGATCTCTGTGAGACAAGAAGGAATCCAGTTCAACATGACTCAGGAGCTCCTATTGTCAAACTTCTAGAGTTTGACACTGAGCAGTTTATTTTAGGCATGTTTACATACAATATAATTAGGAAAAATGTCTCTTAGTATAACACAATTCCTAGCTAACAATAAAGCTTAAGGCACAATTACATTGAAACCTTTTCCAAAGTGCATGTAACCTCTTCCATGAAGATGGGTTCCACAAATAGACTACATGTGTCATCTTCAGGACTGGGGGAGGACATGGTGTGGACCTAGTCATACAGAGAGAGTAGGGGTCACCAGGCTAGTAGCCACACCCATTCCCAGCCTTCTGGGTGGTAACAGGTAACACAGCATTCCCCTTGAAGAGACAATTGTTTGTCTTTAACATTCCTGGGTTCTCTAGTGCTTTCCTGTGAGTGTTTATATAATTTTTTTAAAGGAAAAAATAGTGACTTTAATAGAGGTCAGGGTTGAATGCATTACCTCTACGGCTATTCTAATTAATATAGGCAAGCATAAGAGAATCATAAAAATAGATAACAGAGGACCAAGAAAGGGAGAAGCCATCTTAACCACGATAGTCATTCAAAGGTCACTTGAGAAATTTTGTTTATCTCTTTATGCAAATAATTAATTTGATCATCAATAGGAGAAAAATGTGGCATATTAAAAGAAACACATGCCAGGGAATTGTTGACAACCAAGATAATATGTAGTATTAT
Organism: Peromyscus eremicus; assembly: GCF_949786415.1. Lineage (NCBI taxonomy): Eukaryota > Metazoa > Chordata > Mammalia > Rodentia > Cricetidae > Peromyscus > Peromyscus eremicus. The sequence goes on along the minus strand of NC_081432.1, from coordinate 2,876,521 downwards.
TACAAATAATCTATAGTAGCTGTATTTCATAAAACTGTGGTCCTCAATTCACCCATCTCTTGATTAATCTATGCTAATACTTTTGCCGTGACATTCGTAGTTTTACTAATCATGCAGGCCATCTCTGGGACCTCCCTCTGTAGTCCAGTAAATCCTGGGATGAGCAGTAAAGCGTGGTTGTGGCTACAAACATTATAGGGTAAGTAGATGCAAAGAATCGTTACAGTTTCAGGAGAGTTCTTGATTCTATTGATCAATCACAAAGATTTACTGAGCAAGATGGTGTAACACTGTCTATTCCATATAGCTCTTTGTAAACCACAGGGGGGGGGCTTATAAGTAGTGTTTTCACACACACACACACACACACACACACACACACACACACAAGTCCATCCAAATGCAGCTGTTTACCAGAGGGAAAGGTGTGATTAGAGGTGGAATTCCAGTAAGGAGGGATGTAAGTATATTCAGAGCATAAACAATGTGATTAAAAAAAAAACCCATCACTGCCAGGAATATGGGGAAAAGCCCTATGGATATGGGTACAGGTAGATTCCATACTGTCCCTGTTATTTGTATATAGTGCTTATGAGTAACTCCATGCCATACAAATGCCTTTTTTAAGAGCCCAGTGATAGAAGTCTCTTCTGATACGTAAAGATCATTCTTGTTCACTGCCATGCTCCAAATGAAGCCAGTGCTTAATTTCTAAACCACTGGCAAAAGATAGCACTAATCTAGGTACAATAATATCAACTTTTGTAGAAATGAGTTATGGGGTCTTCCTTTTCCTCGTGGTCCATTGGTCACCAGTGTTAGTTTTTTAGCTGCGTTGTGTTCTTACCCAGCAAGGAAATGCCACGAAACACGACAGAATCCGCTAACAAAGAGTTTTATTAAAGGTAAAGGGACAGAGAGTGAACAGGCCTGCGGGAAACACGTGTGTGGAGAAGGGGGGAGCCAGGAGCATGGCGCCTGATTTTAAATGCTGGGCGTGGACAGATCAGCGTCACTACTACACGCAAGCGCGTAGGTCACATGGCCACGTTGCGCGCTTACGTGGCCAGTGAAACGTCACGCGTCTCAGTCGCGCGAGATGCCCTGACCCGGAAATGGCTATCCTGACCTGGGCCTGGCTAGACGGAAGTGTCCGCCAGGCATATGCGAACACGCCTGACCGTGGGGGCGTGTTGTAAATCTTTCATTCCTGACTCTTTGTTTTTAAAAAAGAAAAAAATTGTGGTTGACTGGGTATGGGGGCGACGTTTCTCTCAAAGACTGCTTCCAGCTGAATAGTGGGCGTTGGTTGGCTCTTGGGGGCATGGGGATGAGAGAGTATCTTGTGAAGTCCTGGAATGATGGTGGGCAGGTCCTGGAATGAAGTTCTGCCGTCCCCTCGTTCTGCAGCTGTCCATCCGTGCTGTGGCTGAGAACCTTCCGTGCTGTGGCTAGGAACCTTCTGTTTGACAAGATACTGTTGACATAGAAAAGGCTTAGAGAGAAAGAATCATTATTATTTTATTTTGGAGTTTGTATTTGTCTGAGGTAGATCTGGCTTGTCCAGATAGAGACATGTGATATTTACCTGAGGTAGATCTGGCCTTAGTACTCTGCTTAATTTTTATCTGAGACAAGCCTTATTAGAGGTAGTTTATTTAAGGCACCTGTTTCCCTTATTAGGTTAGCACTTAGGAAACGCAGGTGATCAGTTACTGAGTACTGAAGAATGATAGATTATTGTATTACATTATTCCTTACCGCCTGGATATTGATGGTCCTTTTTGCCTCCGGCTCTGTGTGGCCCTGGTTGGGAAATGAAGGGGTGATACCTTATTCCTCTGGAATTGGTGACAAGGCAGTGGATCCTGGTGTCCTCTGGAGCTTGAGAGTGAGAGGCCCTGTTTGTTTCACTGTATATGAAGAGAGATTTTTCTGGGGTGGAGGTGAGATAAAAGGTTTTAGATGAGACAGGTGGACCCAGTGAGGAAAGCCCTCGAGTTTAGCAGCTGTAGGAGTCACAAGAATTACCTTGAAGGGTCCCTGCCACTTAGGGGAAAGGGGTGAAGGGCGCTGGCCTGGAGGAAAGAGAAGAACCTGATCCCCAATATGTATTGGAGGTGGACAATTATTGTCACACGGCTGAGGTAATGAACAGTCTGCATAGCTCCATAGAATAGACCTTAGGTGACATAAAAGAGGAGTTAACAGGCTATCTGGAATAGTTGGAGGTTTGGATAAAAGACCTGGTGTTAGAACTGGCCTTCCATACATTAGTTCAAACGGAGAGATTGAAAGAGGCTTTTTAGGAAGAGCCCTGAGCCTGAGGAGAGCTAGAGGCAATAATCTTACCCAGTCGAGATGAAGTTCCTGTGACATCTTAGTAAGAATAGTTTTTAAAGACCGGTTGGTACGCTCCACCTTTCCTGAGGATTGAGGACGGTATGGGATATGAAAATTCCAGGGAATATTTAACGCCTTAGCTAGTGTCTGAGAGACCTGAGAAGTGAATTCTGGGCCATTGTCAGACTGGAGAGAAGCAGGGACTCCGAACCGAGGAATTTCTCGGAGAAGGAGGTCTGCAACTGTCTGAGCCCGCTTATTAGAAACCGGATATGCCTCCACCCAATTTGAAAATGAGTCCACCATCACAAGGAGATACTTAACTTTCCTGACGGTGGGCATATGAGTAAAATCGAGCTGCCAGTCAGTCCCTGGAAGGGAACCTCTAGCCTGGTGGGTGGGAAAAGGCTGACTCCTGTACTTGGTATTGGGATCTGTTTTTTGGCAGATCTCACAAGAGGCAGTAATAGTTCTTAAGAACTGTAAATCCTCCGAGGTGGGCTGCAGGTGAGCTTTTACGAATTGAGACAGAGCAAGATTATTAGGATGAAAGAGCTGGTGTAGATAGGAAAGAATTTGTCTAGTGTCTGGAGTTCCCTGAGTGAGGGTGTAGGCTGTACTGTATGGATTCCCTGTGGTGGGTGAGGTGAGACTTGGCCCTAGAGGGCCGCTGTCCTGGCTGCCTGGTCAGCCCGGTTGTTTCCCCTAGAGATGATGGAGCTATCGGTCTGATGAGACCGGCAGTGGACAATTCCTATAGCCCTGGGGAGGTGGGAAGCCTCCAGCATGGCCATTATTTGGCCTGAGTTAGATATGGATCCCCCTTTTGTTGTGAGAAGCCCACGCTCCCTCCAAATAGCAGCATGGGACAGGAGAATATGAAAAGCATATTTGGAGTCTGTGTAAACATTTAGGGATTGTCCCTGTGCCAATTGGAAGGCACGGGTGAGAGCTATCAGCTCAGCCTGCTGGTTAGTGGTGTGTGTAGGTAATGCCTGTGCCTCCACTGTCTCAGTATCTGACACTATGGCATAACCTGCTTTACGGGTCCCTTCATATAAGAAGGAGCTGCCATCTGTGTACCAGGTATAAGTAGCCTGAGGCAATGTGCCCTCCTGTATGTGTGAAGGGTGAGGTAACAGCTCTTCTAAGGTTTCAGTGCAGGAATGAGAAGGAGAATAGTCACCGTTAGGTTGAGGAAGGAGGCTTGAAATATTGAGAGGTGGACAGGTCCGGAAAGTAAGCGTCGCATCCTCTAGTAATGCCACCTGGAGAGAAAGAACTTGGGAAGGAGGTAAAGTTTGTAAGCCTTTATAAGTTAAAAGATGGGACAGGTTATGGTGAGAGAAAACAGTAATGGATGACCCAAAACTTAGCTTCTTTGATTCCCGAATAAGGAGCTCTGCAGCTGCTAAGGCACGGATGCAAGGTGCCCAGCCCTGACTGGTAAGGTCTAGCTTCTTTGACAGATAGGCTACAGGTGCAAAGGAGGGTCCCAGCTGATGCCCTAGAGTTCCCAGGGCAAATCCCTCCTTCTCTGCTACATAGAGGGAGAAGGGACGGGTTAAGTCTGGGAGATGGAGCGCTGGAGCCTGAAGAAGAGCCTGCTGGAGCCTATGGAAAGGTTTAGTGACAGGATGAAGGAGGGGCTCGTGCGGTGAGCCCTGAGCTGCCTCGTATAAGGGGCGAGCAAGGAGAGAAAAAGATGGAATCCAGGACCGTACAAAGCCAGCTATTCCTAGGAAAGACAGAATCTCCTGTTTAGTAGAAGGGACTGTGAGGGACTGGATTAGACGCTTCCTGTCTACAGTAATAGCCTTGTGAGTTGGAGTAATGGATAGACCCAAATAGGTGACCTGGGGAGTTGACAACTGAACTTTAGAAGGAGATACCCTGTAACCCCGGCTGGATAAGAAATTTAGGAGAGCAGAGGTGTTAGTTTGGCTAACCTGTAAGGACGGGCTACAGAGTAAAATGTCATCTACATACTGTATTAGTTTAGAGCCAGGGAGAGACAGAGAAAGCAGGTCAGAGGCCAGAGCCTGACCAAATAGGTGTGGACTGTCTCTGAATCCCTGTGGCAGAACAGTCCAGGTCAGCTGTGTGGACCGGTGAGTGTCAGGGTCAGTCCAGGTAAAAGCAAAGATATTTTGAGACTGAGGACTGAGAGGAATAGAAAAGAAGGCGTCTTTGAGATCTAGAACTGAGAAGTGAGAGGTTCCTGAAGGGATAGTGGACAGGAGAGTATAAGGGTTAGGCACTACAGGATGGAGAGGGACCACTGCAGAGTTAATGAGCCGGAGGTCTTGAACCAGGCGGTAGGTTCCATTAGACTTTTTAACTGCAAGAATGGGAGTGTTAAAAGGTGAAGAGGTTAGGCGAAGCAGCTTTTTCCTGAGAAGGTCAGAAATGATAGGCTTAAGTCCTCTCAGGCTCTGGAGTGAGAGAGGATACTGAGCTTGGGTGATATACCTGGCAGGATCTTGTAGCTGGATAATAACAGGCTGATGGTGCCTAGCAATAGAAGGGTTCTGGGTATCCCAGACTTTTGGGTCTACCTGAGAAGCTGGTAGGGGAAAAGAATTGTTAGAATCAGAAGAGTGAGTGGCTAGGAGAAGGAGGAGAGGAGCTGCTGGCGCGTCTGGGATGAGGCGAATATGTGGAGCGAAAGAAATGGACGCTCCTACCTTAGCTAGAAGATCCCTCCCCATTAAAGGTACAGGGCAGCTTGGCACCACTAAGAATGTGTGTGTGAGAGGGATGCCCCTGAAAATGCAATTAAGTGGTGGTGTCTGGTGAGGTAGATAAGGCTGTCCCCCAACCCCGACAATAGGGAGACGAGCAGGAGAGGTGGGCCCCCAAAACTCTCTCAGGACAGAGTAGGTAGCTCCGGTGTCCAAAAGGAACGAGATGGGGCGCCCATTGACTTTTATAATTACCCTAGGTTCCCTGTGTGAGATGGGAGTGGCCGGGGCGGAAACCGGGCAGCGTCAGTCCTCGCTGTAAGCCAAGCCTACAAAGTCAGCTGGGGGTTGGTCTTCATCTGGCGTTCCTATGTCGCTTGGGACATTAGGACAGTCAGCTGACCAGTGACCCTTTTGGTAACAGTTTTGACAAGGCTTTGTCGGTGCCCTTCGTGGGCCGGCGGTACAAGCCCGGGCCCAATGGCCTTCTCTCCCACACTTGAAACAGGGACCAGACGGCTTTCGGGGAGCCGGTCGGGCAGTGCTTGCCAGCATCTGGCAGCTCCTTCTATGGGCTTTTTCATCTCTACCATGGTACACCTTAAATGCTATCGCCAGCATATCTGCCTGTGGAGTTAGAGGGCCATTCTCCAAACGTTTAAGTTTATCCCTAATGTCAGGGAAGCTCTGTGAGACAAAGTGGGTCATTAGCAGCTGCCTGCCCTCAGGGCTCTCTGGGTCTAAGCTAGTGAACTGAAGTAGAGCCTTGGTGAGCCGCTCTAGGAAATGAGACGGATTTTCGTCCTTATCTTGAATAACCATTTTTAGTTTTTCATAGTTTACTGGTTTTAGGGCAGCCTTACGGAGACCTGTCAGGAGACAGGTAATAAACCTATCTCTGGCTAGACAGCCACCCTGGGTGTTATAATCCCAGTGCGGCTCCCGGTCAGGAACCGCCTCAGCTCCTGGAGGGTGTGAAAGGTTAGTTTGATGGATTTCGTCTGCGTGAATCCTAGCCTGCTCCCAAACCCGCCTGCGCTCCTCAGGAAGTAAGTTATTAGAAAGTATCATGAATATATCATGAAAGGTGAGACTATAAGATTGAGTTATATATTGAAACTGTTTAATAAATGCAGCAGAATTAGAAGTATAAGAACCCAGCTTAGTTTCTATCTGAGAGAGTTCTGTTAGAGAGAATGGAACATGAACTTTAACCAGTCCATCCCGGTTCAGGCATAGCTAAGAGCATATGAGCAGGAGAGAAGGAATCCAGAAGAGATGGTTTAGCATAGAGAAAGAAAAATAATTATGTACGGAAACTCTTTCCATCTGCCTGAGCGCTGAGAGTAATTAGATAAGTCCCGTAAAATATCGGGATCTAAGGAGCCGCTCGGCGGCCATTTTTGTTGTTTTCTAAAGCATACTTTGGCCATTTTTTAGAACATAGACGAATTAGCTTAGGAATCTTTATGTGAGGCATTAAACTGAGAGGTTTTAAAGCTTCAACCAGACAGCCTAACGGAGAGGAAGGAGTAACAGGGTTGGAAGCCTTGTTTCCCATGTCTGCAGCAGAGAGGCAGAAAAAAAATAAAAAAGAAAAAAAACAAACGTGATCCGGAGCCAAGGCCCCAGGCGTCCCCAAGGCCAAGGACGGATACCGGGCACAAGCCGCTCCTTGGCTCGTCAGCCACAGAAGCGGGGACCCCTGCCACGTGAGGAAAGGATTCCCCGGGAATCCAGACAGCGTCTGCCGCTTCGTCAAGTCGGATGAACGCGTCGGCCCCACGTGGCCCCCAGGACGCACCCAACGGCGGTGGTCCCAACGCGAGATATATCTCAGGCTGCAGACGTGGGAGAGGGCTAGAAATCTCAGGCCTGCGATAGGGGCCGACCGTAGCCAATGAAGACCGTGGCCGGGGGTTCCCCCGGTCTCAAGAATAATTGTGAGGCGCCGGACGATCAACGGTCGTTTTCACAAATTCAGGAAACCGTTTACGCTGGCCAAAAATGGGGGGACTCACCAATCGGAGAAAGCGGTGTTGTATGGAATTTTTGCGGTCAGGCGAAATGGAGAGCGGTCTGTCGCGTACGGAGCAGAGTGTTGCAGTCCCCGGTTTACGGGTTTCCAGTCGCAGGGCTCCTGGAAGCGCCCGCTCGGTCTCGGCACCAAATGTTAGTTTTTTAGCTGCGTTGTGTTCTTACCCAGCAAGGAAATGCCACGAAACACGACAGAATCCGCTAACAAAGAGTTTTATTAAAGGTAAAGGGACAGAGAGTGAACAGGCCTGCGGGAAACACGTGTGTGGAGAAGGGGGGAGCCAGGAGCATGGCGCCTGATTTTAAAGGCTGGGCGTGGACAGATCAGCGTCACTACTACACGCAAGCGCGTAGGTCACATGGCCACGTTGCGCGCTTACGTGGCCAGTGAAACGTCACGCGTCTCAGTCGCGCGAGATGCCCTGACCCGGAAATGGCTATCCTGACCTGGGCCTGGCTAGACGGAAGTGTCCGCCAGGCATATGCGAACACGCCTGACCGTGGGGGCGTGTTGTAAATCTTTCAACCAGACCACGAGGACAAAGAGAGAAGTAAGTGTCAGAGAGAGTTCAGACACTAGGGAATACAATGGAAAGAGCCTTCTGGGAGACAGCTTCAGTCTTTATCAGACAGCTCAACTTTATTACAGAGGGAGGGGAATGTATAAAATGGGGACAGCAGCCACAGCATCACCTATTTTGCGTTTGGCAGCCAGGTCCTACCATAGAGCTGGAGCACAATACCTAATTATCATATGGGCGGCAGGGGAGAGCATCTGCAGGGACCTGTGTCAAAGGTCGCACCTAAGATGAGTCAGGCATCCAGACTTATGGACAGCTTCCAAACAAGGTCAGGCATCCAGGCCTAGAGACACTATGCAAAGAGGGTAGAGAGGGAGTCCTGCTGCAAAGGGAGTCCTCCATATTACACCGAGCTCAGAGATCTGTCTGGACACAGTGAACTGCAACCTGAATCACTGGGGTCTCCCAACAACGCATCAGATATTCCTTTTGTCATCTTTATACAACTATAATTTCCACTATCAGAGCTTTCTAAAGAGTTCTTAGTTATGATAAAAATCTGTAATATTGCATCATACTGATCAATTAGATTAGTCCAACCAAAATAACCCCCATTCAGGTGGCTAAACGTTTGTACACCATCTTTTGTTCACACAACTTGTGCTAAAGGATAAAAACAACCCTTAGCGTGGTAAAACAGCATCACACTGTCTACAGCATCACACTGTCTACAGCATCACACTGTCTACAGCATTACACTGTCTACAGCATCACACTGTCAACAGCATCACACTGTCAACAGCATCACACTGTCTACAGCATCACACTGTCTACAGCATCACACTGTCTGTCTACAGCATCACACTGCCTACAGCATCACACTGCCTACAGCATCACACTGTCTACAGCATCACACTGTCTATAGCATCACACTGTCAACAGCATCACACTGTCAACAGCATCACACTGTCTACAGCATCACACTGTCTACAGCATCACACTGTCTGTCTACAGCATCACACTGTCTACAGCATCACACTGTCTACAGCATCACACTGTCAACAGCATCACACTGTCTACAGCATCACACTGTCTACAGCATCACACTGTCTACAGCATCACACTGTCAACAGCATCACACTGTCTCCTATTACAGGTGTGCCATTTATTCCCACAGACAAAGGCGTTTGGTGGTCTCTGGGATGCTGTCCTTGTGGGGTGCATCAAAGTGGAAGCCGTCTGGGACTGTGTTCAGTTTCAGGAAAGACACAGTCCTAACCTCATCCTGATGTTAAAAGAACATCAAGCCCTTTCCACTGATTAGTTTCTAGAGCTTTTCATCTGACATGTCATGTTTCAACAGGAATGGATTTTTTAAATTTACTTTTTGTTTTCAAGGCAAGAAAACTCAGCTGAAGGAATGCACCACACATTTCCTCCAGTCTCCAAGCTACTCATGTCCCATCCATTGTAACTTTCCATTTACTAGACCCATTCTTGAAGACCTCATCTCAAATGTTTCCCTCCTTCCATTATGTCCTCTCTACATTCACAGCCCTGCATGCCCTCTATACTGAATTACCACAGAACACGGGACATGGTGTTGCCTCAATTCTAGGATAGCAGAGAACTGGATTCTTTCCAACTGCCTCAAGAAAAATAGTATTTCTTATTTTTCCCCAAATGGTGAGATCCCATTTCTGTCCTGATCTGATGTAGTTGAGCTTGATCGGCAGTATACCAAGACACAGGACCAGAGCAACAGATCACAGTTAGGAACTCTGTGACCACCACTGGGTCACATAAGAAGGACACCTATGTGGAGCTTCAGGTATCATTACACATGATAAATGCAATTGTGTTCTTCCCAGAATAGGATAATGAAGGAGATATGGGGTCTCCTGAAGGAAGGAGAATTCCATTCATTAAACTAAGTGTCTAGTCATTATAGATAGCCATGAATTCAAGTAACTAAAGCCATTCTGATAAACAAATGTCTTCAAAAGGTGACTGTGAAGCAGTGTGATGTTGTAGCTGAACTGGTGAGATATGGAATCGTGGAAAACTCTTGAATCTAGAGTATATTGTTTGCCAACTGGCATATTGGCAGTAAAATGTCCTCGTATGAGGTTAGTCGGGATCACTTGATCTCTCCCTCAGTGGGGGTGACAATGGTACTTACCCTACTGTGACAACAGAATTAAATAAAAATAAGATGGATAAAAGGCCCTGGGGATCCAGCTTATCTCTTTCCCATCAATGCTCTCAGCCTGTCCTCAGAGCTCCTCTCTTTCCTTTATCTCACTCCTGACCCACAGAAGGGTCTTAGAGTTGGGAAATTTTCTTCTATGATTTTTTTGAAAATATCTTCTGTGCCTCTGGCCTGGGCTTCTTCTCCTTCCTCTGTCCCTAATATTCATAGATTTGGACTTTTTCTGGAGTCCCAGATTCCCTTGAGGTTCCATGCCTGGATTTTCGTTGTTGTTTGGTTGATAGGTTTTTGTTTTGTTTTTGTTTTTTAAGATTTAACATTTTGCTTGACTGAGGTATTCATTTCTTCTACCTTGTCTTCAATGCCTGAGAATCTCTCTTCCATGTCCTGTACTCTGTTGGTGAGGTTTTACTCCAAGGCCTTTGTTTGACATCCTAAATTTTTAATTTCCAGTTTTATTTCAGTTTGGGTTTTTTTTTTAGTGACTCTTTTTGTTAAATTTTGCTCTTATATCTTGAATTATTTTCATTATTACACTCAACTGTTTGTGTTTTCACAGACTTTGTTAAGGGGTTGATTCATATCCTCTTCAAGGTCCTTGAATATATTCACAATTGCTATTTTGAGGTTCTTGTCTTGTACCTCAGCTATATTGCGTTTCTCAGGTCTACTGCAAAAGGGTAACAGACTTCTGGAGGAGGCGTATTGGCTGTGACAGTAGGTGACTTCAATACCCCACTCTTGCCAATAGACAGGTCATCCAGACAAAAGCAAACAGAGAAATCTGGAGTTAAATAATATAAACCTAATGGACCTAGCAGAGAACCTTCTACAGAACCGTCTACCCAAACACAAAAGAATATGTCTCTTCTTAGCAGCTCACGGAGCTCTCCAAAACTGACCAAATACTTGGAAAAAAGCAAGTCTCAACAGATATAAGAAAATGGAAACAACACCCTGCATCCTATCTGATCAACAGCAGAAAGTATACAAACTCATGGAAACTGAACAACTCACTAGTAGGTGAAAAGTGGGGCAAGACAGAAATCAAGAATAAATAAAAACTTCTTAGAACTGGATAGAAATAGAAACTCAACACATCCCAGACCACTGGGCACAGGAAGGCAGTTCTGAGGCAAGTTCAGAGCACTCAGTGCCTACATCAGAAAATAGCACAGAGCCCACATTAGTAACCTAGTGAGTTGCCTGAGAGCTCCAGAGCAACAAGAAAAAATAACAGAAAGAATAGACAGCAAGAAAAAACAAACAAGCTCACAGTCCTGGGTGACTAAAGCCACCCTGAGGTCCTGGGCTGGTGGGCGTCACCACAAGGAACAGATATGTGATGGTGAGGTGGGAAAGATTGAAAAACAGAGCGGAGCGTGCACTAGGGAGAGAGGTGGAACTGGGGGCATGAGGCGGTGAGAGGAGAGAGAGGGCTGAGATCGACATGCTGCCAGTGCTTGGTAGGGTTGGCGGGATGTGAGCAGCAGCCTGGAGCTAATGCAGATACAGACACAGCCCCTGAACCTGCTGCCTGGCCTTGGAAGCCCCGGAGCTCTGGGCAGTGATGGAGGCCCGAGACAAGGAAAGGATCACTCTCTGGATCAGACCTCCTGAGGGACCATCATGGTCCTCGATACCACAGGAAGCCACATTGGTGTCAGTCTCCATAAGCTGCCCCGACCTTGATGAAGCCTGAGATCCATGTGGACATATGCAGTCTGTGCCACTGCCCGATGCTGATGAAGGATATTGGATCACACTGTGATCCCTGAGATTGCGCTATTTACTGGAAAAACCTGTTTCTAGTTGTGGTGTGGCTCAGCCCTAGCACACACCTTTAATCCTAGAGCTTTCTGCTTGAGTATTGTAAACAGCATTCAATAAAGTCAACCATTAGTCAGGAGGCAGAGCAAGCAACCAGTTCACAGGAAGTGGACATAAGATTATTAAGAAAAACCATAGAGAGTAAGAGGGAGTCAGGAGAATGGATAGAGAAATGCACAGGAAGTAGAAGGGAGGGACATTGATTGGGAGAAGGTTGTTGAGATTGAGGAGAGAGAGATGTCTGGGACACTGGCTGGAAGAGGAATGTCAGCCAGGTGCTTTCTCTGTCTCTGAGCTGGCAGGCTTTCACCCCAGCATCTGGGTCCAGAGTCTTTATTGGTAAAAATTGAGTGATTGAGATTTAGTTAAAAACAGCATTTGGTGCTCTCACATGTAGCATGACCTCACTCACAGAGAAATCATGCCAGCTGGGGACAAACAAAGAGGTCGTCATATGTGGTAATACACCAGAGAAGTCCTCAAGGAAAGAGTTCCACAGTATTAAAAGGAAAATCTTTCCCATGTTAAGGATGGGAAATATCATAATTACAGAGCTACATTAGATGCTTGAAAATAGAAGCAGAATGAAAAGATAAATGACTTAACTGACATTGATATAATTCTGACTATAATCACTATCAGTCTGGTAATTCATATTTTATCCTTATTAGCCATAGTGGGGTTTTGTGCCAAATATGAAAAGTGGTTTGATAATTGTGCCAAATATGAAAAGTGGATTGATAAAATACAAGCCTTAGAAAGACATAAATGAAAACAAAAATATTCAGACACAGACAGAGGTATTTAGACAAGAATCTACCACACCACCTCATGAAGATACTGAAGAGGGGTGGCCCAAGGTGTTTCCCAATGGCAAAGGGTTACCTTGTAGGTTCCTTATTGATCTGTATTCTTTAGTCCACTGCCAGCCTTTGCCACATCTTCTGCGTGCTCCAGAAAGTCAGGGTCTTCTATTTGGATTATCTCTAGGAAAAAAAAAAAACATTGTCTCTAGGGAACACCTTGCCTCCAATCTCTTTTCAAATGACCTTGTTTCCCACAATTAAAACATCTGATATTTTGATTTTTCTTGAAACTTTTACAAATTACTTCTATCAGAGTAGCATCATAAACTACTGATATTGAAATCCAATATCAGCCTATTTCTAATCCATTCATCTATTGGTGCTGATCTTGTCTTTAAAGGCCTAATCACCCTTTTGCATTTTGAATTAGCATTTTCAAAAGCCAAAGATTCAATTAATACTTGCCTGTCTTCTGGATCTGATACTATTCTATTCACAGCTGAAGTCAATCTTTGCAAAAAAAAAAACTGAGAAGGCTTCTTTGGGGCCTTGTATAATTTTAGTAAATGACTCAGACTTCTTTTCTGATTCTTCAACCTTATCCTAAGCATTTAAAGCTGTTAAAGAACATTGTGCCAAGATGTCATCATCAAATCCAAACTGTCTTTGCAACTCAGCACACTGACATTCACCAAGAAACTGATCTTGGGAAATATTAATATCTCCAGCCCTATTCCATTGTTCTATGGCCCTAGCTTCCTCTTTCCACCATGTTTGCCATTGTAACTGAGGACCAGCTTCTAATATTGCTGCTGAAAAATCTTTCCAGTCTTGAGAGATAATTCTGTTCTGAGTTGTCCATGAATTTAACATCTGCTTCACATGCAGTTAAGGCATACAATACTTAAATCTCCTCAATTCTAATATTTCTATTAGATTCCATTTAACTTCTTCATAACCTTGAGGCTGCCTAGATCTCCTGGTAGTTCTTCTATAGTAGTGGGATAAACTAAAGTTGGTTTTCTAACAACCTTGGGATCCCCTCTTCAGGCTTATCATACATTTGCATGGTAGGTTCTTGCCTAAATTCCTCTGTGTCTGAGTATATTATCAATCCACTTTTCATATTTTGCACAAAAATGACCACTATGACCATTAAGGATCAAATATGAATTATAAGACTGATAATAATTATAATCAGTATTATTTCAATGTAAGTTAAGTCATTTTTCTTTTCATTTTCTGCTTCTATTTTCAAGCCATTTAAAGAAGCATTGTACAGGGTCCTGCATTATGATACTTCCCATCTTTAACATAGGAAAGATTTTTCCTTTTACTATTACTTAACTCTTTCCTTGAAGACTTCCCAGGTGTCTTACCAAATCTACTGACCTCTCAGTTTGTCTGCCACTGGCATGATTTCTCTGTCCTGTGTGTCATGCCCCATGGTGGGTATAAAATGTTGTTTTTAACTAAATTTTGATTGTTCTATTTTATCAACAATAACTCAGGAGCCAGATGCTGAAGTGAAAACTTGATAGCTCATATGAAGAGGCCTGACTTAACATTAGTGCAGCCATGACAGGCTGCAAACTAACAATATTAGAACTAGGCCTCACCCATACAATAACCAGGAAAAGCCACTAACTGTACCCTGTGGGGAACCAATCAGAATTGAGACAAACAAGTACTAAATGCTCTAGAACATTAAGGATAGCTTATATAATCTGTATATAGGTTGCCAATTTCCTTGCAGCAACACCAGTACCAATCACTGTTTGACAAAACTTTTGTGCCCCACTCCTGCCCAATCAGGAGTTCAACCCCTATCTGAATCCAGAATCCCCCTACTCACCCCATCCTTTACTCCTTAAAAACCCTGTCTCAACTTTTGCTTGGGGCACTCCCTGATCCAACTGCTAGGCTGGAACAGATGGAGAACCCAAGCTCAAGCTTGCAATAAAAGCTCTTTGCTTTTGCATACAAACTCAGACTCCTGCTGATCTCTCGGGTGCTCATAATGTGGGCATTAACACTGAGAGGCACAGAAATCACCAAGCTGCTTCTTCCTTCACCATCATCCCAGAGAGCTTTCTCTTATGCCATCTCAAACGAAACTCCAACCAGAGGCCCCTCCCTTTTACTTCCTGTACTTCTCTCTGTCTTTCGTTGTTGGGGAGGGGCCTATGGAGCCAGGTGCTAGTAAAGCTGGCCCCCAGGGAAAGTGTAGAGGGTGTACCCAAATTATTTACAAAAAAATATGATTGGAGCTTCAGGTCAAGAAAGATGATGTCAGTACATGATTCCCTCATAGACAACACTGTAAATACTGTAGACTAGGTGTGTGATTGGGTAACCTTTAAGCTGATCAGCCCAATGGGGCATTTGCCCCCCCTTGTTTTCTTTATGCTTTAAAAAGAGCTTGTTGTTTGTAAATAAATGAGTCCTTGCCTGACTTGGCTCCCTGCTGATTGTCTCCTGGGAAAAAGGGAGGCTGGGGAACGGGTGAGCAGCACACTTACCTTTCCTGGGTTCCAGGTCTCCCTTCTTGGGGGACCTAAGTTTCCTGTGGGGCAGGATCCCACTTCATCCTGACTCTCTCTTATTCCATATTTTTCCCCCTGTCAACTGGTTGCTTGCTCTTCATTTTATCTAATCCTGCAGAAAGTTCTTGGATTAAAGGTGTGTGCTAGGGCTTAGCCATACCACAGCTAGAAGCAAGTTTTTCAGTAAATAATGCAATCTTGGGGTTCATAGAATAGTTAAATATTGATATATGAAACATTGATATATGAAAAAAATATAAATAGAGTCACTGTGATGGCTGTTCTTGGTTGTCAACTTGACTCTATCTGGAATGAACTATAATCCAGAAATGGAGGGCACACTTGTGAGAGATTTTCTGCTTGGTTTGAAGTGGATGAATACACTTCTAGTCCAGACCTTTGAGGCAGGAAGGCACATTCTTTTAATCAGATCATGAGTCCTGAAGACCTTTAGTATGGGCCACACCTTCTGCTGGGGTTCTATATAAGGACATGGAGGAAGGAACATTTGGCTCTTTGCTTGCCCTCACCTTGGTAGCACATCAATTTCTTCAATGGTATGGGAGCCTACTTCTTTGGAATTCCAGCATATACAGAAGATCAGCTGAGATATCCAGTCATGTGGGATTTAGCAACTAGCAGAAACTTGGACTTTCCATTCACAGCTAGCCAATGTTGGATTCACTGGACTGCAGCCTATAAGTCATTCCAATAAATCCCATACATATACATGAGAGTAGGGGGAGATTCATTCCATAAGTTATGTGACCCTAGAGAACCCTGACTAATACAGTTACCAAATAATAGGAGAGACACCACCCCAACTAGATGTCTTACTCCACTAAGTAAAATATCCTGTTCCAGGAGGTTACATCTTGTTGATTTGTTTAGAGAAGGGGTGCCATGGAAACCCCAAACATCACTGGTTACTGTCAAGGCTGTTGGATGGTCTCTATAACCTGATGGTAAGTCCCTATTATTGAACACTTATATATGTCATCGAACATGGAGAAGTTGAGTTGTTGCCTAACTGGAAGCTTCAGCTCTACTGACTAGAGTTCATGGTACTGGAAGATACTCTGCTTGCTACCAGAGGAGAAAGGTAATCATCAGTATCTCCCCACCACAATCCCTGTGACCTACAACAGTGAACCTCCCTGCATGGTATACTCATACAATAGTGACAAAATGTTATGAGAGTTACCAACTACTTCCTGCTTGAGTTTAAGGCACATTCCATGAGATATAGTCCATAAATGACATTGCTAATACAACAAAGAACCTGAGACTAGATAGGTCTCAGGCCAAAACCTAATACTACTATTCTGCTAAGAGAACATAGCAGAAGAATAACTTTTTTTTTTTTTTTTGGTTTTTTGAGACAGGGTTTCTCTGTGTAGCTTTGTGCCTTTCCTAGAACTCACTTGGTAGCCCAGGCTGGCCTCGAACTCACAGAGATCCGCCTGGCTCTGCCTCCCGAGTGCTGGGATTAAAGGCGTGTGCCACCACCACCTGACAAGAATAACTTCTACTGACATATTGCTATACCCATAGATGAGTACCTTGCTCAGCACCCAGCATAAAGCTTCTTGCAGTAGATGGAAACTAATACAGAGACTCACAACTGGATAATATGCAGAGAGTGAGAGACTTTGAAGCACTCTGTCCTAAAGGAATGTTTTCATTAAAGCTTCCTCCTCAAGACTCAAGATCTGTGTGGAACAGGAGTCAGAAAGATTCTAAGAGCCAGAGGTGATATATTTCCCCAAGGAAACAGTGTCTGCAGACACAAAGGGACTGATGCACGTATGTACCAGGTTTTCTTTTAGGCCACCAACCAGCTCCCAAATCATAACATGGAGATAATATTAGATATAAATTCTTGGCCTTATCTTATGCTTGTTTCTTGCTAGCTTTTATAATTTATCTGTTTCTCTTCATCTATGTTTTGCCTTGCATTGTTTTTAATCTTTATTTCCTTCTGTATGTCCTACTCCAACTAGCTGGCTGGCAGGTTCCTGGCTGGCTGGCCCCAGAATACTTCCCCTTTTTCTTCCTTATTCTCTGTCTTCTTTCATTCTCTCTCAAGCCTAGATTCTCCTCCTATTTATTCTCTTTGCCTGATAGCCCCACCTACCTTTCCTGCTTAGCTATTGACCACTCAGCTTTCTATTAGACAAATCAGGTGCCTTAGGCAGACAAGGTAAACCAGCAACACATCTTTACATAATTAAACACATGACCATAATCAAATGTAACACATCTTTACATTGTTAATAAAGACAGCAGAAATAAATGTAACACACATTCACATAGTTAAAAGAATATTCCACAACACACATATAAACTCATAGACTGTAGCATCATGCATAAGACCTGCACAGGTTCCAGCCAGCTGGGTCCCAGCACTGGAAGGATAAAGAGGACACAGGGTCCTGCCCCAACTAAGGAATTAACTGCAATTGTTTTGTCACTGGGTCCCTCAACCACACCTCAGGGAAGCCTCGTGCCCAGGAGTGGCTGACCAAAACAAAGTGAACTCAATGCAATTTTGCAGACTTTTTTTTTTCTCATTTGCTTTGTTTGGACATTTTTATCTGTCTTTTCCTTGTTTGTCTTGATTTTCATTTGTGGGTGGGTGGGAGGGTATGTGTGTTTCTTGGTTTTTGTTTTGAGACTGAAAGAGAGAGAGAAAACAAAGTTGGGTGAGGAGGGAGGTGGAAGGAGCTAGAAGGAATTGAGGGAAGGGGAAACATGATCAAAATATACTGTATGAAGAAAATCTTTTCTTTTTTTTTTAAATTTTAAAAGAAAGCCCTTGGTATAGCTCTGAGTACAAAGTCAGGTGCCCAAAAGTTGGTCAATTAATTCCAGTGATTTTCACTGCAGGGTTTTTCACTGCAGGGTGGCAAATTCCACCCTGAGAAATATCCAGACAGATAAAGAGTGACTATCAGAACAGAGTAAATTAATGTTGGGGTTCCTATACTGAACTGTCACTCAAAGTACATTCTTAATCTAAGTCTTTGTGTTTATATTAATATGATGTGTAATAGTTATGCAAATGAGGTGCATATTTCACAAATAGTATGATTGGGTTTGTATACTGAAATTCACATTTTATGTTTAGTGTATCTTCTTAAATATTTTATATGCATCCATGAGCAAGACTTCTTCTGTCCTTTCTTAGCATAAAGTAGGAGGGGGATAAGTAACAGAGGAATTTCCTCAGCAAATGGGGAAGTCACTATAGGAGCCACAGGGACAGGACTCCCACAGGCTCAGTTGTCCTAAGGCAGAGTGATAGTTCAAGGCTGACCAGCCTCAGAAGAGGTGGCTCAGCATGGTGTCCATTCAGGTGCTTTGGATGCAAACCGACCAAAACTTTACAACCCTGAGCTGAAGCCCTCTGCTTAACAAAGGAAACTGGAAACTTCAGAAAGACCTTCATACTGAACCTCTGTCCACCAACTGATGATGCTGGCCCCCTCTGCTGCTGATTGGCTCTTCAGCCCTGAAGGTACCCAGCCCAGCACCAATGGGTGGAGTCAATCACAGTCCTCAGTCAGCCAGGCTGGCCTGCTTCTCTAGCCACCATCCTCTCCTCTCCTCCAGCATGGTGTGTCTGTGGCTCCCCAGAGGCCCCTGTGTGGCAGCTGTGGTCCTGACGCTGATGGTGCTGAGCGGTACTGTGGCTTTGGTCAGGGACCCCCGACGTAAGTGCACACCTCAGGGGCTGAGCTGCTGTGGGCGGGCAAGGCAGGGAGTTAGCTTAATTTGATCTACACTAGGTCTTTTAAAACTTGCCATTTCTTCTTTGACCACTTCTTTTAATCACACGAATCTTAAATTATTTCCGTATGAAAGGATCTTGCTCTTTTGAGACCTGTGAATGGCATCACACATGGGTCCTGTCCCCATCCTTCCTCATGACACTCCTCCAGCCTGACATCATATTTCCTAGGGTCTAGAAAAGATGAAGAAATCAGAGTGTTAAAATGATGACCTGTCCAGAACCTCTCTAAAGTATTAAGATAGAAACAAGGGAATATTTCTCTAAGATTTTATGAGCAATTAAGAATTGGGAGGCTCTATCCTAGAAGACTGTGTTGTGCCCTCACTGGGATCTGTAGCATTAGTATATCTGGCTAATATCCCAGGAGGGGTCAAGGGCATCCTCTCTTCTCCCTGAACCCCAGTCAGTGTTCATGAGCCCTGCACCCCTGTGGTGGGGGTACTGTCATAGGAAGTAGTCAGTGCTCCCTCTCTACTGTGGGAGGGACTCTGGAACCGACCCTGGAACTTAATGCTTGAGTCGTCCCCTGACAAGGAGCATCCACAGTGTGCTCTTCAGTGTCTTGAAGACTTAACGGTTCCTCTGACAACCCAGCACAGTATAATGTCCTCTGTAGCTCAAAACCAGCCCACACCATTTCTCCAGCACCAGCCGCCTTCCTGCCTGAGTGTAAAGCAGAGGATTCAACTGGTTTTAGATATCAAATTCTATTTTCATATATCAACAGTGGTCAGAATCAACAATTTCATACGGTTCAATCTGTGCACCCTGAGCAAGGGTGTGGACAGCGTGAAGGCTGCTAACATCTCCCAAGTTAGAAGCCAATCAGCAAATAAAGGCCACTGGTCTGCCAGGGTTTCCCCAAATCTTGTAGATTCCTTCATCTTGCTGTCTGTTCTCAATCATCCATGTTGAGTTGTTGGTATTTACAATTCCTCTCTGGCCTTTCCCAGTGCCATGATGCAAAACCAAAGATGTAAATATGAATATATATGTATTATGTATGTACACATGCGTGCGTGCGCGTGCACATGCGCTCGTGTGTGTGTGTGTGTGTGTGTGTGTGTGTGTGTGTGTGTGTAAGCTGATTTCTGTAGTTCTAAAGTTTAGGAAATACAGTATTCAAGGGCTCACAGCTACTGTGTGTATGTTTGCTACATGATCCCATGCAGGGAAGCAGGACACAAAAATGGGGGTGGGGAGAGAGAGAGAGAGAGAGAGAGGGGGGGGGGGGAGGGAGAGGGAGCTGCTTTCACAGGCCACATTGACAGTAATGATCCAAATCCCACGATGAAGTCCTTACCCCTTTCATTACGATAAGTCCCCATGACATAGTCACTTGTTAAATGTTCTACTTCTCGTCTCTGTTGCAAGGGGACGGTGTTTCCAACACTAGAGGACATTCATACACCAGAGCACCAGGACTCCAAACCCGAGTCCTTCTTTCCTGCAGAATATGAGGGAGTGGTCCCTTGGGGTATCAGGAGTCTCCCCCATGGCTTATCTGGCCCTAGCCCACCAAGCAGCTTCCCTGTTTAGTCCAGTGGTCAACCTCTCACATGGATATACTTGGCTTTGTCTCATGGGGACTCTGTGGTGGCCTTAGTCCTGTGGTCCCCAGGTGGCGCCTGGGTGAGGTCTCTGTGGTGGCCCAGCCCTTGCAACAAAACCTGGGTCATGCTTCACGTGAATCTGGATGGAAACCCCCACAGCCGACAGCCCTTGCCCTCAATGCACCTGCAGCGTTAGCAGCACATTGATGCCTCCACAGTTAGCAGCTGTGGCCTCTGGACTGGCTGTTAAGCCACCCTGGGCCTCCTTGTGCTGTGGACTGGGAGGGCAGGGGTCCTTGTGCTGGGAGAAAGTGAAGCATCATCAAGTGTGTCCCTTCCTCATCAGTCAGGGTTTCTAAGTAAAACACGAGGCGAGAAGCTCAGTCTGAAAACCTGAATTCAGACAGCAAACAAGTGCTCAGCTGGGCACCCCATTTCCTTATTTGCTGTGTCCTGCACCCTTGTGCAGGGCAAACGGCTGCAGAAGGCGGAGAGAATGAGAGCACGCTCATGCCACCAACCACAGGATGACAGAGAACAGCAATTGCATGCACATGCGTTTTAACTCTCTCTCCTTCAGGAAGGCCCTCGGGGACTGGTGGATAGTAAGATCAGCTTTGTCTGCTCTGGAATTCACTCCTCGGTGTCAGCATTCCTTCTGGGCAAAGAGAGTTTTGTGGTGCAGGTCTCTACTGATGGTCTGGCTCACAACAGTCTGTAACTCCAGATCCAGGAGACCGAACACCCTATCCTGGCTTCTGTGGGCATTGCACACAAGTAGTGCACATGCGGACAAGCAGCACGCCGCACACATGCACATGGATAAAAATAAGCACGTACTATTCGGAAGAAAACAAGCTTATCTGAGGGCCAGAGAGATGGGTCAGTGGGTCAAAGGGCTTGCCATCAAGCCTGACAGCCTGAGTCAGAACTCTGACCCCGCGCGGTGAAAGCAGAGAACTGAAGTTGCCTGACTTCCACACATGTACCATAGCACACACACACACACACACACACACACACACACACTAAATAAGATTCAATAAAAAACAAACAGAAAATTTATTAAAATATGTTATCAGTGTATCTTTCTGGGCTACATTGTGTTGATATGACATATAAATATTTCAGATCTATTTTTATTACTTTTAATTATGTGTGTGTGTTTGTGTGTGCACACATGTGTGTGTACACATGTGTGAAGGTGCCCACAGAGTTTAGAAGAGGACATTGGATCCCCTGGAGCTGGATTTACAGGCAGTTATGAGCCACCTGATGTAGGTTTGGGGAACCAAACCTAGGTCCTCTGTAACAGCAGCGCGTGATCTTAACTACTGAGCTGTCTCTCAGCTCCTGACGTACCAGTGTATGCACAGTGGCTGGTAATCGTGCTAAGCATCCCATCTTCCCAAGCGCCAGCCATTTACATGTTGAATTCCTTACTCTTCTAGCCATGTGGATGTGCACTGTGGATTTGCTTTAACGCCGCAATAACCCCACAGCGCTGTAGAAAAGCAGGAACGACCTCTGACCTCCTTTTGTCCCCTTTCAACTTTGTCACCTGCCTTCCTCTGCCGTCCCCAGGCTCCGGTGACCACGGATTGGGATCCTAATTAGTCTTATCAGTAAAAACCAGGAGTCAGATATCGGGGTGAAAGCTGAAAGATCAGAGAAGCAAAGGAGCACTGACTAGAGACTTCTTACCTCTACGAATCCTCAGACCAAAAGGGGGGCAAGATCCTGTCTCCATCCACCTTATAGTCCTGTCTCCACCTCCCGAGTGCTGGAACTAAAGGTGTGTGCCACCACTGCCTGGCCTCTGTGGTTAACTAGTGGCTAGCTCTGCACTCTGATCCCCAGGCAAGCTTTATTTGTTAGAACACAAACAAAATATCCCACAACAGAGCCCCCCACTCCCCACTTTGTTCCTCATCCAGGTTGACTTTTCAGTTCACAGGTGAGTGGGAACATGTCCCATTTGTCTTTCTGAGTCTGGCTCATTTCATTTAGCATAATAGCTTCCTGTTGTATCCAGGTTGCTCCAAGTGACGGGACCTCATTCCCTTCACAACTAAGTAGGATCCCACTGTGTACTCACACTTCCTTTATCCATCCATCCATGGGTAAGCGTCTCGGCTGACTGCACACTTCACTATGGGGAGTAGCACTGCAGTGAACAGACTCAGATTTCTTTTGTGCACAAAGATTTCGTCTTTGGGTTAATATTCACAAGTATTTAGTTTTATGAGGAATCTCCAGTGTTCACTGTGATGTCTGTATTAATATTCATCTCTGACAGTGTGGGATTTTTCCCTTTCTCTCCGTCCTCACCAGCGCCTGTTAATTTTTGCTGAGCCATCCTACCTGCTGGGACAATATTCCACTGTGGTTCTGGTTTGCACTTCCTTCGTGGTTGGTGAGACTATTCCTCGAATGCTTTTTGGCCATTTGCACCCTATGTCTTGTTCTGAGACGTGTCTTTTTAGCTCCCTTCCCTGTGTTTTAATTGGCTTATTTGGTTTTCTGATGCTCACGTTTAAAAAGATTGTTTTATGGGCAGTGGTGGGACACACCTTTAATCCCAGTACACCAGAGGCAGAGGCAGATTGATCTCTGTGGTTCAAGGACAACCTGGTCTATAAATCGACCTCCAGGTTAGCCAGAGCTACACAGAGAAACCCTATCTTGAAAAAAAATTGTTTCATGTATATGGGAGGTTTCACTGCATGTGTGTGTGTGCACCATGAGAATGCAGTTCCCACAGAGCTAGATAACGGCATCAAATCCCCAAGAACTGGAGTTACAGACAGGTGTGGGCCACCGTGTGGTTGCTGGGAATCAAACCCAGGTCCTTGGTAAGAGCAGTGAAAGTTCCTAACCAATGAGCCACCTCTCCAGCCCTGGTCTTTAAAGGTCTCTTTCAACAAGTTCATTATTGCTGCAGAACGTGCTGCTGTCTTTTGTGTGCGGCAACTTCACTGAATTTATCAGTGAACAGCTTTTTGGTGGCTTGTTTAGGTTTTTCTGTGTATTAAAATCATGGTGCTTGCAAACATGGATAACTCCCTTCCGATTTGGATATTTCTGATTTTTATTGTTTAATAGCCCTTGCAAAGGCTTCCAGTAATGCAGTGAGTGTGGATGGCCTATGTCTTACCAGATCCAGGAGGAAATGGCATTAGCTCCTCCCACTCTGAAATTGACTGTGATATATATAGTCATTATCATTTTGATGTGTGTTCCTTCTACACCTAACTTTTTTTGAGTTTTGCTTATCCTAAACAGAATGAATTTTATCAAACACTTTCCTTATGTCTACTGATAACTAATGACATGTTGTTTTAAACCTTCATTCACATTGATGTATTATTTCACACTTATTTATTTACATTTATCAGACCATCCTTGCATCTGGAAGATGAATCATACTTGGACATGGCCTATGGATTTTTGATGTGCTGTTGAATTTGATTTGCTAGAGTTTTATTGGCACCTTTGTTTATAAAGGCTATGGCTGGTTTATTTTTTGCTGGATCTCTGAGGAAGGGTTGACAAAGAGCTATCCATTTCAGATTTTAGATGAGTGTAACTACAATGGAATTAATTCTTAAAATGTCCCATGAAATCTGGCAGCACCATCAAGACCTAGAGTCTCCTTTCTGATCGGCCTGTTTTGCTTTTATGTCTCTTCCTGATTCCATTACTGTGGGCTGTGCTTGTTCAGGGACTTATCCCTCTGCTCCAGGCTTGCCCGATGTTTAACACAGACTCCTCAAGGCAGTGTCTCTCAAGCCTTGTATTTCCCAGCTAACGGATAACATCCTTTCTTAATCTCTAATTGTATTGCCTTGGGATTTCTCTTTTTTGTTTCTTGGACAGAATAGCTAATGGTTTGTCAGTTTTGATAATCCCTTTAACAGCTCTTGGCTTCACCAATTCCTGTGCCACATATTTTTGTTTTACGTTATTAATTTATGATCTGTATCAAGTCTGGGTTACTAGAAGAGGCAGACAGGCCGAAGAGGAAAACAGGTCATGAACACGGTCGCAGAAATGCTACACTTGATTATCGATGTCTGTATGAAGTCCACCACTTTGTACAATAAGCACACTCTGGTGTATAACTCTAAAAAAACAAAAAAAAAACCACCCAAACTTCCCATCCTAACAGCTTTTGCTGATACCCACAGATAATATGTTGTGTGGGTTATCTTTGCTTCTTTCTGGAAAGTTCTTTATTTTCCTTCTTAGTTTCTTCAATTATGTGTCGGCCTTTTAGGGGCATGTTGTATAATCCATCCCTGTTTGTATTGTTTCCACTTTACTAATTGTTTTTTAATTGTAGTTTTACTTTATTATGGTCTGGGACGATGCATGAGCTGATTTTGATGCAAAATTTATTGAGCCTTAATTTACAGTTCAACATGTGCTCTGTCCTGAGGAATGTGCACGCTGCTAGGACAGCTGTGTGCTCTGCTGCCGTTGGATGGGATGTTCTGTGACTGTACCTTAGGCCCATTTGCTGTGTCTTGTAGTTTAACTCAGCAGTTTCCTTGATGATTCTCTGGTCATTGAGAATAGGGTATTGACAACCCTATTTATTACTGTATTAGAGTCTATTTCTCTCTTTAGACCTATTAATAATTGATTTATATACTGTGGTGTTCCCATGTCAGGTGCATGATGTATGTCTATTTGTAACTATGTAGTCATTTTGTTAAGTTTATCATTGTATCAATATGCAGCCGCCTTCTTTGTCTCTTTCACTCTTTAAAGTGTAAAGTCTGCTTAACCTGGTAGAAGTATTGTTACTTTGTTTCACTTTTAGTTCCTGTTTGTGTGATGTATCTTTCCCCAGCCTTCATTTCTAGCCTCTATATGTGTTCATGAATGTGATGAGTTTCTTGTAAACAGTATGTATATTTTTTCATCCTTTCATCCAGTTTGTATCAGTTGATTGGTGAATTTAATTCATTTGTATTCAAGGTTATTTTTTATTATATTTTCCTTCCTTCCTTCCTTCCTTCCTTCCTTCCTTCCTTCCTTCTTCTCCTCTCCTCTTTCTTTTTTTTTTTGCATGCCACAGCACATATGGAGGTCAGAGGACAACTTGCAGGGTAAATTCTCCCCTTTCACCATGTGGGAACTGGGGATTAAAGTCAGGTCATCAGGCTTGCCAGCAAGTGCTGTTACTCACTATTACTTGATGTTACTCACTGTTACTCTGTTACTGAGGCACCTTCCCCACCCAATACTTCTCATCATGAGGTATGAATTCCCTCTGCAATTTTCATTGTGTTATTTGTGTTTTCTATTTCTGTTTCTTTCCAGCTCTCTCTTAGTTTTGTAGCTGTGATTTTCTCTCATTCATAGCTTTTATTCTCTTTCATGTACATGTCCTACTTGATTGTATGTATTCACATGTCTCCATTGTAGATGAATTTCTAAAGTCTTATTGAATAAGAAACACAGCCAAATACAGAGGTACAAGCCATAGAGATCAGAGCAATAGCCGCTAACTAACCTTAGCTCACCACCTTGCCATAGCTTCTCAAGAGAATCAGCCTCTTCCTGTCTACCCTGTGCCTTTATTGCCTTCCTGTTCTGCCCTCTCATTGGCTCTTAGCCCAGCCACATCACTTCCTCATCACTGCCTGTCTGTACAGACCTCCAGGTCTCTCTGGTTGGTACTGGGATTAAAGGAGTGTGTCACCACGCTGACCTCTGTTTATGGCTCGCTATGGCCTCTGATCTCCAGGCAAACTTTATTAACACACAAATAAAATATCACCACACTTCATAATGTCAGTTATCACCCTTTTGTTTCTAATGTCAGACTCACTCTAGTATTTCTTATAAAGTTGGTCCAGCAATAGTAAACTCCCTCAGTTTCTAATTATTTGAGAAATAGTTTATTCTCCTTCATAGTTCAAGGACAGTTTTTATGTGTGTAATAGTCTTAGACTACAGAAAGTTTTTTCCCTTCAATATTTTTTCCTATTCTCTTCAGGCCTATAAGGTTTCTTCTAAGACGTCTGATATAAATCTAATGGGCACTCACTTTATGTAAACTGGTATTTGTCTGTTGTTTTAGGATTAGTTCTCTTTGTCTGTCTCTGTGTGTGTCTCTCTGTCTCTGTCTCTTTCTCTGATTTGGTCTCTGTCTCCATCTCCCCTACCACCACTGTGTGTGTGTGTGTGTGTGTGTGTGTGTGTGTGTGTGTGTGTGTTCTTTGTCCCACCGTATTCCCTCCTCCTGGTGACTCAGCCCCATCTTTGAGAATGCTGTAGTATATGTTTTCGGTACTTCCAACAATCTTATTTGAGTGTGATATGCCTTGGTGAAAAATTACTTTGGTGAGAGCTAGTTGGGATTCTTTGAGCTTCTTGTATTTGAATGTATCTTGTAATTGTGTCATAATTTGAATTCTTCAGACATTTCATACACTTCTTCAAATTAATGTCTGCTTATGGAGAATTGTGATTTTAGAGGTGCTGCATTTCCTTTAATGGTTCTTGTGCTCTCTCTCTCTCTCTCTCTCTCTCTCTCTCTCTCTCTCTCTCTCATGCATTTGCAACTAGTGTAACATTTGCTTCTTCCAGTGTTATTGGATTTTGTAATAAACAATTTTTCTCATTTAGATAGGTGTGGTAGTTTGGATGTAATTGGCCCCCATAAACTCATAGGAAGTGGCACTATTAGGATGTGTGGCTTTGTTGGAGGAAGTGTGTCACTGTGGGGGTGGGCTTTGAGGTCTCCTATGCTCAAGCCACACTCAGTGAGGCAGAACACTTCCCATTGCCTGTCGGTCAAGATGTAGGATTCTCAGCTCCAGCGCCATGTCTGCTTGCATACTACTATGTCCCATCATGATGATAATGAACTGAACCTCTGAACTGCAAATCACCCAATTAAATGTTTTTCTTTATAAGAATTGCCATGGTCATGGTGTCTCTTCACAGCAATAGAAACCCTAACTAAGACAATAGACTATAGAAAGTCAGTGGATTGGATGTTTGGAATTTGGTTATGGTAGAACTCAAAAGTGTACTTGGTGTGATTTCTTCATCTTTGGTTAAACATCATCTGCATGCACTGTGATGGCTAATTTCATGTCAACTTGACACAGGCTAGAGTCATCTGAGAGGAGGAAACCTCAACTGAGAAAATGCCTCCATAAAACTGGACTGTAGGCAAGTCTGTAGAGTATTTCCTTAATTAGTGATTGATGGGAAGGGCCCAGCCCATTGTGAGTGGTGCCATCCCTGGGCTGGTGGTCCTGGGTTCTATAAGAAAGCAGACTGAGCAAGCCATGAGGAGCAAGTCAGTAAGCAGCTCCCCTCCATGGCCTCTGCATCAGCTCCTGCCTCCTGGTTCCTGCCCTGCTTGAGTTCCTGTCCTGACTTCCTGCAGAGATGAACAGTGATGTGGAAGCCAAAGAAACCCTTTCCTTCCCAGGTTGCTTTGGTCATGGTTTTCTATCACAGTAATAGAAACCTTCAGTGGTTCATAAAGGTTTGCAACTTTACAGCAGATGTTGGAATCCACTGGTGTGTGTCTGAGTCTACTCAGGAGTCCAGCCCTGACGGCAGTGTTGGTGTAGGACATGAAGAACACTGACTTGAAGTCTCTCAGCACAAGTACAAGCAACACAAAGGGATGTGACACCAGCAGTCCTACCCTCAAGACATAGCAGACCCCTGAGGACTCTCAGGATGGATGTAGGAGACAAATAGGTTGAGTGGTTATAGCTGTAGAGCTATGAATGGTATTTCCCTCAGTCTGAGAACTGAACATAGTTGGTCTCATGATTCTGGGGACTGTGGCATCAGTAATCACAGGCTCAAGGCTGTGGAACACAGAGCGGGACTTCGTGCCTTGTTCTGTGGCTGCAGTTGCTTCTGAGGTCTGTGGCACTCTTAGCAACACTGGTGGACTTATCTACTCAGATGGTCTCTGTAGGTCTGAAGGGACAAGCAAACTGTTATCAGGAATTTGGGCACCAGAAGCTGTGATCTAGTGTCCTCAGGTGTGGAGACCTTTCCTGAGTTACCTAGGCCATAGGAAGACAATGTTTAGGCTTGTGGCATGGTTATCCACACTCCAGAGGTAGAAAAAAATGCAGTACTGCAGAGACTTGGGCTTTTCTACTATCCTGGAACTGTAGGATATGGGTATAAATGTCTGTGGAAGCTGGGCAGTGGTATTGTACGCCTTTAAACACAGCACTCAGGAGGCAGAAAGGCCAGCCTGGTCTACAGAGCAAGTACAACCAGGACTACACAGAGAAACCCTGTTTCAAAAAAACAAGAACAAAAGAAAGAAAGAAAGAAAGAAAGAAAGAAAGAAAGAAAGAAAGAAAGAAAGAAAGAAAGAAGAAAGAAAGAAAGAAAGAAAGAAAGAAAGAAAGAAAGAAAGGAAGGAAGGAAGAAAGAGAATGTCTGTGGATTGCCTAGGGAGCCTGTGGTGACCCATGGAAAGCTGTGGTAAGGACAGGGCTCGTGGCACTGTCAGCTACAGGACATGGATGAGTCTGTCCTTGGGCCTTGGGACAACTTGAATGATGCCAAGGGTTTCTGTAGCAGAGGCCACATTCCCAAGGCTGATTAAGACTGGATGAATCTGAGATTAGGCTGCTGGGAGTCACATGCCTGCAACTGTAGGAGGAAACAGGGATTCGCCAGCTCTTGCTGGACACCTGGGAATAGTCAGCACTTTGTACCAGCTGCCACACCCCAGATGTTGTGGGATGGAGAGGAGGCCTTTCCTGGCCCTGAAAGAGAAAGTAGGATGGGATGTGAGTTTGTTACCAAGGCAGCAACTGGTCCTGTGGGATGCTGAAGGGGTTACTACAGGTGAGGTGCATACCAACCCAGGGCTTCTGCTGGCCAGGATAGGGGGGAGCTGGCTGTCAGCCTCTGAAAGACATCTTCTAGCAGTGACTGGGCACTAGCATGCTCCTCTCTCCTGCTCCTCCCTCCTGCTCCTCCCTCCTGCTCCTCCCTCCTGCTCCTCTCTCCTGCTCCTCCTCCTATTTCCTCCCTCCTGCTCCTCCCTCCTGCTCCTGCCTCCTGCTCCTCTCTCCTGCTCCTCCCTCCTGCTCCTCTCTCCTGCTCCTGTCTCAGGCTCCCATCTCATGCTTCTGTCTGGTGCTCCCCCCTTGTGCTCCCACCCCTGTGCCTTCCCCACCATGACCAACTGTATCTTTTATCCTTTCAAGTCATAAGTCAAAACAAAATAAAAATTAAAAATAAACTAAGGACTCCACTAGGTTGTTTCAAACCAGATACTTAGTTACAGCAGCAAGAAGCAGCTAATACCCACCTCCAAACAAGGACCTGAGGCTGACATTTGTTCTTTTTCTCTAGTAAGATTGAACTCGTGGCCTCGGGGTGCTGGTAAGTTCTCTGCCACTGGGATACACCATCCTTATATTTTTATTTTATTTTTTTTTATGTTTTGAAACAGAGTATTGCAAAGTTGTTATGGCTGGCACCAAACTCATCACATCACATCCATGGCAGTGTGAGAAAGAGTTAGGCAGGGATGGGAAATCTGGCAGTGATGTCATGGTGTATTACAACCTACACACCATCATGAGATGCCATCCTCCTGTCTCAGCCTCCCAAGCAGCTAAGAATAAAGTGGCACCACCATGCTGGTTGTGATTGACTTTGTTATTTTGTTTTTGTTTTTTTCTCCTGAGTTACCATGGCAACTCTCTGTTTTGTTGGAGTACCCATCACTGATTGGCTGATGTTCAGAGTTCTCCCTTTGTCTTCCCGGTTCCTCTCTGAGCTAGAATCAAGCCCGGTGTTCCGCCATCTTGGCTGGTATCTCCCCAGGGAGTTTTACATGAGGTGTGTAGGTTGTAATACACCATGACATCACTGCCAGATTTCCCATCCCTGCCTAACTCTTTCTCACACTGCCATGGACGTGCAACGTGGAGAAGCCATTTGACTCCACTGTGCGTTTGTTATGAGTGAGTGGTGGTACTCGCTGCACGGGGGTGTTTGGGCAGCAGGAACACTGCCCGCCCGTCACACTGCGTTCACCTCTGTGCCAGCTGGTACCATCCCACCAACAACAGCAGATCCACCGCGACCTCCAACAGTTTCCTTTTGCTCAGGAAGTCACGTCTTCGAAGCGATTGGGATCCCATGACCCCTGCAGCCTGATCGCTGAGCACCTCTGACCCTCACGTTCTCAGCCCCATGTCCTCAGTTTCCTTGAAATTCATCAACTCTTTATGAATTTTCACAAGGGTGTTTGTCGCCACACCCGCTTCCTTCCCCTTATCCACCCTCATTCTTCTAGCTGACATCAACTTACCCTTCTGAGAAGCCGCTCCTTAGTGTCCTGTGCGCGTCTCTAGCGTCTGCCCCATTATCCTCTGTTAATAGACGCGCCTCTGTTTGGATTCCCTCGTCCTTGGATAATTTCATCCCTTACTTCCACAATTTCAAGCTCCAAGAGTGGAAAGGAGAGATTGAATTTCTCTCTTAGGGTTCCCAGGGGCAGCAAGGCCTGACACAGGATCAGCACACAGGGGTGTTTTATACACTGACTGTTCTAGATGGGTGCTGTTTAAGGTGAGGGTGAAGACCTGGGCATGAGAAGAGGCAGCAGGTAGTGGATGGAGCAGGATCAGAAGGGTTTCCCTGTCCTGCATGGTTAGTTTTAACTGTCAACTTGACACAACTGAAATCAAATCACCTGGGAAGAGCGTCTTAGTAAGGAATTATCTATATCAGGATGGCCTGTGGGCATGTCTGTAGGGGACTGTCTTGATTGTTAGTTGATGTGGGTAGACTCAGCCCACTGTGGGTGGCTTCATTCCCTAGGCAGGGTCCTTGAAGGGTATAAAAGAGGAGGAAGCTAGATGAGAGACGTGAGGATCCATGTGTTTATTCTCTCTCTGCTCCTGACTGTGGACATGATGCTGTACGTTCTTGTGTTGAGTTGCTGGCAGTCATAGACTGTACTCTGAAATTATCATACAAAGCCCTTGCTCCCCTAAGTTGTCTTTGTCAGGATATTTCATCACAGTAACAAAACTCAACTGTTTCCCCCTGCCTCAGGTGATCAAGATGGACTTATGGTGTGGGTAGTCAGGGATTAGAGGACACAGGAGGTGAATTCCTTGCAGGTGTCATAGTTCCCTTCGCTGACCCCCAGTTTGGGGCATTCTGAGTCTCCTCCCAGACAGCCTGTGATGGAGTGTGTTCCTGTCCCCACAGCACGTTTTCTGCTGCAGCTGAAGGCTGAGTGCCGTTACCTCGACGGGAGGGAGCGTGTGAGGACTGTGACCAGATTCATCTATAACCAGGAAGAGTTTGCCCACTTTGACAGTGACGTTGGGAAGTTCTTGGCAGTGACTGAGCTGGGGAGGCCCATAGCTGAGGACTTGAATAGCCAGAAGGACGTCCTGGACAACTATCGGGCCTCAGTGGACAGGTGCAGAAATAACTATGCACTTGTTGAGTGGTTCCTGTTGAAGTTAAAAGGTAAACATTGGGCTGGAGGTGCATAGGTGTGTGTGTGTGTGTGTGTGTGTGTGTGTGTGTGTGTGTGTGAAACTCTGAGGCACTTGTGATCTTCTTGAGGCTTCTTGTTGGTCAAAAGGTCCTCCAGGGGAAGCAGAGAGCTCAGTGGTTCAGAGCAAGTACTGTTCTTACAGTTCTCAGTACCCACATTTGCGGCTCACAGAAGCCTGCAACTCCAGCCCCAGGGGATCCTAGTCCCTCTACTGGCTCCCATGAGTGTTGCACACACACACGTGAAAATGCACACAAACATGTGCACTTGTGCACATAATTACAAATAAAAACAAAATCTTTTTTAAAGTTCCTCCTTTTTGTTTGTTTTCTTTCTTAGCATATGTATTTTACATCATTGAAATGGTTAGACAGTCTGAAAAGATAGCTCAGTGGTTAAGAGCGCTTGATGCTCTTCCAGAGGAACCAAGTTCAGTTTCCAGCACCCACACTAGGTAGCTCACTCACAAATGCCTGTGACTCCAGCTTCAGGGCTTACACCCTCTTCTGGCCTCCACAAGCACTGGCACACATGTCACACACACACACACACACACACACACACACAAATAAATGAAAATAAATCTTTTTAAAAATGATTGGGAAGTTGGCTTTTAAGGCATAAGTTTGTTCTTAATGTACTGTGTTGCTGTTTTATATAGTACTGCTAATAATGAAGTGGTGGCAGATTCCTTCTTCAGGTGAGGTGGTTTAGCACACACTCTCTGTTAGACTGTTGTTTTCTGTGCTGCCAAATAGTTCAGAAAAAAACAAATAGACACAAGTGTGCAAGAGAGAAAGATTCATGGCAGGTAGCAGTGATGGGAAAATAGTGGGATGGGGATGAACAGAATGTATTATGTACCTGTGTGAAATTGTGTAAGAACAAGTTTAACGAATCACGTAAAACATGTAACTACACTTATAAAAAAGAATGCCTCTCTTTCATTTGTAATGCCCATTTCTTTCAATTCTGTGTTTCTATAACTTGGTTCACATTGGGGGGGGGGGTCCATTCCTGTTCTAAGTGTGATGATTTGAAAGAAAATGACCCCCAAAGGGAGTGGCACTATTAGGAGGTGTGACCTTGTTGGAGGAAGTGTGTCACTGTGGGGTGGGCTTTGAGGTCTCTTTTGCTCAAGCTTCACTCAGTGCCACAACACTTCCTGTTGCCTGTAAGATGTAGGACTCTCAGCTACTTCTCCAGCACCATGTCTGCCTGCACACCACCATGTCCCACCATGGTGATAATGGACTGAACCTCTGAACTGTAAGTGAGCCACTCCAATTAAATGTTTTACTTTATAAGAGTTGCCATGGCCACTGTGTCTCTTCATAGCAATAGAGACCCTAACTAAAACATTAAGCGTCACCCATTGTCCGCTACCCTGAATTCCAGTGTTTTCCTCAGTGATTTCCAGAATCTCCCATCTACATTTTAACCAGGCCTGATGCTGCTTAGCTTCTTGAACATATCTTATTTTATTTTTAATTACACACATATGTGTATGTGCATGTGAGTGCAGTGCTCACAGAGGCCAGAAGAGGGCGCTGGATCCCCTAGAGCTGGAGTTACAAGTGGTTGTAAGTCCCCAGAAAGGAACTTGGGTCCTCTGCAAGAGCAGCAAGTACTTTTAACTGCTGAGTCACCTCCCCAGACCCCTTGCTTAGTTTCTGAGATGAGATCGGGCCTATTCAGGGCTGTGTGGCCATAGACTGTTTATGAAATTTCTCTGCTGACACTTCACTGACATTTGCTTTGGTAACTTTCCCAGTTTAGGGCTTACATTTTTATTTTTCATTGCTTTCTTTGAAGAAATTTTTATTCATGAGAATTTCTGAAAAAATATTAGTGTGTGCCAATCAGTCCTAGAAGTGTCATTTCTCAGGACTGAGAGGAAACATTTCCCCAGGTTCCTCCTTTAAAATAAATGCCGGATAGGGCTGGAGAGATGGCTCAGAGGTTAAGAGCACTGACTGCTCTTCCAGAGGTCCTGAGTTCAATTCCCAGCAACCACATGGTGGCTCACAACCATCTGTAATGAGATTTGGTGCCCTCTTCTGGCCTACAGGGATACACGCTGTATACATAATAAATAAATAAATCTTTAAAAAAAAAAAAAAAAAAAGAACGTGGCCTCAAACACATTGCTGTCACTTAGATTTAGCCGGGCGGTGGTGGCACACGCCTTTAATCCCAGCACTCGGGAGGCAGAGCCAGGCGGATCTCTGTGAGTTCGAGGCCAGCCTGGGCTACCAAGTGAGTCCCAGGAAAGGCACAAAGCTACATAGAGAAACCCTGTCTCGAAAAACCAAAAATAAATAAATAAATAAATAAATAAATAAATAAATAAATAAATAAATAAATAAATAAATGCCGGATAGAGGCTGGTGTATGAAGGACTGTCCCAAGACCAAGCCCCGGTGACAGTGAGCCCCAGACCCTGGCTGGGCCTCAAGTGTCAGCTCAGAAAGAGACACAGTTGTACAATGACAGCAATTCTGATTTCAGATACGTTTGTTTTGCAAAGGAGAGTGTCACATAGTGTGTCTGTGTGTTTATGTGTATGTGAGAGAGACAGAGACAGAGACTGAGAGACAGAGACAGAGACAGACAGACAGAGACAGGCAGGCAGAGAGAGAAGAGAATGCCGTCTCACGTGTGTGGAGATCACAAGCTTGCAGGACTGAGTCTCTCCTTCCTCCACGTGGGTCCTGGGAGTCAGAAATTCTCATGAATAAAAATTTCTTCAAAGAAAGCAATGAAAAATAAAAATGTAAACCCTAAACTGGGGAAATTACCAAAGCAAATGTCAATGAAGTGTTAGCAGAGAAATTTCATAAACAGTCTATGGCCACACAGCCCTGAAATAGGCCCGATCTCAGGTCATCGGTCTTGGCAGCAATCACTTTTACCTGATGAGCTATCTCGCTGGCCCTAAATGTAATGACTTTTTAGAATTTTATTTCATCACAACCCCAGAGAATCACCTCTCTCTGCTCCTGTTTCCCAGGGTAGAATCATTCCTGAGCTATTTGGGGGTGTACGTGCATTGAGGTGCTGTGTCCACAATCCAGCCACACTGCTTTCAGTTGAAAAACTGAAAAGATTTCCGTTCAATAATGAATTATTTTTTCAAGCTATAAAATAAAACCTTAAGAGTTCCTCAGAGCCAACGGGTCCTGCGATCAGGATTAACGTTAGGAATAAACCAGGAAGGTCTGGGAGGCCTGCCTGGACTTCATCTAGGTGGATGGAGGAAGACAGACAGACAGACAACCTGGGAGGACACTCCGCCCTCATGACTTATTCTCACTTCCCTTTCTCCTCTAGTTGAGCCCCAGGTGACTGTGTACCCGACAAAGACGCGGCCCCTGGACCACCACAACCTCCTGGTCTGCTCTGTGAGCGGCTTCTACCCCGGAAACATTGAAGTCAGATGGTTCCGGAACGGCCAGGAGGAGAAGACTGGGGTTGCGTCCACAGGCCTGATCCGAAATGGAGACTGGACCTTCCAGACCCTGGTGATGCTGGAGATGGTTCCTCAGAGTGGAGAGGTTTACACCTGCCAGGTGGAGCACCCCAGCCTGACCCGCCCTGCCACAGAGGAGTGGAGTGAGTGGGAAGCTCCTGACCCTGAGAATCCCTGCCCATGGGGAAGGGGGTGTGGTTTACCCGAGCCTATCAGCTCTCTGACCCTGAGAATCCCCGCCCACCAGGTAGGGGGCGTGGCTTATTCCACAGGGAATGATGCATAAACTTTCCAAGTTACTGGCCTTTATTCCTCACCCAGTTCAATGTCTACATCCACTATACTGCTGATTAAGAAGGGAGCCATGTGGAAATGTTCCCAAACAGAAAGTCATTGAAAAATAAAATAATTAGAAAGATTAGGTGAAAGTTCCTAGCGCCTTCTGCCAAACGTGTCAATGAAGACAGATATCTCCAGCACAGCACACAGCAGGAGCGAGGTTCTCTGGTAAGAAAGTGTACCTCTAAGGTTTAGGCCATGACCCCAGAAAGGAACTGAAATTAGATACACCTCCTCAGGACAGCAGCTTTAAGAGTAAAGTGGAGCTGCTGGCCCAGGCTTTACTGGCCATCCTACTCCCAGCACTCGGGAGGCAGAGGCAGGCACATTTCCGAGTTCAAGGCCAGCCTGGGCTGCAGAGCAAATTCCAGGGGGGCCAGGGCTACACAGAGAAACCCTGTCCTGAGAATATCAACAACACAGTCAGTGGATGATGAATTTCACCAACTTCAGTTCTCTATGGTGCAGAGGACTCTTAAGTGAGATGTATGTCCTCCACAACAGGCTGTTTTCTCCAGAGCTACAGGTGATATTGGACCAAGTTACTCATGAACCCCAGGCAGCTGCCCCAGTTCATGTCATCCCACAAGTGCAAGAGAAGG
Source organism: Peromyscus eremicus (assembly GCF_949786415.1). Taxonomy (NCBI): domain Eukaryota; kingdom Metazoa; phylum Chordata; class Mammalia; order Rodentia; family Cricetidae; genus Peromyscus; species Peromyscus eremicus. The sequence goes on along the minus strand of NC_081432.1, from coordinate 2,840,238 downwards.
TGGGCTCCACACCTGAAGATGTTTGATGTGCAGATGAGTCCAGCAGGGGACCAAGTGCAGATGAATCCGTAGCAGGATAGAGACAAAGGCCGCTCTGGGTCTGGGTCACGATGTCCTTGGTTCCTCTTGGTCTGGTTCCATTCTGACCCTGTGTCTGTGGCTGGTGCCCTCAGAAAATGCCTGTGGGCACCACAGCTGGCTTCTCGGTCTGATACGCTCCTTCTCTGTTGGTTGCAGAGACCACTCGTGGGCACCACATTGTTGGCCAGCATGGGTAATATGCTACCCAGCCACCGGCTGCGGCCGCTGTGCTAACAGAAATGATGTCACGAGTTCCATTGTGAGGGCTAGTGTAGATTATAAAGCAACAGCAGCTATCTGCCTTCCCATCCGTGGCTGCAGCTGCAGTCTTCCACGTAGGCGGCTTTGTGTGACTCTGGAATGTCGTTCCAGGACTGGCCAGTTCTGGCTCCCCTAGTGCTCCGACCATCAGGGCCCCAATGAGGGGTGCTGAATTTGAGATAAAACCCACACCTGGCTTCCCTCCTCAGGGGCTCAGTCCACGTCTGCACAGAGCAAGACGCTGAGTGGAGTTGCAGTCGGCGTGCTGGGTCTGCTGTCTCTTGCAGGGGGGCTGTTCATCTACTTCAGGAACTGACAGGTAAGGAGCCTGGTGGTGGTCAATAGTCTCCATAGCATTTCAGGGGAGAGTCGTGACTTTGCGGAGGTTAGTTATCAGGGAGTCAGTAGAACCTCTGTGAAGATGGCCATTCCCCTAGGTGACCTCAAACTCTAAGCAGCTTCTGAACTCAACAGTCTACAGCTGCTAGAGTGCAACCTGAGGAACAGTGACTTACAGGTAAGAGAAAGATTAACCAGCCTGGAAGAACAGGTTGAGAAACGCAGAGAAGGAAGAGATACTGGGCACTGCCAGGGTCCAGCCAGGAGGTTCGCACTGAGCCTTGTTCCTGCACTTACTGAAGGCCTGTGCTCTGAAGCAGCATTGACTTGGGGCTTGAGAAGTTCCTCTGCTCACGTCATGCTGTCAGGAGAGGCCTGGGGTGGTGAGAGAAGCCACTGCAGGGTCAGGTCTGGAAAGGCCACTGTCCCCTGTGCTCTGCAGGACTCCTGAGCTGAGGAGAAGTGACAAGGCTGGAGGAAGGAGCTCCCCTGTCTCCATGGCATGAAAACGTGTCCTGTCTGGTTCGCATTCCTCCATTGACAGTGCTACCCAGGACCTGGCTCCTCCTGACCCTGGACCCTGCAGACCTGTGCTCCCTAATGGCCTGCTCAGCCCCTGCCTGGGCCTGCAGCCCCAGGACAGAAGGCCTCTCCTCTTCCCTGTCCTGCCCCCGTGGATTCCCTTGCCCTTTGTCTGGTGCATCTGAGCCTATCCTGTGACACTATCCCTTATCACGTTTTTCCTCAAATAAGCATGCAGTTTTAAGGACAAGATGTAGAAAACAGAAAGGAAAGATTATATCACCACAACATAGCTTTCATTTAGTTACAAGAATGTGAGGTAATGCACATGCTGAATTCTGAATTCAGACATTCCGAGTGTGTGTGTAAATCAAACACGATGTTCTACATTGTAATTATATATATATATATATATATATATATATATATATATATATATATATATATATATATCCATATCCCTGACTGGCCTGTAAACTAGGTTGGCCTCGAACTCACAGAGAGCCACCTGCCTCTGTCTCCTGAGGGCTGGGATTAAATGAGTGTGCCACCACACCCAGCTGGCTTGAACTTTTTTTTTATTTTTATTTTGCAATACAATTCAGTTCTACAAGGATTCCCTTGTTCTCCCCCCTCCTGCCCCCCTCACCTTCCCCCCAGCCCACCCCCCATTCCCACCTCCTCCAGGGCAAAGCCTCCCCTGCGGACTGAGATCAACCTGATAGACTCTGGTGATGGGATGGCCAAACACCCTAATTGTCGTGCTAGAAACCCCATCCAACTACTGAGGGATCTGGATGCAGAGATCCATGGCTAGGCCCCAGGTGGATCTCTGGGAGTCCAATTAGCGAGAATGAGGAGGGTTTATATGAGTGAGAATTGTTGAGACCAAGGTTGGATAAAGCACAGGGACAAATAGCCAAACGAATGGAAACACATGAACTATGAACCAATGGCTGAGGGGTCACCAATTGGCTTGAACTTTTAATTTAAAAAATTCAAAGACAGTTCCTAAGCATTCAAAACAACCGTGGAGATTGAAACAAGTGTGATAATAAAGTATGCAACAGGACTCAGGCTGTCAAAGTAACCAGACCATCCTGTCCCTCGTCTAAGACGCAGCATGTGGCTCGTCAGAGACCCACAGACGTCATAATGACAGCTAGAAACTGTTCGGATGAGTTTAGAGTGAGCCTGAGGGTTGGTTCACACGATGGACGTCCGCCCCTCTGTGGACCTGCACAGAGCAAGACGCTTGCTGCAGGTCGCAGGAATGTGAAGCAGGAATTCAGCGGACCATAGCAAAACTAATACCTGGAAGGCGCAGGGCTTTTCCAGAGGAAAAAGCCGAGCCTCAGGGAGTCTTGGTGTTATTCGGCTTTGTAAACATATCAGCTGTTTTCTGCTATGAATTTCATGTGTTTTTATAGTTTTCCCAATTGACTCTTTTTCCTAAGAACTACTAAACAGTGTGGATTGATCTTTCCTTGGACACACACAGTTAGGGCTTTTGGATGACAGCCTAAGGCAAGGCTTCCTTCCTCCAGGCCTTTTGTCTCTCCTTTTTTAGCATTAGAGTCAGAAATCTCCTTTAGCTACATCCAAGGCCAGAGCTAGCTCCCGACAAAAGCATTTTATCTGAGACACCTATCAACACCCAAAGACCAACACAGACAGAATAGAGTCCCCTGAGTTAAAGTAAATATCCATCTGAAGACACCACCCAGGTCAGGCGGACCTCAGACCCTCCTTTCTTATACAGGCTTAGTAGAACTTCTCTTTTGACATTTAACTTAGAACAAAAGGGTTTTTGCACACCAGGTACATCAAGCTGTGACACAGCTGCCTAGATGTCCCCACCCTGCCAGTAATGACACAGCCGAGTTACCAAGACAGTTAAAGCACCAAAGAAATATAAGCAGTTTTTATTTTACACATGGTTTATCCTAACATTATAGACTCCTAACATTTTACCTAACCACTTCTAGGAATGTAGTTTGAGCACATAAATTCCCTTTTTCTGATATATTAACTGATTTTAGCTCTTAGTTGACCTCCTCCTTTAACCACTCCCCTTTTGGGTTGTAAAAGAAAGCCTGAGAGTCACTGCCTAAGGAAAACTTTTCTTCCCTGATGACCCTGTAAGAATTCAAGCCTGGTGACCTTGCCTTAGTCAGAGCACTGCTATTGCATGGGTATACAACTGTAAACCTCAGAGACTTGGGGGAACTAGATTGGAGGAGTAGAAGACAGAACTAGAAGGTCGAAATGGAAGGTGAGGAAGAGCCAGACGGGGAAGAACTAGGTGGGTAAGAACAAGATGAGAAGGACAAGATGGGGCAGAACTAAGATGAAGGATTAAGATGGCACTTAGAGCGAACAGCAGAAAGATGCGGGGAGAATCAGGCAAGAAAGGAACTAAGTAGGAGAGCAGAGTAGAAGCCATGTAGAGGGAGAACTCACTCAGAAAAATAAAGTGAATGGATTAAAGAGTTTCGTGTACATAGATTCATTCAGTATCATCAAAGATTAATATGTCAGCTGGTTGTAGATTCTTCCACGGACCCTGGGAGAGGGCTATCGAGGGGCTGATGGGTGATGTCATTCTGTATATGTTGTTCTGATTGGTTGATAAATAAAGCTGTTTGGCCAATGGTGAGACAGAATAAAGTTAGGTGGGACATTCTAACTAGAGAGAGAAAAAGGCAGAGCTGGGAGACACTGCTAGCCACCACCAGGAGAAGCAAGATGGAAAGATACTGGTAAGCCACAAGCCACATGGCAAAGTATAGATTTATGGAAATGGGTTAATTTAAGATATAAGAGCTAGCTAGCAAGAATCCTACCATTGCCATAGATTAAAAATAATATAAGCCTGTGTGTGTTTATTTGGGTCTGAGTGGCTGCGGACCAGGCAGGACACAGGAAAACTTTCAGCTACAAGGGGCTGGACCCCAATAGTCCTGTTAGACACTAAGCTTGGTTCCAATCAGAGCTGAAGAGTCAGTTTGAAAAGTAAACCCAAGAAATGAACCATCGGCTCAGAAGACGACTTCAGTGCAGTGGTTGCTGCAGAAGAATTTACACGCCATCACGAAGGACTCATGTTAGTGCAAACTCAAGGTCTCTGTTATGCATATTTTAAGCTTTATTATGTATTATTTGCATGAAGTAGATTTTCTGGGTGTGGAATTGGTTGCATTTGACAACATCGGCACCTTGACCTTTTCCCCCAATAATTTTCTTATCTAATGAAACTTCACTGCTTACATGTGGAGTTTAAATATAACTTAATGAGTCCCCAGATTGCTAAATAGAGGTAAGAAATAGACACAAACCAGCAAATAAAATAAATAAGTAAAGTCTTACTCTGGTTTTCTGGAGCATTTTTCTGTTTTCAGAGTGATTTAGAGAAAACATCTTGAATATATTCAGTCGTACTGTCTCCCTGTCTATCCCTTCAAGTGTTTACCTGTACCCATTTTTTCCAATGATGCTTTATAGTTTTCCAAACGAAAGTCTTCCTAGTGTGCTGTTAGTGCTGGCTGAATATTTGGCATTTTTAGTATCATCTTTTTGACTTTGTTTTCATTTGTTTCTGGCAGAATTTTTTTTTTACAATGGCTTTGTATCCTACATTTTTAATTTTCTTAGTAATACTATGCATTTGTCTGTTATTTTTTTACTTCCTAAGTATCTAGTTATATCAAAAAAGGAAACGATTAAATTTTGTATTCTTTGAAATCCTAATACCCTTTTGTTGATTTATTTTACCATTTTTTCACTGCCCAACACCATAATGTACTAGATACCATGTGGGGAGTTTCAATGCTCTGTCCCCACGTCTGATGTGCAAAGCAAGACAGCTGTCTTTCCCAGGTCAAACAAATTGCTTTTTATTACAGATTTCCTAAGAAATCAATTCTTTAAAAAAAAAAAAAAAGGAAAGAAAAACAAAAAACAACTTTAATGCTAAATTCTACCACAGTCCATTTTCTGAGTCTATCCAGGTGATCAAAGGCTTTTCTCCAACTTTCAATTAATGTGGATTGCATCAACTGATTCCAAATGTTGAAAAACTCTGGCCTTCCTAAACAAATTCTTGTATTGTCACTTGATTGAAGCTTCTAACATTCTCTCAGCAATTCAACGCCTCCTTTCCACATCTGATCTTTCTTCTCTTGACGGTGGATGTAACACTTTCATGTTTCCGCCCCGACTTTACCACAGTAATGGCTGGAAACTGGAGTTGTCAACAAATAAACTCCATCTTCCATCAGCTGCTTTTGTCTGGGTGCTTGTTACAGAAACAGAAATGAACTGAATGGACCAGACCAGAAAGCTGAGTCTGTGAGGCTGGAACAAGGGACGGGCGGACGGAGTGAAAACTTCAACAGCCCTACCCTAGTGACCTACTTCTGCGGCCAGACTCACCTGGTCCACTTCCCAAAATGTCGCCATCATCCAGAGAACAGTTTTCAAAACATGAGACTATTGAGATTCAAGGCACAGCATCCCACCCCCGGCCCTCAGCGTCTCCTGGCCATCTCCTAATACAAAGGACTCTGCAGCAGGGGTCACTGATCGGTAGTTGCATTCTGTAACATGCGTGGATCTTTTCAGTTTGCTCCCACAGCTGTCCTCCTCTCTCTTTCTCCCTCATTATCCAAGGCCTGGCCCTCAGATTTGAGATTTATTTCCCTGGAGATATGGATAAAAGCCATCTCAAGAGCCAAATATCGATTCTGAATCTCTCCTTTTAAAAAATCTATTTGGGGAGTTTATATATAAGTGTACTATATCTGTATATTTACATTATTTCCACCCTTCCCTCTCTCCTCCAGCTCTTCCTATGATCTCTCAACCACTTCCTCCCAATTCTAGAATTCATGACTTCTTCACACACACACACACACACACACACACACACACACACACACACGCAAATGCACACAGCATGTGCACATAGATATATACTGAGTCCAGTTAGTGTTGTCCTTATTTGCATACTGAATCTCTTAAAACTTTCCTTGAGGATTTTACATGTGTATAAAATGGGAGGGGGTCACATTCACCTTCATGGCCCCCTCCAGCTCCCCACAGATTTCCCCCCACGCTGATCCTGAGTACAGCAGCCCTGCTCTGGGGTTTGTTAGGTGAGGACATGTCTTCAAGTAATAGCATCTGCTATTTAGATACCTAAAACCCTGGTGAACCTGGGATTTCTGACTAACCCCTGAGCTTGTAAACGGTATTCAACATGCAGACTTAGAGGGAACACACGTGTTCCTCAGACTCCTCCTCCCCGCCAAGAACTTGCTCAGACACCAAAAAACACTTTACAGCTCATCCAAGATGTTTATTTGTAGAAAAAAAATACACTTTGGAGAAACAGCAAGCCACAAGTAGATAGAAGATACCTCCATGCAGTGCTCAGAAAGTTCCACAGAAGAGGAAGAACTCCATGACATTCATCACAGGAATTACGTAGTGACTGTAAATGATGGAAAATAGAAAACAGATACAGGAAGGAGGCAGAGTGCCCCAGACAGACATTAGACCAGACAGCCTTTCTCCAGGCTTAAGGCTGGAAACTGCAGATGTGCGTCTCCCCACGGAGGTGAACAACTGAGAAAAGGGACCTCAGTCACTGTCACAGCGAGTTTCTTCACTGAGCGTCTATTGAAGGCATCGCCTGTGGTGGGACACACATGGTTACCAGGGAGTTCAGGACAAGTACCGAGAGCCCCTCACTTCCTTCCTCATCCCTCTTGATCATTTGACTCTGGGAAAGTCCTTAAATGTTGATTTGGATTCCCAACAGGAACTGCAAACCCTATTTTGCACAAAGGTCAACATGCCTCACCTCCCCCTGGATCCCTTTAGAAGCGTCTCTCAGACTAAAATGTCAGTGCTACTCATTTCCAGTTCATGCCATGGATCCAAAGGCTTCAGACTCTGGAGCCGAGGCTGCTGCATGCTCGGAAGTGGCTGAGCCCAGAGACTAGCCTCCCCAAGTCACCAGGATGCACCGTTCTCATGTGAGTCAATGGTCTTGGGAGCTGAAGAAAATTTCTAAGACCCAAGATGTGGTCCAGGAGCAGCCGTGGAAGGAATCACAGGTCTTGAAGGTTTGGATACCAGCCAGATGCTACGGCTTGATCCTTTCCAACAAAAGGGATTAAGAGGCACCATTTTCCCCACCCTTTTCTTAAAGGCACCACACACCCTTGCCTCTGCCTTCTCTCCTCAGACACGCGCACATCTGTCAGTCTCTGGCCACGTCTAACCTACCTCCAGGCATCTCACAGGGCTCCTTGGCGGCGTTCTGCAGCATTGCGTCTTTGCATGCCCTTGATGATGAAGACAACCCCGGCAATGATGCCCACTAGACCCACAAACAGCCCGAGAGCACACACCACGTTCTCTTTAGTTTCTGGGAGGGGGGGTTGCTCTTCAAACTCTGGGGAAAAATAAAACAAAGTAGCTGTCAATTACTGTGGTGGGGGTAGCGTTGGTGACTGATGTAATAAAGAAAGTGACTTCTGGGGCTGGGGAGGTGGCTCCGCATTTAAGAGAACTGGCTGCTCTTGCAGAGGACCTGGGTTTCATCCCCAGCATCCACATGGCAGCTCACAACTGTCCATAGCTCCAGTTCCAGGGGATCTGACATCCTTTTCTGACCTCTAGGGGAACCAGGCACTTACATGGTGCACCAACATACACACAGGCAAAACACTCATACACATAATTGTTTTTTCTCAAAAGTGGAGGATTCTGGTTAGGGAGAGAACAGAGGTGTATAAACTGCAATCAGTGTTATGAAACACTGTAAACTGTTAGTTTTTGGTTCTGGAAATTGAACTTGAGGTGCCACACATGTGAGGCAAGTGTGCTACCTCTGAGCTGTGTTCTCATCCCTACGCTATGGATGCTAAGGGTCCAGAATCCAGCATCAGAGCAGGAAGTCTTAAAGTGAAGTAACGGATGTGCTGTACCCCAGTGCTTGAGCAGAGGCTCCTCTAAACCCCAGTGCTCCACCATGCAGTCATAGACATCTGTGGTGGATGGCAGGAAGGTCAGATAGTGGAATTTTCGGAAGAGGTGGTCCTCCCTGGGTAGAAACACTGTCTCTGATACACCCGTGGTGACGGGCTGTCCGTTCCGAAGCCAGGTGACATTGACCACTGGAGGGGAGAACTTGTCGACGAAGCAGATGAGGATGTTGGGCTCCCCCAGGCTCACCGGACTATTGGGGAGCACAGTCACCTCTGGGGCTACTGTGGGGGACATAACATAAATCAGCTTTTCATTCTCTCAGTGAGTTCCTCTCCTCCCCATGCTGGCCTGTGGTACAGTTCTGCCTCAGGACTCTAAAGCTGTGCCCTGAGGAGTCGTGTTATCCAGTATGATCTTTTGGAGTCAGTATCGAGGTATGTGATACCCACCCACCAACCCACCCACACCCACTCCAGTTCCTAACCTCCCCTGTGTAGACAGACTCAGGGCAATGACTGCGTGAGTGATAGTGGATGGATAAGCCAAAACTAAAACAGCAAAAAAGGCCTAGATTTCTAAAATCCCTGGGCCTGTGGCCTGAGAATTGGGTTTGCTGCACCGAGCAAGCTTAGGTCTCCCGAGAGAAAGTCAGAACACCCTGGGACAGATTTCCAAGGCATCTATTTTAAAGCTATGAGTTCCCACATCTGGGAGGAGGTGATACAGAGGAAAAGTGAGTACCATTGACATCTGGAGTGTGGTTGGAACGTTTTATCATGATGTCCAGGTTGGCTTTGTCCACAGCTATATTGGCCAATGCACCTTGAGCTTCAAAGCTGGCAAACTGCCCAAACTCTTTAAGTCTCCAGATGGTCTCTGACTTTTCAGTATCCACATGGAAAATCTCATCACCGTCAAAGTCAAACATATACTCTCCTTTTTGGTCTGGGGAAAGAAAGAACTCCGCCTGGATGATTGTGTGTTCCTCTGAAAAGAAAGGAAAGGAAGTTAGCGAGGGAAATGGGAGAGGGAGATGAAAAACCCACGTGCGTTTGGGTTGGAGGTGATGGATTGGCGCTGGACAAGTAGATTAGCAAAGGATGGAGTGCGGGTTAGGAGACGGGGTCTGGGTGATGGACATCCGTGCTGATCAAAGTGGGAGGTGAGGAAGAGAGAGCTGTGTCAGAGAGGGAAATGGATGACGGATGCAAGACACAGCCTTGGACACAGTCTTCTTTGTTAACCCACCAGGTCAAATTAGTGTTGTCCCTGTGTGCACGCAGATGAGGTCACCCAATGAAGCATGAGCCACCTACCAGTGGCCACCCCCCAACACACACACACACACACACACACACACACACACACACACACACACACACAGGAGTAACTCTCTGTCAGTTGACATCAACCGTAAACAGCTCCTCAGCTAGGGGCAGGACCTCAAGAGCCCCTCCTGATCCGTGCTGGATTGTTTAACTGGCTTGTGCAGGTAACCACAGCCCAGCAAGTTCATTCATGTGTGTGACAGCCATGTCATGTCTGACAGACGGTATCTCACAGCAGCCCTCCCCATCCTCGGCCCTTAGATTCTTTCCGTCCCCTCTTCTACAATGTCCCCTGAGCCTTGAGGGAGAGGCAGGTTTGAGGGGGTGTTTAATGACTTAGTGACTCTGGGAATCTAGCGGCATTGCATACGAAAGGAACTTTCCTGGCTCCCTGTGGTGCGGGTGTAAACCCCTTAGGTCAGCACACCAGCTGGCTCTTTCTCCTGAGGCTGCACTCTGTTTGAAAGGATGTATTAGGAACTCTGGAACCCAACACAGTCGTGACACCGGATCCCTTTGCATACCCTGTGATCAGAGCAGATCTCGATCTACTTAACACATGTGTTTCCAATCACAGAGTCCTGTTCTACCAGGATAGGTTTGAGACAAGAACTTTCTTAGCACCTCATCAGGCCTCTAACAAACACTGCTGACATTGTGTGGACAGAAACTGGTTCAAACACCAAGGACTAGACCCTTAGAGACATAAGTGGCGCCTGAGGTGCCCAGAGCTTGAGACAGAGACCTTGCAACATTGTGGACCACTTACACTCACTCCAAGGCTTCCTCTGTGAGAAGGGGTATAGCTTTGAAACTTGACCTGTATGTAAACACTACTTAGATTGTGACTGAGCTTTTTTGGGACACAGTCTATTATGTCTGACAAGGAGAATAAACAGCAGCGAGGGAGATGAGGAGACCTTTGCTTCTCTGTTGTCTTTAGGAATGAGGTGACCGATTTTAATGTCTGACCAAGGTATTTAATTTACAGTTGCCTTAATGCACACGCATATATTCTGGATGCCTCACAGGAAGAGCATCTGCCTTTCTAAGTCCTTGGGCAATGAAGCCTATACTTGCTGTTGCGTGGCTGGAGCTGAGTTTCCACGGATCTCCTTTCCTCCTGTAGCCGTCTACAGGGTCCTCCAGGGTCCTCCAGGGTCCTACAGGGTCCTCCAGGGTCCTCCAGGGTCCTACAGGGTCCCTCCAGGGTCCCTCCAGGGTCCCTCCAGGGTCCTCCAGGGTCCCTACAGGGTCCCTACAGGGTCCCTACAGGGTCCCTCCGGATGCACAGCCCTTCTCACAGCAGTGTCTACATCAGCACCAAACATTTGCTTTGGAGACGTTGACAGAGTCCAGTCCGTCGTCTCCACTTAACGCGTGTTTCTGCTCTCTGGTAAACAGGCTCAGTGGTGGTGACCCCGGACGCCATAACGTCTGCTGTGTCACACAGAGGGATGGGTGTCCCACCCTGGACGCCATAACGTCTGCTGTGTCACACAGAGGGATGGGTGTCCCACCCCAGACGCCATGACGTCTGCTGTGTCACACAGAGGGATGGGTGTCCCACCCTGGACGCCATAACATCTGCTGTGTCACACAGAGGGATGGGTGTCCCACCCCGGACGCCATAACGTCTGCTGTGTCACACAGAGGGATGGGTGTCCCACCCCAGACGCCATGACGCCACTCCTGCCCCAAGAGTCAGTGAATTAAACACACTTCATATCAGTGTGCCTGCTGTCCCCGCCCCTCCTCCTGGGTAGATTTGGGGGTGGGGGGCTGATGACCTTTCTTTCTAATGATCTTCAATACAGTGTCTGTGGCTGAAATACAACGGGGTTCACATGGTGACAATGAACTGCCGTGTACTCAGCCAAGAACAGCACTCAGGGCTCCTCATGTATTTTTTCAATTAATCTTCACAACATTGTGTGGGACTTCTAATTATATCCCTAAAAAAATTAAAACCCAGATATATGATTTGTTGGTGCCTTTGGAAAACTACTTCCCCATAGCCCCCAAAGTCTGGCCTCTGGTGAAATAGTGGTCCTCAGCAACACAGGCCTCGGTTTGTCTTGCTCAACTAAGTCTGACTTACTTCACTTGGAAGGAAGAATTTCCCCAAAACTATAACTGCTTTGTAACCTTCAGATTCAAACTTACAGGCGCTTGTCATTCCTACTTCTCAGTCCAAAGACTGTCTTACAAATGCCCACTGCACATTTCTTACAAATGCCCACAGTACATGTCTTACAGACGCCCACTGCACATATCTTACAGATGCCCACTGCACGTTTCTTACAGATGCCCTCTGTACATTTCTCCAAAGCCTCATAGTCTCCTGTCCCTTAGCGCTTACCTTTGATAGCCCATGACTTCTGAGGGCCCATCAGGACAGCCATGAAGAAAAGTCTTAACACCATGGCTCCAGTTGTGGCCATTTTCTTCTTGGGTGTTTGGTGGGGTCAGAAGAGATCACAGACTGAGGCAGAATTAACGAGAACAAAAAGGGATTAAAATCCAATCACTTTCGTTTTAGCCAATCAGAAAAGTTGTTCAGGCTGACACATCTGTTGCTAGGGAAAGGACTCCAACAAACAGGTTCTATGCAACCCACTATTTAATATCATATTCTCTACTTATCGTTTCAAGAAATTATTCTCTTCAAGAAGAAATTTCTCCATTTATTCAAAAAACAGAGTCTTTAGACAAACTGAACAACAATAACAACAAAAAAAACTTCAAGAGTTTGGGAATGTTGGTCAAACACAAACTCTTCTGTCCCAATCTAAATTCTGTCTGAAACACATTAGTGAAGATAGAGTAGATTTTTAAAAATCACAGATTGTAGCTCTGGGTATGACATCTGGGAAGGCTGCTTTTGCGGGACACTGAATCATCTAAAGAGAGATTGAACAACTGGGCCATGGAGACTGTCTGGATTCTGGTGAAGGAACATCACTCAAGGATCCCCTGTTGCTGGCTGAATCTCCATTTCCAGTGTACTGAACCCCAACACGGTCAGCTCAGGCCAAGATCCCAGGACCATTGGCATCCACTGTATTCTGAGAACGTTGGGAAATAAACTGAGTCCCAGGGCTCCAGAGACTAGAGAGAGCTGGAACGCCATGTCTAGAAAGTGGGCAGCGATCACTAGAAGCCAGGGGCTGTCCCGGGTGCTTCCTCCAATTTCTGTCATGGCCTGGATCTCTAGCCAGAATGCAACCTGAGGATGGAGCTTCGTTGGCGAGTTCAGGTCACTTTTGAAGAATAGCTTGGGCACAGCTTATGCCACTGGGAACGGTAAAGCAGTGCCTTACCACCCTGTGTCAACGGGCTGTGGAAGTTCTCCTGTCTTACAAGGATTGAAGTCCTGAGCCAAGTGTGTGTTCTGAGACTCTCCATAGAGGCTGCTGAGAGTTAAGAGATGTCACATCCCTTGTTTCTGAAAACATCGTCTAAAACACAGAAAAATATTTTGTTACACACAGAAAGGACTAAAATCCAGTGACCAGCCACCGGGCAGCCAGGCTGTCCATCTGGTGCTGAATTAGTTGTTTAATGTCAGTCGGATGGAGACTGCTCAGGGTGGATCTTCTACACTGTTATGTGAGGTCCTGTCTACCTGAACAAAGACCCCCACAGACCAGGAGGGCAGCCATCCTCTGACTGACGATGGTCTGATCATGCCAGGGGCTTTGGACATCTGATGTTAACCCCAGGTCACTAAGTGGAGACCAACAGTGCAGTTCTGTCCACAGAGAGTTAGGTATCCATCTCCTGGAGGCAGGAGTGTCCCGTGGGATCATTCCAGATGAGAGGTTGATGCTACAATTCTATGATGTAGGCCGACCACCTTTCTCAGAGCCAAATCCAAACACAATTTTTGCCTCTGTCTTTTGCTAGCTTCTGCAATGCCAGATTCTTGGCAAGTGCATACTAAGTTTAAAGTCCTTCCAAATACACGGTGCTACTTAGCAGCATATGATGCCTCCTAGTTCCCGTCTGCTGATTGGTTCCGTCATGATATTATTAAACTAGACTTCAGAAAATGACTTTCAGTTCCCCTTGTCTGTGATGGGAGGAAGTTTCTATTTGAGGACCGTTCGTGGTTTTCTGTTCTCTCAACTCTAGCTTCCTATGTGTCTGAGGGGATTTCTGAAGCCGCCTGAATGACATTTCCTTAGTGACATTAAACTGTGATGAACCACCAGTCATAGTTCCTTCAGAAAACAGAATCAAATCGAATATATTATAAGAAGCACACCCTAAGGCTGGCAGAGCATTGGTCAGGGTGGACTTTTAACTTAAAGTGGTCAGAGGCCCTGGGAAGTCCCGTTGATGTCAGTTCCGACAGAGCCATAGGACACAAGGAACAGCGTGAGGATGTCACATGTCTGCTGCTCACGTCCAAGCTTGCCCACTGCATGATGCAGGTCCAGCATACTCTCTACCACCCAGACCACAAAGCTTAGACCCACCCTCAAAAATGTGTGTTCAGAAAAGGGAGGGTGGGAGAACTCGTATTGTCACACATTCCCCAAGAGCCAAACAGGGCCTTGGAGGCGAAGGGGATCGGATAAAGATGACTGGATGTATGTGAATATAATTGTCACCTAGCTACAGACCTGGCTGTCATCTGTCTTGACTCTCCCACTTAATTCTCCCACAGGTCCCAGCATAAGGGTGCTTCCACACTGGTCCCAGGTCAATTCTGGGGCTTCAGTGCATTCTGGGTTTGTGTGGCCTGAGTTCTGCCAACCTCCGGGAGCTTCCATTTTAGCATCCCTTCCCCCATCTCCCTCTGTACCCTGAGCTGCTCAGTATCACATCCCAATCATATCCCAATCTGCTCTTTTTTTCTTTAGATTGCCACAGCTATTGGGGTCTCTCATGATTCTGTGTAAATTTTAGGGTTGATTTCTATAGCTTGGTGAACAATGTCACTGTTATTTTTGATGGCGATGGCATTGAATCGTTAGATTGCCCTTAATAGAATGTTTTGACGATATTAATTCTTCTAAACAACGAACGTAGAAAGTGTTTTCATTTCTGTATCTTCTTTGGTTTCTTTTTCTTTTCATTTAATTTATTTTGCTTTTAATACTAGGGATTAAATTTGGGGCCTCATCTCATGCCATGGAGGTGCTCCTCCAGCAAACTATAACCCCAGCATGAAGTCGTAGTATATATACTGCTAAGACAGGGTCTCGGCTAGCTGGCCTAGGACTTGCTCTGCACCCCTGGTCAACTTTGAACTTACAGTTTTCATCATGCTGAAGCAGGGTTACAGGATGTCGGCAAGCCTGGCTTCTTCAGTTTTTCTCTCAGTATTTTTTCTAAGTTTGCAGAGAACTGTGACGATTGAGGTTGAACGCCTTTCACAAGTTCTTTTTAGAAAATCTGTTGCTGATGTGGTTTTGTCTGTTGGTTTTGGGTCTGACCACATTACTGAACTGATCAGTTATGGGGGTCTTTAGGTGGAATCATCAGGCTTTCCTATTTGCATTTTGAAATTAGACCCAGATGGGGTTTGTTAAATCCACGAGTATTCATGAAACTTAACAGCTGCAATTGTTTCCCATTCCAGTGGTACGAACTAAGTAAGGGGATTACAGCCTCTAGAGACGTAATTTTCATTTCTCCCTGTTGACTACTAAGTTTTCTATGTATTTACAAGTAACTTTCACCCTAATACTGAAAATAGAGCATCCCTAATACTTCAACCTCCTTCCCTTACAGCCCTAAGTGAACTATGAGCCACCCCAGTCTTCCAGCCCAGCGCAGTCCTTTCTGACGATGCTCTTGACTCCTCCAAAGCCTTTGAACTGCTGGAGTACTCATGCCTGAGTTAACTCTTAGAATTTCAGTTGACTCTGAGAGAAGTGGTGATCATTTTTGAGGTGCCAGGCAAGGAAACACGGCAGCAACTTTGAAGCTGATAAAGCAACCTCACTCCAGCTCCATCTTCCCCACCCCCCAACAAAGCTTTGGTCCTGGAACGCCTTTGGGGTCCTTAGGAGACCTGACCATAGTTGGTGACAGCAGCTCATTACTTTTACTCCCGCCCTCATTCCCCAGGCCCTGAATTGAGTCTGCTATGAAATCACACACACACACACACACACACACACACACACACACACACACACACACACACACACACACACACACTTAGATACAATGATGGGTTGAAAGCATTTGTGAGTCTTCCGGGCACAGCTCTTCAGACCTTAGCCAAACTATGCGGGTCTCTTTGGCCACCTTGAAAGACTAGCATCTTGTCTTGGACAAATCCGCCACCTACTGGTCACAAGTGGAACTGTCATCATTGGGGCGCAATTCACGGAGTTGGAGCCGTGAAGCCACATGAATCAAGACAGCAACCAAGGGAAAGGAACCAAAAAGAATGGGGTGGGTTTCGGGGGTGCAAATGCTAGAGTGCTAGTATCCAATAAGCTTTACTTTCAATTTTTTTCTCAACTAGGATGCTCCTCTTATCGCCAGTGTGACATGAGCCTGAGTGTCCGAAATGTTGAAGGCCACACTTGTCCAGCTGTTCCTCTGGAAAGCATCTCCTCCAGACAGAGCAGCCTTGAGCCAACTGTGAGAGAGGGCGAGAGGGGGCCGGCTGACTCATTAGACAATATTTCACCCTGAAGCTCTAGGTTCAGGCTGGACGTTCCAGGGTCGGTGAGGGGAGCTGTGAACCCAAGAGGGACAAATGGCCTGACTGAGCCTAACCAGGCAAGTGAAGAGCTCTGAGCTCCTGGAGGCTCTTACCTCGCAGGGTGGCGTGCGCCAAAGTGGCCAGTGGACGGGCACGCCCATAGTTGTAGGAACAGGAGTTAAGCATCCGGCTGGGGTCTGGGTCTCTGTGGTCCTGCGGAGTTTAAAGGATTGGGGAGCACTCCGTGGTCCTCCCAGTCCCCCACAGGCACCTTGCTTGTTTCAGCAGCAAAATCAATTTTGTCATTTTCAGAAAACAATAATTGGTGAGTTGAAAACAATAATTTCATACTTGTAAAATCTCTTAAAGTCAACTTGAAAGTAAGTTAAAATTTTAAGTGGAAAATTAAACATTCAGAGGAACTGGTTTGTCAGAACATTTTTGGATTTTCAGGCCCTGATGGACCCAACAGTGCAAAGAGCTCTGCAGCTGACAAGTGAGGGATGCCAGGGCTGAGACCTAAATGCCTGGGCGTCAAGTACCACTTACCTCCTCCCTCCCTGTGTTCCTCTCTCCCTTCCCTCTCTCTTTCCCTCCCTCTCTCCTTCCCTCTCTCTTTCCCTCTCTCTCCTTCCTTCCCTTGCTCTTGCCCCACTCCGACCCCTGCTTTCTTTAGTTTCTTCATTCTCTTTAGTTCTGCAGGACTTCAAGTGGTAAATCTCTTCTGAAAGGTTTTCCTAAGAAAGCCAGATTGGCTGCAGATCCCTGTGATGTCATGGCTGTTCTGCTCCTGTGATGTCATAGATGCTCTGCTCCTGTGATGTCATGGCTGTTCTGCTCCTGTGATGTCATAGATGCTCTGCTCCGGTGATGTCACAGCTGCTCTGCTCCTGTGATGTCAATAGATGCTTCTGCTCCTGTGATGTCACGGCTGCTCTGCTCCTGTGATGTCATAGATGCTCTGCTCCTGTGATGTCATGGCTGCTCTGTTCCTGTGATGTCATGAATGCTTCTGCTCCTGTGATGTCATAGATGCTCTGCTCCTGTGATGTCATGGCTGTTCTGCTCCTGTGATGTCATAGATGCTCTGCTCCTGTGATGTCACAGCTGTTCTGCTCCTGTGATGTCATGAGTGCTTCTGCTCCTGTGATGTCATAGATGCTCTGCTCCTGTGATGTCATGGCTGTTCTGCTCCTGTGATGTCATAGATGCTCTGCTCCTGTGATGTCACAGCTGCTCTGCTCCTGTGATGTCATGAATGCTCTGCTCCTGTGATGTCATAGATGCTCTGCTCCTGTGATGTCACGGCTGCTCTGCTCCTGTGATGTCACAGCTTCTCTGCTCCTGTGATGTCATAGATGCTTCTGCTCCTGTGATATCACGGCTGCTCTGCTCTTGTGATGTCATAGATGTTCTGCTCCTGTGATGTCATGAATGCTTCTGCTCCTGTGATGTCATGGATGCTCTGCTCCTGGATGTCATGGCTGCTCTGCTCCTGTGATGTCATAGATGCTCTGCTCCTGGATGTCATGGCTGCTCTGCTCCTGTCATGTCATAGATGCTCTGCTCCTGGATGTCATGGATGCTCTGCTCCTGTGATGTCATGGATGCTCTGCCCCTGTGATGTCATGGATGCTCTGCTCCTGTGATGTCACGGCTGCTCTGCTCCTGTGATATCATAGATGCTCTGCTCCTGGATGTCATGGATGCTCTGGTCCTGTGATGTCATGGATGCTCTGCCCCTGTGATGTCATGGATGCTCTGGTCCTGTGATGTCACAGCTGTTCTGCTCTTGTAAATGTCTGCTCAGCTTACCTTGCCTCTTCACTCTCGTGCAGCTTAGGATTCAGTCCATGAAAGGGTGCCTTCAGCATTCAGGGCTGAGTCTTTCCACCTCTACTAACCCGACTAAGATATTCCCTCACAGACTCGCCCACAGACCAACCCCATTGATGCAATCCTTCATGGAGAGTCCCTTCACGGGAGAGTCTACATTGGATCAGCTGACAATTAAAACTAACCACTGCAAAGTCAGGCAGTGGTGACGCACACCTTTAATCCCAGCACTTGGGAGGCAGAGACAGGCAGATCTCTGAGTTCCAGGCCAGGCTGGTCTACAGAATGAGTTTTGGGACATCCAAGACTGTACAGAGAAACCCTGTATAAAAAAAGAACACACACAAAACTTTTTTTTCCAGAAAAAGAAAGGAAGGAAGGAAGGAAGGAAGGAAGAAATAAAGAGAGAGAGAGAGAGAGAGAGAGAGAGAGAGAGAGAGAGAGAGAGAAAGAAAGAAAGAAAGAAAGAAAGAAAGAAAGAAAGAAAGAAAGAAAGAAAGAAAAAAGCAAAGATAAATTGGCTCACAGGACACCTTGGCCTGATGCTCTGGTCTCAGGGAAGGAACATCCCTGCCTTAGTTTTCTCCTCAGCAGAGTTAAGATCAGGTATAGATAGACAGTCATGCTCCCAACTCTGCAGGACCACAGACTCCATGTTCTGAGGTGAGCTTGGTCCTACATGGGGAATTATAGATGTTCAGCAAGCTGGCGGGCAGGACAAAGGTAGCCATGACGTGGGGTGCTATCAGATGGTAGGTCCTGCCTGCTGAACAGGATGTGGAGCAGGGTCCAGCCTGAGTGCTGGCGTTCTGACGAGGTTAAGTGTCAATTTAATAGCTGTGCCTAGAAGTCTAGCGAAATCAGAGCGGAGCCCAGTCAAAGTCCACCCGTCCTTTGGGTTTCACTTTTGAGCGAGCGCAATGGGCCAGAGGTGAGTGTGCTGTTCTGACTGGAGTCTCGTTTTAGAGTGAACCTCGGGGACCTGGCTCTGCCTCCAGGCTGGCAACATTCAAATCTCCCTTCACCCAACCCAAAGATGCCTCCACTTCCCCCGACGGCTCCACAGCTGCCTCTCCAGCCAGCGTGTCCTGGGCTCAGCCGTCTTTAGACACCTGCTGTGTGGATGAGGGACACACCTGTAGTTGAGTGAGACAACACAACTCAACAGCCTCGATTTCACCCCAAAAGAGAGAGAAACAGGTGAGTGGCTTGGAGAGTCTCTAGTAAAGGATGGACATGGGACTTGGGGGAAGTCTACTAACATGACAGCCAGCATCCTGTCAGGAAATGGCCACCGGGGACAGTAGCTCTCACTTCCTGTTGATCTCCACTGCACATTTCTAGAGAGTGGTGTTCTGAGGCAGGCTCTCACTCTATAGCCCATGCTGACTTCCAACTCATGGCAATCCTCCTGCCTCAGCCTTCTGAGTACTGGGCTTTTAGTGAGCCACCAGGCTGAGTCTCTTTTTATTGTTACTGTCTCCTTAGCTCAGGACTGCTCTTCATTCCAATCAGAAAATTTCCTTCAGCTCAGGTTGGCCTCAAATTAGACATCCTCCTGCCTCATCCTCTTCAGTGTTTGCCTCCCGGTGTATGGAATTTCAAACTCAGCACTCACAAGAGGTAGAGGGAGGAGTTCAAGTTCGTCCTTGGCTACACAGCAAGGTAGAAGCCAGCCTGGGCTATGTGAGGTGTGAGAGGGGTGGAGCCTAAGGAGTAACTTCCTGTGGAACCCCATCGGGAGAGGTCAGCTGTGAGGCAGGGAGTCAGCTGTGATCAGTAACTACAAAGAACAAAGACAGACCGTGGCGGTGAGGGTTTGGTGATGTTTATTAAGACGGCACAGCCATCGGACACTATCCTGGCTTGCTTTTTATTACGGAGACAAACGTCAAGACCAAAATCAACCTGGGGAGGGAAGGGTTAATTTCGTCTTACAGCTTACCATCTACTCTGAAGGGAGTCAGGGCAGGGACTCAAGCAGGAACTGGAGGCAGGCACTGAAGCAGAGACCACAGGGCAACACTGCCTACTGGCTTGCCCCCTGTGGCTTGCTCGGCTGGCATTCTTATATCGTGCAGGCCCACCTGTCCAGGGGTGGCACCGCCCACAGTGGGCTGGACCCTCCTCCATCAATCATTAATCAAGAAAACGCTTTGTAGACTTGCCCACCGGCCAATCTGATGGAGGCAGTTCCTCCACTGAGGGTCCCTCTTCTAGCTCAGCATTCCTCAACCTGTGGGTGGTGACTCCTTTGAGGGTCAAATGAACCTTTCACAGGAGCTGCCTAAGACCATTGGAAAACACAGATATTTACATTATGATTTATAACAGTAACAAAATTACAGTTACGAAGTAGCAAC
Source organism: Peromyscus eremicus (assembly GCF_949786415.1). Taxonomy (NCBI): domain Eukaryota; kingdom Metazoa; phylum Chordata; class Mammalia; order Rodentia; family Cricetidae; genus Peromyscus; species Peromyscus eremicus. The sequence continues at coordinate 2,819,836 of NC_081432.1, read as the reverse complement.
TGGAAAAATAGTTTTATGGTTGGGGGTCACCACAACATGAGGAACTGTATTTAAGGGTCACAGCATTAGAAAGGTTGAGAACCAGTGCTCTGGCTTGTGTCAAGCTGACACACACACACGCACACACACACACACACGCACACACACACATACACACACGCACACACACGCGCGCATGCACACACACACGCACACACACACACACACACACACACACACACCAAACAGGGCAGAAGCTGCAGGGCGTACTGGGTATGTCACAGCGGCACTTCCTCCTGTGTTTGCTCCAGGGAGGATGGTGGATTGTCCAGGGTACAGTCTGTCTGGTGTGGCTGCCTCCTTGCTCTTCATCCTGTTGACTGTGAAGCACCCAGGTAGGCTCCCTTCCGCCCTTGCTGGAATGCCCTGAGGATCTAAGATGCACATCCCAACCAGCAGTGCAATAACCCAGGGTGTCGAGGTCCAGGGCTCACGCTGGGCTTCACACCCCCAGCTTCAGAAAGCTCTTGCCTTAGTTGCTCATCTCTTGGACGTGAGTAACAACTTCAGGCAGCAATGAAAGTCACCTGGAAAGCATGATTGAGTCTGTAGCTGGAGCATGCGCAGTTTTTACTCAATACTCAACACTGTGGGTAAGGCGTGACACGTAAATCCCACCAACGGAAGACACAAGATCTCTGTTTAGGTTCTGGAGAGAATTTTTGAGCAGTATCATTTTATTTCATCTTAAATCTGAATTAAATAAATTTATTCTTATGACTACTTTATTGTATTAGCTTTTAACATTACGTGGGGTGGGGGTGGGGCTCATGTGCATGCCGAGGCTCGTGTGTGGAAGTCAGAAGACAACTTGCCAGAGCTGGTTCTATTCTTCCACCACGTGGACCCTGGGACTTGAACTCAGTTCTTCATGCTTGGCTGCAAGTGTCTGCTAAACTTCCGAGTCCCTCCCTCTCCCTGGACAGGGTTTCACGAAGCCCAGGCTGGCCTCTAACTCACATGGTAGCCTAGATGACCTTGAACTCCTGGTCCTTTCTGCTGAAACTGCGGAGGAAGACCATAGTATACATGCTTGAAATTCTTAGGCATAGCAACAGTTTGGCTGGTTTTGTGCGTCAAGCTGACACAAGCTAGAGTCATCAGAGGAAGGAGCCTCAGTTGAGGAAATGCCTCAGTGAGATCCAGGTGTAAGGCATTTTCTCACTTAGTGATAAATGGACAAGGGCCCAGTTCATGGTGAGTGGTGTCATCCCTGGGTTGGTGGTCCTGGGTTCTGTAAGAAAACAGGCTGAGCAAGCCATGAGGATCGAGCCAGTAAGCAGCGCCCCTCCATGGCCTCTGCATCAGCTCCTGCCTCCAGGTTCCTGCCCTGTTTGAGTTCCTGTCCTGACCTCCTTTGGTGATGCACAGCAATGCTGAAGTGTAAACCTAATAAACCCTTTCCTCCCCAACTCGCTCTTTGGTCATAATGTTTCATTACAGCAATAGAAACCCTAAGACAGCAACAAACGGGATTATCAGACATCTCTCTGATTTTCAGACATCAAGGGAGATGACTTAAAATTTGACCAGAAGACTCAAACTTTCTAAGCAAGCCATGCCTCTAGCCCTCGGTGAGGCCCGCATTTGCCACCTCCTGGACTTCTCCAGAAGGAAGGAGAAAACCAAGTCAGCTCCCTCGATGGCATGAGTGACCCCGGAAGGCTGCAGCACCTAGTGGCATTGTTGATTTGTCTAAACTCAAAATGGCTATAGAACCAAGATAAAGTTCCCCATGGAAACATCAACTCACACATTAATTTATTCGGGAATGAAACCCTGAGGTGTTGTCACTGTTAGTGTCTTCGAGATGGGCGTTCAAGAGTGCAAATCTCAGGGCAGAAGCGGTGGCTCCGTTGTTGAGAGTGCTGAATGTTCCTCCCGAGGCCTGAGTTCAGTCCCCAGCACCTACGGCAGATGGCTCACAACTACTTGTAACCCCAGCTCCCAGGGAACCGACGTTCTCATCTGGTCTGCACACACATGTGTGTACCCACACAAAGGTGCAAAATTAAAAATAAAATGCTTTAAAAAAATCCCCGATCTCAAAGGCTCCTTAACCGTGGAATTGCCTCCCAGTCACAAGGCTGGTGACACAGTCACACTCAAATCTTTAAACTTTAGGATGCATACAGTTTCTTTTTTAACCAGAAAATGTACAGATTTCCATGCTTGAATTCTCTGAATTGTTGACACTGAATCCCTCCTGCCTGCTGGTACCACATTCCAGCACCTTGGCTACTGGAAACAAGCATCTGGGTCCGTCAGCTTGTTTCCCTTTTCACTGTTTTGTAGATGAATTCAGGGTCGTCGGTCCTGCTCACCCTGTCCTCGCCAGAGTCGGGGAAGATGCCCTGCTGACATGTCAGCTCCTCCCCAAGAGGACAACGGCGCACATGGAGGTGAGGTGGTACCGCTCCGACCCCGACACACCTGTGATTGTGCACCGGGATGGAGCCGAGGTGTCGGGGCTACAGATGGAGGGGTACAGAGGCCGGGCAGAGTGGACAGAGGACAGTACTGACGAGGGGAGTGTGGCTCTGAAGATTCGCCAGGTCCAGCCGGGTGATGATGGGCAATACTGGTGCCGCTTCCAGGAGGGGGACTACTGGAGGGAGGCAAGCGTGCTGCTCCAAGTGGCAGGTATGTGCACAGGGGCCCAGGGGGCACCAGGGGCATCCACTCACCTGTGGCAACCTTAGTGCCTTAAAAAAATCCTCTTTCAACCACATATATAAATATATATATATGTGGTTTTACTCATTTTTTACTCATTCTTTAAAAAAGAACTATTTGTTTTTATTTTACGTGTAAGGGTGTTTTGCCTATGTGTGTCTGTGTACCCTGTGTGTACTCAGTGCCCATGGAGGCCAGAAGAAGGTCAGATCCCCCAGAACTGGAGTTACAGATGGTTGTGAGCCACTATGTGGGTGCTGGGAATCAAACCCAGGTCCTTCTGAAGAGCAGCCGGTGCTCTTAACTACTGAGCCATCTCCCCAGCCCCTCTTCTGCATTTTTATTAATTCTTTGAGAACTTCATACAATGTATTTTGACCACATTCTTCCCCTCCCCAACTCCTCCCAGATTCCACCCCCTTCCCTACCCATACGACTGTGTCTCCTCCTCTGTGTGCTGTCAATACATTCGAGTGTGTGGCCATCTACTGATCTTGGGCAGCCTGCCAGGAGCAGCACCCCTGAAGGAAAACTGGCCCTCCTCCCAGCAGCTATCAGTTGCCGACAGCTTCTCCGCTAGTGATGGGATTCGTGCCCATCTCCCCCTCTATGCTTGGGTTTTGTCTGGTTTGAGCTTACACAGGTCATCTGCACACTGTCATAACCACCGCACATGCTGAAGGGGAAGGCAGGCAAACCCAGCTGCTTCACCAGGGAAAGGACTCTCTGGAGACACTGGCCTCTCAGGCCAGTACAGCTCTTTCTTTGCTACTACCACCATTAAAAAATCCATTGGCATGTATTTCTTGTGCAAAGTGATGGGTCTCATGATGCTTTCATTCAAGTGTATCATGGACTTTGACCATATTTACCCATTGCCGTCTCCTGTCTCCTGCCCCCCCACATCCCACAATCACCTTCTGCTTAATATGACGGTCTCCAGTGTTATCCATTTCCCACAAATGACTTAGTTTAATCCATTTTGAGTGAATAAACAGCATTGTGGGAGCTGGAGCGACTGCTCAGCCTTTAGGAGTGTTTGTTGCTCTTCCAAGGACCCAGCTTAATTCCCGGCACCCATAGAGCAGCACACAACCTCCTGTAACTCCAGTTCCAGGGCATCCAATACCTCCTCTGGTCTCCACAGGCACCAGGCACACATGTGGTGCACAGATGCACGTGCAGGCAAAACACCCATATGCATAAACTAAAATTTAAGAAAACACCATTGTGCATTCACACCCTGTTTTCTTTGTCCACTCATTTGTGGACGGACATCCAGGCTGACCTTACAATTGGGCTTTGGCTGGACTTTGGGAAGGGTTCTGCCATGAATGAGGGTGGGCTTAAACTCCCTCGGGTGTCTTCTCAGAAGTGGGACAGTGGGGTTACACATCAGTTCTGCTTTTGGGATTTTTGTTGTTGTGTTGTTTGGTTTTTTGAGACACTTCCACACTTGCCAATTTTTTTCCTTGACTCTCACAGCCGATTCCCAATGTTCCATTGATTTGAAATGGATGTGAGAATCTGTATGTTTTGGAGATGCAAACAGAGCTGGACACTGACTATTGCCACACTCAGGGACATTTAGAATTAAGTCAGGGGTTTTCTCTGGGTGTGAGCAAAAGGCTCACTCATTCATTCTCTCAGCCCGTGATATAAACAGCTGTGATGTTAAAGAAAGCACTTCGGGGTTTATACAAATTAGTTAGATTTCCCCCACTGAAAAAATGTTAAGGTACAGTAATTTCTCATGCATTTTACTGTGTGCCAAAACTGCAACTGCCCACTGAAGAAATGAAAATAGCCCATGAGCGTGATGTCTGAGTTTAATAATAAATGTCTCATTTAAATTAGAGTCCAGATATCATCCAAAATGGCAGACAAGGCAGCTAGCACAGAGAACATTGAGAGAGGAAAAAGCAAAGCTGGGAGCACAGAAGCTGTCGTGAATGAGTCACACCACATCTTCACACCACATCTTCTCACCACATCTTCACACCACATCTTCTCAACACATCATCTTCTCACATGTTCACACCACATCTTCACACCACATCTTCACACCACATTTTCACACCACATCCTCACATCACATCCCCACACCACATCCTCACACCACATCCCCACACCACATCCTCACACCACATCTTCACACCACATCCTCACATCACATCCCCACACCACATCCTCACACCACATCTTCACACCACATCCTCACATCACATCCCCACACCACATCCTCACACCACATCTTCACACCACATCCTCACACCACATCCTCACACCACATCCCCACACCACATCCTCACACCACATCTTCACACCACATCCTCATACCACATCCTCACACCACATCCCCAGACCACATCCTCACACCACATCTTCACACCACATCCTCACACCACATCCCCACACCACATCCTCACACCACATCTTCACACCACATCTTCACACCATATCTTCTCACCACATCTTCACACCACATCTTCACACCACATCCTCACACCACATCCCCACACCACATCCTCACACCACATCTTCTCAACACCACATCTTCACACCACATCCTCACACCACATCCTCACACCACATCTTCACACCACATCCTCACACCACATCCTCTCACCACATCTTCACACCACATCCTCACACCATATCTTCACACCACATCTTCTCACCACATCTTCACACCACATTCTCACACCACATCCTCTCACCACATCTTCACACCACATCTTCTCACCACATCTTTACACCACATCCTCACACCACATCTTCACACCACAGCTTCACACCACATCTTCATACCTCATTTTCACACCATTCTTCTCACCATATCTTCACACCACATCTTCTCACCACATCTTCACACATCTTCACATCACAGCTTCACACCACATCTTCTCACCACATCTTCACACCACATCTCACCACATCATCTTCACAGCACCTGAGACACAAAACAAATTCTGTCAAGTTTCCCTCCTCTCCCTCTTCACCATCTGAGTCCGAAGAAAAATGTGGTCAGATGCTAAAGTTTAAAGACACAGACTGAGGAACAAACAAAAAACCAGAACTCAGTGGGAAGAAATCCTAGTAACGCTGCCTGCTTCCAGGCCCTGGGCTCCCACCTCCTCCCTGTGAAGGGCTTGGGGGCTCGGCTCCCTCTGTGGTCTCTGAGCTTCAAGGATGTTCTCTCTCTCTCCAGCTCTAGGATCTTCCCCAAACATCCACATGAAGGGACCTAGAGATGGAGGAGTCCAGCTTGTGTGCACATCCCAGGGCTGGTTCCCTGCGCCTGAGGTCTACTGGGAGGGCACCTGGGAAGAAAAGCTGTTGAGTTTCTCTGAGAATCACGTGCTGGGTGAAGATGGGCTGTTCTACGTGGAAGACACACTGGTGGTCAGGAATGACACTTCAGAGACCATTTCCTGCCTCATCTACAACCATGGCCTCAAGGAGGCCAAGGAGGCCACCATTGCCCTGCCAGGTCAGGCACCCTGAAAGGTTGGGGGGGCTGCTCAGCAGTAACTCATGTTTTATTTGATTGTATTTAAATAATATGCTAAAATTCATAAACATTTATGTGAGAAAAGCATATAGTGAGTGCATTTTAATTCATTGTTGATTTTTCCTCACGGATGTTTAATACATTGGAAATATAATAAAAATATTCCTCCAGCTGAGACATTCATTGTCCTGTGCTATGCCGGTTACCTCCAGGAACCAATCACGTGCTTAGTCAGAATGGGATGGTTCCTTTGACAGCTTCTTAATTATAAATAGTAACAAAATAGTCAATAAATAGTAACAAAAACAATAATCAAAACACACAACACAGTAGGGATGAGGTATGTTTCGTGTGTTGTTAGAAGTTAGAGCTGGGATGGAGAGAAGCCCTGAATGATTTTGAGAGCCCAGAAAATCCTCATACTCAATGATAAAGATCTACTTACCATCTAGCATCATCTATCACCTATCTATCTTATCTACCTATTAATCTATCAATAATCTATCATATATCCATCTGCCAACTATTTATTAATTAGCCATCATTTATCTATCATTCATATATCTAATCCACCACCTAGATATCACATGTCTACCAATCACCATCATCTATTAATCATCATTGACCTATCATCTATCTATAATATCATCATCTATCAATCACCTATCTTTCTAAATATCATCTACCTGTCTGTCATCTATCTATCTATCTATCTATCTATCTATCTATCTATCTATCTATCTATCTATCTATCATCTATCTGTCTGTCTATTTCTATCTGAAATAGGCATTAGTTTTTCTTTTGAGACAGTCTCACTCTGTACTCCAGGCTGGCTTCAAACCCCACAGCAATCCTCTTGGCCGAGCCTCCCAGGGGTTGTTACTATGTTACTATAGGCATGAGCTGACTGCCAACCTAGACACTGCTATTACATGATGAGTATCGTCTGTAAATACCTTAAATTGAAGTGAGATTTTAGGACACTCTGTTTGGACGTGTTGCTGATGTAAGCCCAGTAAATGTGGTGTCAATCAGTGTCATATAGTCCCAGTGTGGAATTCTAAGTGATACTTGTTTGTGACCATATATTTCATACTTAGCACTCATTTATAAAAATAATATGTATTTTTTACTAGCACTTAATATCAGCCGAAGCAAACTGAATTGATGGTGATAGAATTGACAGCTTTTTGTTGTGAAAAAAGTAAAATCTGTATTACCAGATGATCCGTGGGGAAGAATTATTTTTCTGCTTTTCGTATTTTTCAAGTAAATTGAGTTCTTAAATAAAATGTAAAGCTTACCTTTATTTCTGGAGATAGTTTCTTTCCTTTCCTTTAGACTAAATTTTTTAAAGTGTTTTTCTTTTTCTTTCTCCAGAGAAACTCCAGACAGAGCTGGGTGAGTGAGATTCTCATGCATACCCCTCCCTGGAGGAGGCAGATCATGGAAAACAGCGGGGGGACACCTCATGATCCCCAGGAAAAGGGGAGACAGGGCTCTCCCCGGTGCTGGTTAAGTTAGCGTGGGAAGGGAATGGCAGGGCACAGAACTCCACAGCCTCCTTCAGATACTGGTATAGGGAAGGGCTTCTTCGATTTCTGTTGCTACACACCCTCCTGGCACTCACTTTTAGCCGCTGACCAGAGGGTGGTGTGGGCTCCTGCACCCTTACATCTCCAAATCTAACCTCTGCTGTCACTGCATGGTCACCAAAGAGCCTCTGTTTAGTCCCACAACTATCTTAGGATTTGAGTAGCAGTAGGTATATTTTACAGTTTAAAACTCTGAGACATGGACTGATTCAGTATGTAAAGTCAGCCAGATTTGAAGTGACCGAATATTCATCTTATTCTGAGAGTTTTAGCAGTAAAATCGTTCCATTAGTGGTGTGTAGCCTGGGCTTTAGCTAGTGTTCTCTTCAGACTAGCAAGGCTCTTCCTTAAACAAGGACCACTGGCATCCTAAGACCATGAGTCCCACCCTCCTTCAAGAGTGACCCTGAGCCTCATACCTCCCCTGGGGTATTTGCAGGTTCTGAACCTCACATAAGAAGTTCGTGTTGGTAGAGTTACTTCTCCATGTTGGTTCATTTCTTATTCTCTGTCTGGTATATTTAACAGCTTCCTCAAGGGTGATTGGACCTTCCCAGCCCATCCTTGTCCAAGTCGGGGAAAACATAGAATTAACTTGTCACCTGTCACCTCAAACTGATGCTCAGAGCATGGAGGTGAGGTGGATCCGATCCCACTATTACCCCGCAGTCTACGTGTATGTGGACGGGGCCCACTCGGCTGAGGAGCAGATGATGGGATACAGAGGGAGAACCATGGTGATGAGTGACGCCATCCATGAGGGAAATCTGACCCTGAGGATACACAATGCCAGACCTTCAGATGATGGGCAGTACCGGTGCCTTTTTGGAAAAGATGGTGTCTACCAGGAGGCCCGTGCGGATGTACAGGTGATGGGTAAGAATTCCAGGTTAACACTGTGATGTATGCTGGTTCCTGGGAGATTTCTTTGGCTCCCAAAGTATTCCCTGTGCTCATTCATTTTCAGTTTATGTTGAACTTTTAGTGCAGCAACCACCACAGATTCTTCAAGATCACAACTTGAAGTTTTCAAATAAATATTTTTACTAGTTCTCTGAGATTTTCAAACCATGTGTGTTGGTCATATTCACCCTCCAACATCCCCCCCACACTTAACTCTTCCAAGATCTACCCTCCCTTCTCTACCCCCCAACTTCCTATCCTCTTTTTTTTTTTTTAAATTTAATAACCCATCGACTCCAGTTTGTGCTCATGGGTGTGGAACCATCCACTAGAGCATGGTGAGCCTACCAGGAGCCACACCCTTTAAGAGAACCGATTCTCCCCTTCCCTGAAGCTATCAACTGTCCACAGCACCTCAGCTCGGGGTGCGGCTCATGATCCCCTCACTTCCCTCCTGAAATGCTGACTGGCTTGATCTTATGAGGTCTGGCATAGGCAACCATGGCACAGCTATGAATTCCTGAATACAGTGGTCCTGTCAGGTTCAGTCACTGTTTCAGTACTGTGTCCACCTCGAACCTCTGACCCTCACAATCCTTCTGCTTCACTCTTCTGTGATGGCCGCTCAGCCATGGGGGGTGGGGGGATACAGATATCCCATTTGTGGATATCTGAGCACCCCCTGACACTTCCCTGCACTTTGACAGTTGTGAGTTTCTGTCTTAACCACCATCCACTGCACAAAGACGCTTCTCTGATGAGGTCTGAGAGCTGTGCTAATCTATGGGGTCAGAGATCAAGAATCTGGAAGGCGGTTTGACACTATTTAACAAAATGATAGCAGGAGGGTCTCCTTTGGGGCTACAAGCTTCGCCACTGTGAGTTCTTGGCCAGTCTGGAGTACCAGGCATTTCCTGTGGCTTAAAATTTTAAGTATAGAACAATCAGGAAAGTAGAACTCTCAAGCACCTCTATAAAGTGGCCATAGGTTCTGGACAATCTGAGACTATTCCCCATAATTTTATGTAAGACTCATTATTTCCCAGTGCTGCTGAGATTCTGGGAACTATGTAGTTTCCAGGAAGTGTAGTAGTTTGAAGACTCAGCTGGATCTGCCACGTGCACAGAATTTGTGAAGACTGGCAGTTTGGGTGCACTCAGAGGACGGCACACAGAAATCACCCCTAGAACAGCTCTCCAAGGTCAGCAAATGTCGTCAAGGACACAGGCCCAAACCATGGCTATCCTTCATATTTCTCTCTCCAAGTCCCAGTCTAAATTAATGAGCAGGTGCGTGAAATGCATGCAGGATTTCTACATCGCTTTCTGCCTCTGCTTTGAGAAACTTCTACCCAGTTTCTTCCACGCTGTCCATGTGTCTCATGTCTGATCAAAGCAACTTTGTTGTCAGGGCCGGAGGAAAGAGATAGGGAGTCAAGGTTAAAAAAAAAACAAACCCTCCTAATCTGTCTCAGAAGACTTTGGAATAGAAAATAGCAAAACAGAACAAGAAACCCTGTAGCCAGCCCCAGTTCCCAGAGGAGGCCTCGGCTGCGAGCTCTGCTGTCCTCCCCAAGCCGCTCTTACCTCCCCCTCCCCCGGGGAAGTTGCTGAACACACACACACACACACACACACACACACACACACACACACACACGTGCGAAGGCTTCATCTCTGCTTCCTTGGTCTCTGTCCCCAGCGGTGGGTTCCACCCCACGGATCACCCAGGAGATCCTGAAGGATGGAGGCATGCAGCTGAGGTGCGCATCGGATGGGTGGTTCCCACGGCCCCACGTGCAGTGGAGGGGCAGAGACGGAAAGGCAATAGCATCGTTTTCCGAGGCCTTTCATCAAGAGAGCGAGGGGCTGTTCCAGGTGGAGACGCTCCTGCTGGTCACAAACAGCTCCGTGGTGAATGTGACCTGCTCCATCAGCCTCACTGGGGGCGAGGAGAAAGCTGCACGGTTTCCTCTCTCAGGTTGGTGACTGCATGCTTTCCTCTGGCGTGGGAAATAAGAGACTGATTCACAGGGACCTGCGGTTTTTCTTGGAGAGGTTTCATGTGCTCAGGCTGGCCTGGGACTTCTGATCCTCCTGCCTCCACATCACAAGTGCTGGGATTACGGGTGCGAACCCGACACTCAGCCCGCTACTGCTGCTGCTCATCCTCCTCCTCCCCCTTCTCCTCTTTTCTTCTTCTTTTCTTCTTCTCCTCCTACTTTATTTTTTTCTCTCTGGTGGGGTATTTTTTTTTCAAATAAATCTTTAAAAAATAAATCTATGTCACTTGCAAAGTTTGTCCTCAGGTCACTTAAGAACAACATTCCTCTGTCTCTCTGTCTCTCTCTGTCTCTCTCTGTCTCTCTCTGTCTCTCTGTCTCTCTCTGTCTCTCTGTCTCTCTCTCTGTCTCTCTGTCTCTCTCTCTTTCAAATAAATTCAACAATAGTGAATTTATTTCACCACTAGAAATTAATTTTCCTCAAAACCCTGGTGGTTATAGCCTGGGAGACTTTTACCACAACTGTCGCTCCAGTGACTCTGTGACGCAGTGATGTAACTGGAAAGAGAAGGAAAATGGGGGGGGGGGGCACCAAAGCCAAACTTGCCTGCTTCCCTTGGCTTCTGTGCAGCAGGCACTGAACCAGCAGGTTCCTGGAGGGACCCGGTCCTCAGGCTGCTCCTGGGAATCTAGATATTTTCCTAGTCTCATGACTTACTGGGGTTTGCGTTTCAGACTCCAAGATAGCTTTGCTGTGGATGACCCTGCCTGTTCTGGTGCTGCCTCTTGCCATGGCTGTTGACCTGCTCAAGGTGAAGCGCCATAGGAAAGGTACGTGGGTGAACAGGACTGGACAGGCACTGGGTCACTCTTCAGCAACCGATGAGTCAAGAGAGTCCTGGCTCACGTTCCTGCCGTCAAGGCTCAGCGATGAGTGAGCTTGGAATTCACAGATACAACAGCAATGGGGTTGGACACAACAATTTGGGGGCTGAGCTTGGCTCAGGGCTCGAAACCCGAGGATCCGTTGGATCTGGGTTTGCATCCCTACTCTGGTACTTGGATCATGGTGACTGAACTCTCTCAGCCTCAGCTGGCCTCATGATGACAATGATGTCATGATACCTCAGCATAGGGGGAGAAGAGGAACCAGAAAGAGGTTAGGAGAGAGCTAACGAGATGGCTAGGAGTTAGGAACACCTGCTGCTCTTGCAGAGGACCTAAGTTCAGTTCCCAGGACCCACATGGCAGCTCACAACCATCTGTAACTCCAGTTTCAGGGGATTAACACTTTCTTCTGGCTTCTGCAAGCACCAGACATGACATGGTTCACAGACATACATGCAGGCAAATAGTTATAGACAGAAAAAATAAAAATAAATATTTTTTTTTTTTTTTTTGGTTTTTCGAGACAGGGTTTCTCTGTGTAGCTTTTGCGCCTTTCCTGGGACTCACTTGGTAGCCCAGGCTGGCCTCGAACTCACAGAGATCCGCCTGGCTCTGCCTCCCGAGTGCTGGGATTAAAGGTGTGCGCCACCACTGCCCGGCAAAATAAATAATTTTTAAAGGAAGTTGGAAGAGGAGACAAAGATGGGCAATGGGAAAAAAGAAAGAATAACAGCAAAGTATAGTGACATCTGTGTAAGAAAATGCCACACTGGAACCTATCGCTGTGTGCTAACTACTTGGGGCTGGAGAGCTGCCCTAGGGGTTAAGAGCTCTGACTGCTCTTGCAGAGGGCCCGGCACCCACTGGGCAGCTCACAGCTGTCTGTAACTCCAATTCCAGGAGAGTTGCTCAGCCTCAGGCTTCTTGTACTGCCTTACCAATGCCCAACCACGATCCCCTGCTCTCACCCATATCCCACCCCACTGCCAAGCAGGAAAGCCCCGATCTGGTAATGCCTTCCGTCAAGTGAACAAAACCCTATCTGACCCCCAACTTCTGGGGCTCCAACTCTCTGTCGGCCTACAAATAACTCAAACCAGTCACATACTTTCTTGGAAACCAGGGGGCATCTCAGCTTCCAGTTACCGCAGAGCCGCCTCCTGAAGCTCTTGTGGGTCCCTGGGCCCCCAAGTGCCACCCTGTGTTCCTGCATGTCCAGCCCTTAGACTCACACCCCAGGCCATGAGTGCAGGTGACTAATAATGTGTCCACTACTGGTGTCAAGCATTTGGTCTTATTTAGCTAGCTTGGATGGAGAACCCCTCTCACCGAAAAATAAACAGGAGGAGATTAAGGCAGAGCCGTGACGACGGTGAGCCCAGCCATGGTGTTAGATAAGAGGGGGGACACCTTGTTGATACAATGTCTTCCTTTGCACTGAAAAGGGAGAAGAGCCTGTAAGACTCCAAGCACAGCATGGGCAAGAATGCCTCTTCCACCATAAGGGCAGAGCGGGGAGAGCTCCCCAGTTCTTTCTCCACTGTTTCTATAGTGGCAAAGCCAGACTTAAAGATCATTTTTCAGGGCAGGAGTCTAGCGTTTATTTCTAGTTTATATTATTTATTATTCACAGATGTGACTTGCCTCTTCTATTACCAAGATCCAGAAATGTATCTTAACTGAAAATTGTTGTTTTCCCACACCCAGTGACTTTTTTTTTTCTCTGCTGATTCCTGCCGTGTGCTTTCCTGTAGAGGTTCTGGGCTCCATTTGGTTGACATTTCATCCCAGTCCTACACACAACCAGAAGACCTCGAACACCGCTCTGTCTGACTCCAGCACGTCCTCTCCATTTTTTCTCTTCACCCTTGACGTTCTGTAATCTCCTTCTCTTCTGTGTTTCCTTCCAGACCAAAAAACACCACAGCAATCAGCAAAATCTCAAGAATGATGAAAGCCACACGAGGGCTTCCCTCTGACAAGAAGCTCTGGTTAAAAATATATATGTGCACGATGCAAGCCCGGTGCACCCCATTCCTGAGTATGCACCATGCAAGCCCTGTGCACCCCACTTCCTGAGTATGTACCGTGCAAGCCCGGTGCACCCCATTCCTGAGTATGCACCTTGCAAGCCCTGTGCACCCCACTTCCTGAGTATGCACCATGCGAGCCCGGTGCACCCCACTTCCTGAGTATGCACCATGCAAGCCCTGTGCACCCCACTTCCTGAGTATGTACCGTGCAAGCCCGGTGCACCCCATTCCTGAGTATGCACCTTGCAAGCCCTGTGCACCCCAATTCCTGAGTATGCACCATGCGAGCCCGGTGCACCCCACTTCCTGAGTATGCACCATGCGAGCCCGGTGCACCCCACTTCCTGAGCACCCCATTCTTCCTTTCATCTTTCCCCTCAATGAGCAGCGCTGCCCTGACATAGGAATGGCCTCACCTGCTGCTGTCCAAAAGGGTTCTTCGTGGGGCAGCACCCATTCCTGTTGTTCACAGTGAGGGACACCTCTACCGGAGGCAGCCCATCGCCCATCATCACCTTGGTGTCACACAGTGATGACATCTTCTCTCCTTCTGCATCTTTCTGCTGTCCCTCAGCCTGGGGACCCTCCCTCGCCTATGCACAGCAGCCTTACCCCACCATCTTCTGGAGCCATCATGAGGATGTAAGAAGGGGAGCCTAGATCTGGAGAGAAGTGTCACTCATCTGAGACCTGCATGGGTTTTTCGAGAAACATCCGATGCAGAAGCTCCAGGGGGATGAAGCACCCCGCCTGTAGGTGGGAGGAGAGGGCTTCTTTTCTTTCTCCACAGAGAAAGGACTAACTGTGAGTCACAGTTCCAGAAGACCCAGCACCTACACTATGAATCAGAGCAGGGGCTGGGGAAGTGGCTCAGCGGTTAAGAGCACTGGCTGTTCTTGCAGAGGACCTGAGTTCTACTCCCGGCACCCACATGGCAGCTCACAACCATCTCTAACTCCAGTGCCAGGGGCTCTGACATCCTCTTCTAACCTCTGAGGGCACCAGGCACACACCTGGTGCACAGGCATACATGCAGGAAAAACATCCAAATAAAATAAAAATAATTTTTTTAAAAAACAAAAGATTAGGCCAAAGCCAGCTTTGTGGTCTCTATCCAAGTGTGTTTGCAGCTGGGTCATGGAAGGGTAACAGAAAGATGACAGGAAAAAATTGTTAATATTCTATTGCTGGGACAAAACACCGTGACCAAGGTAATTTATAAAGGAACGCATTTAATCTAGGGCTCATGGTTCCAGAGGGTTAGAGTCCATGATCATCATGGTGGGAGCATGGTAGCAGGCAGGCTGGCACCGGGGCAGTAGCTGAGAGCTCACGTCTGAGCCACAAGGATGATGAAGAGAGCTAACTAGGAGAGGCATGGACTTTTGACTCCTCAAGGCCCAACCAGGCCAGCGACAGTTGTTCCCACAAGGCCACACCTCCTAATCCTTCCAAACAGTTCCTCCAGCTTGGGACCAAGCACCCAAGCATGCAAGCTGTGGCATTCTCATCCAAAAGGCCACACTCTGTAATTCTTCCCTAAATTCGCTTTTTTAATCCCCTAGTGGAGATTGCGTGAACAATAAAAGCAGCTGTGTGAGTCCACAAGGAGTCCTAGTGGCTTTCATTTTTATCTGCAATCTATTCCTTTTCTCTTCCCATCATGTCTCATCTTCATGTCCTTACAAGTGGGACCCATGTAACCAGCACCCACATAAAAACAGCAATGCTAGAACACAGGAAGGACTCAGTATCCCCAAATGACGGACATGCTCATTTTAAGGGTGCATGTGAGTTTGCCTTTAAATCTCATATAAGCTCTCCTGGGTTCACTCTCCTATTTCTTGGATGGAGGAAACATCATGAAATTTGACTGCATCATTTTTTAACTAAAAAATATAATCCCTCCAGTAATATTTGCCACCACACCATGGCCAGTTAAGGAGGACAAAGTTCTGGCCAGCAGCAAACACTCTGCGGCACAATCGTCTTCCCAGAGTTGTCTGAGGGACACTGCCACACGCTCTTAGGAAAATGGAAACAAGCATGTGTGTGAACTTGGTCCTAAGACCGAGCAGAAGAAGCAAGAACCAGCTCTAAGTAGACTTCAACCTCCTGAAAGAACATAGCCATGGGAGTCCAAAGTAGAAACGAGAAAGCCCGGGCTAGCCATAGAAAAGAACAACAAAGGATGCTCAGGGAGCAGATGGGAGATGCGTGTAAATACATAATTAACCAACCAGGTTAAGTGAGCAGAAGATAAGCACGTTATACAACCAACCAACTGCTTCTAAAGGTCAGACTTGGCCGTGTACTCTGATCTCAATCACCTGATAAAGATAATGGCAAGTGCTGTGATAATCTTGAGATCAGTTCTGAGACTGCGGGAGACCTCTGATCCCTTCCTAAGATGGTATATTCCTTCACCACATGTGAGAAACAAGGGTATCTACAACACAGCCTTTTAGCCAAGTGCTAGCAAGTTCTCTCACAGTGTCTGCTCCAGGCCCATGAATTTATCTGATGCTTTCACACATTGTCACCTCCTGGTCAGTTCTCTCATTCACTAAAACAAAAGACGTGAACGGTTCAACTTTCTGATTCTCATTCACCCAGGCCCTCCATGGACATTGATTAAATCTGCCTCATCCAGTATACACAGCATGGACAGTCCTCAGCTGGGCCCTTCCATCTCACTCCCATGTCGTGAGCAAGGAGAGAAAAGCTTCCTGTCCTTCAAGTGGGTGAATTCCGGAAAAATTAACGTTCCTGCTCAGAATGACAATTGGAGAGATAGCTCAATGGCTAAACGCACACACTACTCAGGGGACCTGAGTTTGATTCCCAGCACCCACGTCAGGAAGCTCACAACTGCCTGTACCTCCAGCTCCATGGGATCTGATGGCCTCTTCTGGACTCCAAAGACACTTGTGCTTATGTGCACAAACACACAATCACACACACACACACACACACACACACACACACACACACACACACTGAGAGAGAGAGAGAGAGAGAGAGAGAGAGAGAGAGATGCACAACACACACACATAATTAAAAAGAAAATAATTCTTTAAAAGAGAAGAAAGAAAACACTAATTTATACCCTTGAAATTCTGGATCTAAGGCTGAACATCCACAAGCAGGTCATAAGAGACTTACAAGATGAAGCAAGTACAGACAGACATTTTCTAACAAAATTTTATGTATCACATGCTAACTTAAAAATGAAAAATAAGCTTTCAGGAGAAACCATTTGAAGAAAATGATTCCCTTTTAAATGGAGATATTCACTAAGACCATGTGATTTCCAGCAGTTGCCAAGGGGTGAAAATGCAAAATTGGGGGGCTGGAGAGATGTCTAGGTAGTTAGGAGCACTGGCTTCTCTTGCAGAGGACCCAGGTCTAGTCACAACTGCCTGTAACGCTGGTGCTGGGCCTCTGACATCCCCTTCTGTCCTCCATGCACTCTGCACACATGTGGTGCACACACATGCATGCGGACAACACACCCATACACACGAAATACATTTTTTAAAATGCAAGTCTATTGAGAGTTGGCAGATCCCTCCGGTCTGCTGTCATTCTGTTTTTGTTTGAGACGTGGTCTTGTTCACGTAACCGAGGCTCTACACACACTGTCAGAAGTCAGTCATGGAGTAGGGGAAGCATGTTCGACTTTGGTCTCTAAATCAATTAACCATGCTAGTGACCCTCAGATCTGAACATCAGACCTGATTGCCTCTCCCTGGTAATGTAGGAGGCAGCTTACGGTGAGAAGTCTCCAAAGTGGTTCACAGGATCATTCTACGGCTCAGCCCAGTGCAAAGTCCCCTGTGCTTTTATTTCCACTCTTGAAGTAACTGAAGGGCTGGAGATGGCTGCGGCTTCCTCCTAGACTCCTCTAGGAGAAACTCCAAAGCCAGAGCCTGGGGAAAACCCTGTGCCCTCCTTGTGAAGAATGTGTCTGAAAATCCGACACCCTGGCCCCAGCAGCCACACCCTTGAGTGCTGATCACAGTAACACAGGCGCAGACGGTCTCCAGGACCAGACTTTAGATCACTCACTGAGGATCCTAGGAGCTTCCGGGGACCCACAGCACTGTCTAGACGGTGAGTGGGGAGTTCGTGCCTGTGAGCGGTCTGTCCAAGGGAGGTGTGGGCCTGAAGAAAGGGGGATTGAAGTCATGAGGATGTAGTGAGAAATGGCCCCTTTATTGGGAAATAAGTAAATGAACAAATAAAAGAATAAATAAATAAATGAAAGAAGTAATGATAGACTGGATGTGGGAGTGGTCTTCTTCCTATGTAACTCCGCTGCCCTACTCTGAACTCAGGGAATTCAGCTCCGAGATCCCCTGTGAGACCATGGACCCACAGAAAGGCAAGAAAGTCCCCCTCCCCCCAGCACAGAAAATGCTTGGCAGTTTCCCATGCCTTCAGAATAAAGAGAGGATGTGAAGGGCCTTGGGAAGGAGTGGGGTTGGTGGGTTTTGTCTTAAGGTTTTTGTGGGAGACACTATTAGAAACCTGTGCATAACGTTAAGCCTTTGAACTGGGGATTTTTCCTGAGAACCTCCACCTGCTGCCTTCCTACAGGTGAACTTGGCCTTGACCTTCCCCTCTGGAGATGAAGGGCTCCCTGGTTCTCCCTCTAGCTCGCTGTCTCCTCCCTCTGCTCCTCCTGGTGTCCACCGGCGTCTCAGGAGGTTAGTGTTCTGCCTCCTGCTCTGTGTTTTATTGTGTTTTTAATGGCTTCTCTCAAGTAAATGCAATCACTCAGCCAAGAAAAAGTCCTTTCAGATCCTTTGGGTAGTTTTTGTAAAACTCAGAACTGTGATATTTACCTAAACCTTCACTAAGTGTGGGTGAGTTTAGCCTGTTAACGCCTCCAGTATCTGTTTGTTGAGATATCGTTCGTGAGGTTTTGTCCTTGCTGGGGCCAGCTACCAGACAAGAAGTAGTTTAAAGGGGAATTGCTTAGCTTGGCTTATGGTTCCAGGGTTTGAGACACTGGCAGGGAAGGCATGCATTAGGGGTTCTGTGTGCATGTGGTTAGTTTGGTTTATGGTTTGAGGGTTTGGGCCACTGTGCGGGGGGGGGGGGGGGGGGGGCGGGGGCAGTGTCTGTGGACATAGGAGAATAAAGAGTTTGGATTCAGAATTCTTGGTTGTGACCTTGAATAAGTCATTTATTCTCTTTGGGACACTGGCCCTTCCTTCATAAAGCAAAAACGAACTCTGGATGAAGTTCCCAGACTCTAGAGAGAACTCAGAGAGATCATGTGGCTGGCATAGTCAGGAATTATCTCCTGAATCTGATGTCAGGTGGTAAATATAAAAATCCAAATGAAGCCCAGGGCACTTTACATCCTAGACAACTGGTCCACCAGAAAACACTAATATCCATAAATGCTGATTCAAAATTCTGTAAATTTTTGTGTAAAAACACTTGTATGTGTGTGTGGGGTCCTGTGTATGTATGGATGTATGTATTCATATGTGCATGCATATGTTTGTATCTGCACAGACGTGTTTGCATGTGTGTGAAGTTTATTGCAGGATTGTTTATAGTAATGAATATCACCCATTCGGAGAAGCTTGACCATAATGGTATGGATTGTTAAAAGTAAATAAATAGGGCACAGCTAACCATGTACTGAACAGCTGGAAGTCCTCCGTTGCCAAAACTGATGCATAATGGTTGCGTTCATGTGAAACCATGATGTCCCACCACACTGTGGCTTCACAGAAATCAGACAGTCTTTCCAAACCGTACATATACGACCTATATGTACACTGACACCCATTGTTAGGTAGGTGAGAACACACACCCTCTGAGGCACAGAGGCACCCCACGTTTGGAAGCAATGTGGAACTGAAAAGAGCCTGGTCCTTGGCTAGCAATGGCCACTGTGATGCTCCTGACACGGAGCATCACTCTGTCTGGGGTGATGACCAGGGCTGCCAACTCGAAGATCACACAGAATTCCCCAGCACAGCTGTCCCTGCCTGACCTCTCCTCAACCCAGAGCCTCCCCTGCACCCCCTCTCTCTCCTGCAGCTTTTGTGATCTTGGCTATGTTGACCTATCTGAAGAATGTCCATTTCCTAAACTGTACAATGAGATAAGGCCGTGTACGTCAGTAGATTATAAATACTGAAGAAGCTGACATTTCTGAACAAGTGTTGGTGTTGTAAAAGTCCCAAGATCACACACGTATACACACATATACACACACACATACACACACATATACATATATACACAGAGACCAAGGTATTTATATGCATTTATATAACTATTAAAATTTTATCTATTAAATTTTAAGACTTTGTTTTTCAAGACAGAGTTTCTCTGTGTAGCCCTGGCTGTCCTGGAACTCACTCTGTAGACCAGGCTGGCCTTGAACTCACAGAAATCCACCTGCCTTTGCCTCTCAAGTGTTGGGATTAAAGGCATGCACCACCACCACCCGGCTTAAAAGTTAATACGTTTTAAAAGTAGTACAAAGAGAAATACATTTAGTTCCCTAACTATGAAAATACGGGATTGAAGTCTCATGTCTCTAACTCGCTTTCACAATCTGTCTCCGGTCCCCAGAAGTGTCTCAGTTTTCTGTGAGGGGGCCAGCTGAGCCCATCATGGTCCTGCTGGGGACTGATGCCACCCTGCCCTGCCAGCTGTCACCTGTACAGAGTGCATCCCGCATGCACGTCCGCTGGTATCGTGCCCAGCTCACCCCGGCTGTGCTGGTGTTCCACGACGGACAGGAGCAAGAGGATGTGCAGATGCCGGAGTACCAAGGCAGGGCCCAGCTGGCGAGAGACGCCATCGCCACAGGAAGTGTGGCTCTGCAGATACAGCAGGTCCAGGCCTCTGACGATGGCCTCTATCACTGTCTAGTCACATATGGCTTCACCTCCCAAGAGGCCACCGTGGAGCTGCATGTCATAGGTATGTGAGCTTGGCACAGGGTGTTGGTTGTGAAGTAAGTCAAAGACCCAACTGCCCGTAACTCTCCTTACGCCCAACCTGGAGCTGGCTGTGATCCTGGATGTGTTGATATATCTGTGATATATCCATTCCCGGTAACATCCAGTGAGAGTGAGACTGTCTACCATCAGAGGTTAACATCACAGGCTTCACATTTCTGAACCAAAGGGGGGGGGGCTGCACATATGTGTATATTTGTGTATGTGGAAGGCAGAGGTCAGCCTCAGGTCACTGTCCACCATGTTTTCTGAGACAAGACTCTCAACTCAGCTAGGCTGGGTGGTCAGGGATCCCCAGGGACCCACCTGTCTCTGGTCCCCAAGCTTGTGCCTCCACGACCAGGTTTTCATGTGGGTTTGGGGAGGTAAACTTGGGTCATCGTTGGTTACACAACAAACACTCTGCTGGCTGATGTACTTGACCAACCTTCTGAGCCTGTTTTGATATCTTAAGAGACCCCAGAAATTATATTCACTAGGAACACGGACACCTCTGACATTAACTTCCAGTAAATCAAGACAGAAAATACAATTAGACCCATTTTCAAGTTTTAACTTTTCCTAGAACGACCCTTAACTTCTCCAAGTCCAAGCACATGCAAAGCCAGTGAGCTAAGACCAAACTGAGTCTCAGGATAGCCTCAGCTGACCTCTGAGTTCCAGGCTGCTCTGCAGTACTGTGAAGGTCAGCTTCCCTCGCGCACTCTGCTCTCCAGGAACCACGGGCCTCAAGGAGGTGTCTTCTCTCCTCAGGGTTAGGCTCTGCCCCTCTTGTTCGAATGACAGGGATTGAGAACAATGGGATCCGAGTGTCCTGTTCCTCAAGTGGCTGGTTCCCAAAACCCACCGTCCAATGGAGAGACCCTTCAGGGAACACCTGGAGAGACCCTTCAGGGAACACCCTACCATCCTTCTCTGAATCACAGGCCCAAGACAGAGACGGCCTCTTCCACGTGGAAACATCTCTTTTGGTCACAGACAGAGCTGTGGGTGACGTGATCTGCTCCATCCAAAATCCCCTCCATGACCAGGAAAAAGCAAAGACCATCTCCCTCCCAGGTCAGTGAGGGCCAAACTCCTGGGCTGGGGAAGGGGAAGGGGGAAGAGGAGAGAAGGGGAGAGCTGAAGGGAGCTGCCGCAGGCCACTTTCTGACCGACTGCATGCACTCCGTCAGAACCCTTCTTCCCCAGGAACTCTCCATGGAGAACAGCTCTGGCTTGCTTCCTCCCCATACTATTGATCCTGCTCAGTGGGACCAGCCTTGCTGGCTGGAAGGAACATCAAGCCAAAAGGCGAGAGGTGGAGAAAAAGTCAGAAGAATTGCACAAAACGGATCAGATGAGGCAGGAAATGAAAACCGCCCTGAAGACAGAGGTAAAAATGGGGAAAGCAGAGTAAGTCGGAGGTTCGCAGAAAGGCTGGGGGATCGAGGGAGCTAGGGAGCAGATAGTCATTGCAGAGGACTAGAGGGCCAAGGGGAGTGGACATCAGGCCTCTGAAGTGTGGGCCTCAACCAGAGCCCGTGCCTTCACACCCTGCTCTTCACAGTCCCACCCTCCCACACCCCACCCCTCCCACGCCCACAGTCTACCCTTCTTCCAGAGGGCGCCACTGTTTCTCTGGTGCCTGGTTCTCTTCCTATGAATCTGCTTGAGAAGGAAGCCCTAAGACACCTCAAACTCCCTTGGCACCTTAGGAGTATACAGTGGCCATGTGCACATGCTCATCTCCTTGATTATGGGGCCCCTAAGGGAAAGCCCACCCTAATTCATTTAGCTACTCTCCAGACTCAGGGGGGCTGAGACCCAGTTTGACGGACCTTACACACACAGTCTTTCCTCTCTTTCAGATGAGCTCCAGGCCGACCTGGGTGAGTGTGGCTTCTCCTCCCCTCGGTAGCATTTGCTTCTCTTTCCCGCCACTCCGGCTGCTCATCGACTGTTGTTTCTTTCAGATCGGCGGAAGGCGCTGTACAAAGAAGGTGAGAGACCAGGCGTCCTGCATCCAGTTGCCCCGATGCCAACTCCCCCTCGTACCCTCTGTGGGTGCACAGGGGGACTAAAAGGTTTAATGGTGACTGGTGTGGAAAACAGAGAGGGAAAGGGGGTCGTGTGAGGCCACAGGTCCAGTACTCAGCTGTCTTGGGTCTGTTCTGTTGCAGATTGGAAGAAAGCCCTGCTGTACCCTGGTAAGTGACGAGTGGGCATTGAATCTTGCCAGCAACTCTAAAACAATGGGCATAATACCAGGAAACTTAAACACACGTGCGCTTACATACTAACACATGCACAGTTTAATGGCTGTCAATTTGCAAATTGAAAAAAAAAAAACAACTTTTTTTGAGGCAGGACCTCGCACAACTGGGGCTGGATCACGTGCTGTGAGCTAAGGTTGGGTTTGAGCTCCTAGGCCTTCCTGCCTCCGCCTCCCAAATGCCAGGATTTCAGGTGTGCAAACGTGCCCCAGCAAGCTGTGGTCATTTGTGCTGGGGTTCAGCTATTTTCTGTAGCTAGGAAAAAGGAGAGAGAACTATTTACTTATTGTGTGTGTTTATGTGATATGTGTATGAGTGTGTGTATATGCATGTGTGTGATGTGTGTGTGAGAATGTGTGATGTGTGTGCATATGTGTGAGTGTGTGTGCACATGAAGTATGTGTGTGTGTATATGTGTGTGTGTGCTGTGTGCATGAGTGTGTATGATGTGTGTGTGACTGTATGTGATATGTGTGTGATGTGTGCATGAGTGTGTGTAAGTGACGATGTATGTGTGTGCATGTATGTGAGTGTGTAATGTGTATGTGAGTGTGGTATGTGTGTGCAAGTATGCATGTGATGTGTGCCTGAGTGTTTACGATGTGTGTATAGACTAAATGTATATGTGATGTGTCGGTGAGTATATGTGTAATGTGTGTGTGTAATGTGACGTTCACAAACACATTAGGTCACTCCTTGATCTCATCTGTGCAATTTCCATACATCCGACATTGTGCCACACGTAGGTGGCGCTGTCATCTCTGACCCTGTGGAGGTTGAAAGTCCCCAAGGAACATAAGCTAGAAACCAAGCTGTTCCAGGCAGCCTGAGTGCCCTGAGGAGGAGAGGAGTGGGCCCTCCAGGGTGACGGACAGCTCAGTAAGCGGTGGGCCCTCCAGAGTGATGGACAGGTGGGCCCTCCAGAGTGACAGACAGGTGGGCCCTCCAGGGTGACAGACAGGTGGGCCCTCCAGAGTGACGCACAGGTGGGCCCTCCAGGGTGACGGACAGGTGGGCCCTCCAGGGTGACGGACAGGTGGGCCCTCCAGGGTGACGGACAGGTAGGCCCTCCAGAGTGACAGACAGGTAGGCCCTCCAGAGTGACGCACAGGTGGGCCCTCCAGGGTGACGGACAGGTGGGCCCTCCAGGGTGACGGACAGGTGGGCCCTCCAGGGTGACGGACAGCTCAGTAAGCGGTGGGCCCTCCAGGGTGACGGACAGGTGGGCCCTCCAGGGTGACGGACAGCTCAGTAAGCAGCTTCTGGTGAGACTTTAATGATTTGCTCTGAAATGTTCCAGCTGGGGCTGGGGAGACGACTCAGTAGCAATGGCTACTCTTACAGCGAACCTGAGTTCGGTTCCCATGGCCCATGTATGGCGGCTCGCAACCATCTGGTCCCAGGGGATCCAAGGCCCTCTTCTGGCCCCTGCCAGCACTGCACTCATGTAGTGCACATACATACATGTAGGCGAACACTCAGACACATAAAATAAAATTAAAAAACAAATCTTTTTTTAAAACTTCTTGTGGTTCTGACGAAGGAAGCTAAACGCTGAGGATGGGGCACAGGAGCTCAGGCAGCCCGGGCTCCGCCATTCTCCTCCACCACAGGACACAGAGGAGGAGCTGCATTTGCAGCTGCTCTTCTTGACGCCTGTCCTCATGGCTCCACACATTAGATGGAGGGAGGTTCAGCGAGAGACCACGGTGCTGTGTCTGTTAAGAAGTGAAAGTCCTTGTCTGTCCTCCTCCCAAGGCTATGCATGTATCTAACTTCTGAATAAAACCTGAGGCCCAACAGCATCTGAGCAAGAGGAACTTAGCACCCACCCCCACCCTCACCCCTACCCCCATCCCATCCCCACCCCCCACCCCCACCCTCACTCCACTCCCCATGCCCAGCACTGAGTCTCTAGGGATCAGTCCCTGAGTCAGCACAGAGAGCCGCCTGCCTGTGGGAGTTTCTGGACACTAGAAAGTCTGAGGGACTCAGTGACCAAGTGAGTGGGAGGAGAATGCACCGGGGACGTGAGTCTCTTATTCATTCCTTGGGTGCGGCTCCCCATCTGTCTGCTCTGCTCTCTTCCAGACTGGAGGAAGGAGCTGTTCCAGCTGGGTGAGTCCATCTGCTCTCATCTGCCTCGAGCCCTGAGGTTGCTCCTGTTGTTTTCAGCTGAGCATGTCAGCCCCCCACTCTCCCCTCTGGTGTCTTGTGTGTTGGTGTTGGTGACTTCCTTGTTGAGACTGAGAGTGAGGAGGGGAGGAAGGGACCCTGCTGTGTGGTTCTGTGCTTCAGGCCACTGCCAGGCTCAACCACACTGGTTCTGTTCCCTTCTCCACACACTGGCCAAGCATTCTTGTCTGTGGGATCCACTGGGCTTGGATGACAGAACCATGGCTCCTTACTGAGGAGGCGCCTAACTGCGCCAAGGGGCAAGAACACTCAGCCTCATTTTGTGGTCGGCTTGTGACCAGCACTTCCACAAGAGAGCAGCAAGGCTCCGATTTACCAAGTCCTGGCTCACTCCACACTCTCCCAAGACCTTACAGTAGCATAGACAAGATAGAATGGGGCGCAGAGCTCAGAATGCACTGTGAGGGCACATGGCCCAACACCTCAGGAGCGTTGTCGCACCAGCTCTCCACACCCAGTTTCCTTAAAACGTCACCTACCCAGTAGCCTCCTACACACAACGCTAACTTTGAACACGTAGTTATTGGTATACAGACATTGCAATTTTGGTTTAGTCTCCTCCTCCACCCCTCCTCCTCCACCCCTCCTCCTCCACCCCTCCTCCACCCCTCCTCCTCCACTCCTCCTCCTCCACCCCTCCTCCACCCCTCCTCCTCCGCCCCTCCTCCTCCACCCCTCCCCCTCCACCCCTCCTCCTCCACCCCTCCCCCTCCGCCCCTCCCCCTCCGCCCCTCCTCCTCCGCCCCTCCTCCTCCGCCCCTCCTCCTCCGCCCCTCCTCCTCCGCCCCTCCTCCTCCGCCCCTCCTCCACCCCTCCTCCTCCACCCCTCCTCCACCCCTCCTCCTCCACCCCTCCTCCTCCACCCCTCCTCCTCCGCCCCTCCTCCTCCACCCCTCCTCCGCCGCCCCTCCTCCTCCACCCCTCCTCCACCCCTCCTCCTCCACCCCTCCTCCGCCCCTCCTTCTCCACCCCTCCTTCTCCGCCCCTCCTCCTCCACTCTCCTCCTTTTCCTCCCAGCTCCTGTGATGATAAATCATGAAGTACCTCACCAGGACAAATCTGGCCCAAAGACAGAAGAGAGCAGCAGAGAGGAGACAGCAGATCCATCCCTCAGCAACCCGCAAGTAGACCACAACATCATCACACTGTACCAGGAAGGCTTCATGTTGGGGAGATACTACTGGGAGGTGGATATTGGGGACACTGAGGAATGGACACTAGGCGTTTATGAGCTGTACACTCAGGATGCACCACCCAGAGACTCAGTGAAGAAATTCAGAGTCTTGGAGAAGAAGGGAGACGAATACAGGGCTCTTACCTTCTGTTCCCAAAACGTTTCTCTGGAAGAGGCTCTGCTGCTGGACACTCGTCCACTGAAGATTGCAATCTTCTTGGATCACGAGGACAATGACCTTTCTTTCTACAACATGACTGATGAGACCCACATCTTCTCCTTCGCCCAGGCCAGTTTCCAGGGATCACTCTATCCTTACTTCAAACGTAATCACATGGACCTCTCTCCATCACACAGTCCCAAGTGATGTGAACAAAGAACTCAATGGGCAGGTACTGCAGCCCAGGACTCTGGTCCTCCTGGGCAGGCACAGGGACCTCTGGCTGGGAGGCCTCTTACCTGAGACTCTGTGAGCCTCTGTGGCCAGTTTCTAGACATCAAGATTCTCAGACTATTGGCAAAGAAGACAGTTTGTGTTGTGCATGGTGTTATGATTGTTAATAGTCTTCCTTTCTTTTTTTGATATAAATCTGTTTAAATATTCCTAAGATAAATTAATCCATGGCTTCTTGAATCTGATGGCACATTTGCTCCCTGCTTATACACCAGTGGCACCACCACCATCATCATCATCATCATCACCATCACCACCACCACCATCACCATCACCACCATCACCATCATCATCATCATCATCACCATCATCACCACCACCACCATCACCATCATCATCATCATCACCACCATGACCACCACCACCACCATCATCATCATCATCACCGCCATCACCATCACCACCATCACCATCATCATCATCATCATCATCATCATCATCATCACCACCACCATTAGCAGCAGCAGCAGCAGCATCACCACCACCACCACCACCATCATCATCACCATCATCACCACCACCACCACCACCACCACCACCACCACCACCACCACCATCATCATTTAGGGCCATTCTCGTGCAAGTGTATAATGTGCTCTGGGCACAGTCCCCCAGTATTATTCTTTGTTTGTATCTGATGTGCTATCGGCCAGCAATGTGCTGGTTAGGTGTTTGTCAATTTGGCTCGGCTAGAGTCGTCTGAAAGGAGGGATCCTCAGTTGAGGAATTCCCTCTGTCTGACTGACCTGTAGGCCAGGCAGTGGGAAATTTTCTTGATTGATGATCAGTGTGGGAAGACCCGGCCCGCTGTAGATGGTTCCACCTTTGGGAAGGTGGTCCTGCAAACCAAGCAAGCCTTGGGGAGCAAGCTGGTAAGCAGCGTTCCTTGGTGGCCTGCCTCCAGGCTCCTGTCCTGAGTTCCAGCCCTGCCTTCCCTTGTTAACAGAGTGAGATCTGGGAGTTGTGAGATGAAGTAATAATCCCTTTCCTTTCCAAAACGCTCTTGGCCATTGTCTTAGTCACTGTCGTGTTGCTGTGAAGAGACACTATGACCAACCAGCTCTTGTAAAAGGAAGCATTTAATTGGGGGCTTGCTTACAGTTTCAGAGGCTTAGTCCATCATCCTCACGGCAGAGAGCATGGCGGCAGGCGTGCCGCTGGAGCAGTGCTGAGCGCTACATCCTGGTCTGCAGGCCTCGAGGGAGACCTTGGGCTTGAAAGCTCAAAACCCACCCCCCACTGACACTGTTCCTCCAACAAGGCCACACCTTTAATCCTTCTAATCCTTTCAAACAATGCCATTCCCTGGTGACATATGAGCCTATGGAGGCCATTCTTATTCCAACCACCACAGTCGTGGTCATCGCCACAGTAACAGAGACCCAAACCAGGACAACCAACTCTCTTAACTGAATTACTATGAAATGACCCCACAAAGGCAAACCTTGCCATTGTAAAATTATAGCAACTATAATATTAGACTTAACATAAGTAAAATTATTCCGTGAACTTGCTCCACACTTTTTTTTAACACTGCACGTGTTTCATAAATAACTGGCAATAAACAACTTCTGAATGGGTGCTATTGAGCACAGCGTTAAAGCAATATTCAAAGGGATTAAAAATCAAACAAACCTCATGATTCTCAAAATGAAAACAGCACATCTGTATTAAAATATCAAGAATGGTCTTTCAAATATTGATAGAGAAACAAACTCTAACTTGATAGCAATCTAAGCTACATCTTAAATGCTGTGGTGATTTGAGCAGAAAATAACTGTCAGTCAAAATTCAGTTCCAATAAACATGGTGACATCAACGCCATGAGCATCTGGGGATCCGAATGAGTGAGAAATATTGAGGTATTTCTCTTGTTGAAGGTGGAGAGAGAAATTTATCGTGTTACCTAAGCTGTTAATAAGGGAAATAGGGGCGGGAGGAAGGGCTTGGTGGCCAAGAGCAAGAGCTGTTCTTGCAGAGGACCTGAGATAATTCCCAGCCCCCAGGCCAGGAGGCTCACAACTGCCTGTAATTCCAGCTCCAGGAGATCTGACACTCTTTTCTGGCCTTCACAGACAACTGCACTCCCATGCATATTCACACACACACACACACACACACACACACACACACACTCTCACACACACACACTCACATACACATGCATAGTCAAAATAATAAAAAAAATAGAGAAATGAATACTTTCAATTCTTGGTAAGTGTGTCAGCAGAGGTAGAGGGCGGCTCATTTTCTTCCAGTCCAGTCAAAGCTGTGGACAACAACGGTAAGAAACACCAGAAGAAACAGTGTCTCAAATGTGCACCGCTGCTATTGGCTAGACCAGAAAACCTTGAGCATTCTTCGGACACTGGGTCCAAAGGCACGGGGACCTTGGATAAAATATCTTAGTTTCACTCCAGAACGAAGTTTAACAAGATAAAATTCATGGTGCCTGATACTAAATAAAAAATGACCAGGCAAAGAGCAGGAAAATATCCCTCTCAGGATGAAGAGATGGTCGACAAGCCACGGTTGGGTAGAACTGTTACGTCGGAATCAGTATCAACCCCGTAGAAGTCATAGTGACTGAATGTTGAATAATGTTTTTGCAGGCATGATTTGCTTTTTCTAAAGATCCAAATTAACATCTATAAATGAAAACCATGGTGAGATGGTGGTCACGTTAGACACTGCTGAGAACCCAGGAGGAGAGACGTTCTCAGCCAGTAGTCACCACTCAGTCCGCTTCTGACACAGAGGGGGTCCCACACCTGGGTGTCCTCCAGTCCAGTTTGGATCTGCCGCCACCTGCCAGTCAGGGGTCTCAGCTGACCTGGCTCGGCTCCACAGGCCTGCCCCTCTGCTTCTGTTTCACTTACGCTCCAAGGGAGCAGCTATAAAGTGGGGCTCCCAGGGGCCCCTTTCAGTTACTTTGCTTGTCACATGGAACCTGGAGATAAGGAGGATCGTTAAAGGTGTTTGAAACTCACACTGCCTGTTCTCATGAATGGAATCAAAGCATGATACATGTTAATAAAAATTCCTGAGGACTCAACAAAAGGAGTCGATTTGAGCACCTGCCAAACATACCGTGAATACACCCCATAAGCTGAGACATAGTTAATATACTTCCTATTCTACTTATCATTTTAAAATTTTTATGTCCTTTTTTTAAAAAAATCTATTTGTTTTATGTGTATGAGTGTTTTGCCTACATGCATGTCTGTGCACCATACGAGTACAGTGTCCACGGAGGCCAGAAGGGGGGGTCAGAGTCCCAGAACCGGAGTTACAGATGGTTGTGCGCTGCTATGTGGGTGCTGGGAATGAACCCTGGTCCTCTGGAAGAGCAGCCAGTGCTCTTAACCGCTGAGCCAGCCCCAAATTTTAGTATCTTATTCTGTAATTTGGAAAAGAATACAGTCTTTGAACCACATAAGCTGCTGCTAAAACAGAACTAGAATAAGATTCAACTGGAACAAACTAATTTGTCTGGTAGACTTTGTGTTGCTTTGGTCTGATTTACTTAGCGGTATACTAAAGCGGCTGCTGGCTACAGTAAGTACTCAGGCAGCAGACTCTGCCCAGCTATTTGTGGGCTGAGGTTTCGTAACAGTGACTGAGTAAGCCCGTGAACCTTGCAACAGAGATTTTTATGACCCGTTTTGTGCAGAGTCCAGAGTGGCCTCTTGTTTGTGGGGTTATTTCCCACTACACGTTGCTACAGCTCTCAGGAGCAAAAGGCTGATTTGTGAGTCTTAAGCTTCCTTCTAGCTCGGTGATAAATGCTGCCCCAGGTGTGGAGACACCCTAGGATTTATGTTGGGAACACAAAGCCGTTTCAGTCTCCTGCCAATACAGAACTTAGCTGGGGATTTCCTGAAACCACCAACGACTCACCCAGGGCAAGATGGGGATGGGAGGGGACGCTGTTCATGAAACAGGAAAGACGCAGAGGTGAGGTGAGGTGAGGCGTTCCTTCCTGGTCCACTGGCTGCAGTCTCATCGGCCCTTTCATTGGTGAACTCTAACTTTTGGACACCACCCCGTTTCTCCTCTTTGCATCCTCCATTTCCCTGGGTAGTATGCTTCCTGCGCATCTGAAGTTTGTTCTTTCCTCTGCTCCCGCTTCACAGTTCCAGAAGGATCTTGCTTCGTCCTTTTCCACGTATCACTAGGTCATATATTAATGGAACTGGAGGGATTGCTCAGCAGTGATGACCACTGGCTCTTCTTCCAGAGGACCCCGGTTCAATTTCCAGTGACTCGCAGCCATCTGCAACTTCTTCCGACATCCTCAGGCATCAAGACGCACATGGTACACAGATGTACAAGCACGTGAAACCCTCATACACATAAAATGTGTTTTTTTTTTAATTTAAAATCATATATTTTAAATAAAAACCCAGGCACTTGAGAAATAGGATATTAACTCTAACGGCAATAAAAATGGCCTTGCAGCACTGAAAACAGACCTTCTCAGGCTGGCTGGGTAGTGTTTGCAGCTAACCCTGATCCCCCAAGTTTGATCCTTGGAGCTCACATTGTGGAAGGTGGGGACAGACTCCTGAAGGTTATCCTCTAACCTCCACAGGCACGTGCAGATTTGTCTTTGTATTTGAGAATCCAGGAAAGATCCAGCAGCAGTTTTACCCATTCATATGAACCCTGGTCCTCTGCAAAAGCAACAAGTGCTCTTGACCGCTGAGCCCTCTCTCCAGCCCCAGCAGCTTTATTCGCTCTGTATTTGTCTGAATAATAACAGTGCTCTGAAAAAGGCCTCTAGAATTTTGAGAAACGTTCTGGGAAGTTAAGCCAAAACTTACATGGCTCCCCAAATTTGAAAACAAGTATTCAGATACATACCGTGCAAGAACTCCAAAATCAACACTATCCACAATAGCTAAGGGGAGGGACCAATGTCTGCCTATAGAGAAACGGCCAAAGTGTGATATCCCCACCCTGTTACAGTGTTGACCCGGATGCCCAAAGGAGGGGCTGTGGACACAGGTTGGCTCTCACACAGATCCCCAAAACTTCACAGAATGGAGGGCTGGTTGGTGGTTGTCAGGGGCTAGGCCAGGGGGACGAGGAAGTATTCTTAATTAACACTGGGTTTCTTCCAAATAGCACTTTCCAAAAGTGCTTTGGGAGTGAGAGCTGTCAACATGCCCATGTGCTAAGGCTGCTTGAGCTGTCCAAAGTGATAATTCAGTGTTTGATGGGTCTTACCTCATTACAAGTAAAAAAAAAAAAAATCAATAGAACCCCCCTAGAAAGGAAAGGACAGAGAACCACATCACTGAGTCCCGTCGGGGGTGAAACTTGACTCAACAAAGCTGAGACATGTGTGGCACTGTGAGAGTCAAGGTCGACACTAACTGCTTTGTATTTGTGAGAAGATAAAACACCTACCCAATGTTGCCTCATAGTCCTTCCATTTCTCTGGAAAAAAGAAATCTGAGGAAACACCCTTGGACAATTTGGAAAAAGAAACAGGAAATATTCTCGAGTATTAAACGGCAGCAGACTGCGTGGAGTGGTGAGGTCCGCGCGGCCTGGGTGCGGGTGTGTTTCTCTCCGTGTCTTAGCTTTTTCAGAACATCACACACAAACCCCGCATCGCCGTCACCACCCCCAACTCCTTCCACATCCTCCTCCCATAGTCAGGGCCTCTTCTTTAATTATCATTGTTTGTGTTTGCATACGTGTGTGTGTGTGTGTGTGTGTGTGTGTGTGTGTGTGTATTTATATATGCACACCTGTATGTACAGCCTACGGCATCTCTTCAGCATTGCTTAATCAGGAAATGTGTTTTGTTTTATTTTTGTTGTTTAAGACAGGGTCTCACTATGTAGTCCTAGCTGTCCTGGAACTTGCTATGTAGACCAGGCTGGCCTCGAACTCACAGAGATCCATCTGCCTCTGTCTCCCGGGAGCTGGGGTTACAGGTGTGGCTACCACACCCAGCAGGTTTTGTTCTTGAGAAGCACTTTCAGGAGAGTAGCAGCTTGGCCAATGCACCAGGCTGAGCTCAGAGCTCAGAGCGTCTTCGTGGCTATCAATTTGCCTCCAGGCCCCAGCCTAACGTATCTCCTGCCAGATGAGCAGAAGCCCAGTGCAGGGACAGTCCGTGACCTGGGGTCAAGGACTCCGACAATGACTCCCAAATCCTCCTCCAGCCCTTGTGCAGAAGGCCAGGCTGACTGTGGGCTGTCGTCCCTGTGGGAGTGCAGCGTACGGGCTGAGATCCTCTGCTTTGTAGCTGTGGGTGGACACCCTTTACTGACTCGAGGGACAAAGCTGTGACCATTTCACATGCACTTCCTGAGCACCCCTGCGCTCACGCTCCATGTAAAAATGTTCCCCACTTTCTCTTAGCTTAGTCCCTTCCCTGTGCTCCCTAACTCCATGTTTCTCTCCTCCCCGGCTCCCTCTGTCTGTCTTTCCTTCCGTCCATCTTTCCATTCCTTCCTCTTTCATCCTCACTTCTCAAGCTGTCTGTATTTCTATCATTCCTTTACTTTCCCTTCCTTCCTTCCTTCCTTCCTTCCTTCCTTCCTTCCTTCCTTGATTTTAGACTGATTTTTCTTTCATCTTTACATTTTTCTGGTCACATATATTCATATTCAGGTTTAGGAAAAGAATGTCCAATCACGTGCACATGAGAGAGACTAGACCTGTCATATAAATATTTAACTGGGGGCTCTGAGAACACCATGGATGAAAAGAGGAAAACACAGTTAAAACAAATTTAATGACATTGCATTGTTTTGACCCTGTGCAGGCTGGAGGAACACATTCTTATACCCTGGTGAGTGATCGTCTTAGGGTTTCTATTGCTGTGACAAAATACTATGACCATAAAACAAGTTGGGGAGGAAAGGGTTTATTTGGCTTACACTTCAGCATTGCTGTTCATTGATGAAGGAGGTCAGGACAGGAACTCAAACAGGGCAGGAACCTGGAGGCAGGAGCTGATGCAGAGGCCATGGAGGGGTGCTACTTACTGGCTTGCTTCCCATGGCTTGCTCAGCCTGCTTTCTTATAGAACCCAGGACAAGCAGCCCAGGGATGGCACCACCCACCATGAGCTGGGCCCTCCCTCATTGATCACTAAATGAGAAAATGCCCTACAGCTGCATCTCATCCAGGCATTTCCTCAGCTGAGGCTCCTTCCTCGGAGGACGCTAGCTTGTGTCAAGTTGACACACAAAACCACCCAGTGCAGTGTTGCTGGCATGGTTACGATTCCCCTTGCACAAAGCTCCTAATTCTGCAAAGCCTTGTACCACTCGCTGCTTGACCACCGAGAAAAATGGCACATAACTTCTGTTCCCTGAGACCTTTAGAAAGTATGACAACTTTCAAAACAGTGTCTTCTTCATCTCGTCGCCTGTGTCAATATACTTTAAAAGTTAATTAGAATGGGTTTTAAAAGATGAAGACTAGCCGGGCATGGGGACATGCACCTGAAGTTCCAGTATTTGAGAGGTGGACACAGTAGATCCGGAGTTCAGGATCATCTTCAGCTACATAGCAGGTTGGAGGCCAGCCTGGGCTACATGAGACCCTGCCTCAGAGAGAAAGTATGAAAGGTAGGGAATGAGGGAGGAAGGGAGGGGGGAGGCATTCGTTCATCATCTCCCTGTTCAGTTTAGTGAATTTGCCTTTTCTGCAAATCCAGTCATTTGTTGTTATGTCCTATTGTTTCATTATTGCTGTTGCCAAATACCTGACCAAAAACAACATGGAGAATAAAGGGTTTACTTCACTTCCTCTTCGTTATTACAGTCTGTCTTACACTGTGGATATCGATTGCTCTGTATGCTGTGAATGTGTTGCTCTGATTTGGTTGATAAATAAAATGCTGATTGGCCAGTAGCCTGGCAGGAAGTATAGGCAGGACAAAGAAAGAGGAGAATTCTGGGAAGTGGGAGGCTGAGTCAGGAGATGCTGCCAGCCACCTCCATGAGAAGCAACATGTAAAGTAACTGGTAAGCCATGAGCCACATGACAAGGTATAGATTTATAGAAATGGGTTAATTTAATATGTAAGATCTAGCTAGCAAGAAGCCTGCCACGGCCATACAGTTTATAAGTAATATAAATCTCTGTGTGTTTACTTGGGTCTGAGGGGGACTGGAGATAACTCCAGCTACAAATGGCGCCCAACGGCAAGAGTTTCCATTTAAAACCCAAGGTCCATATTCCTTCAAACCAAAGCATGGTCAGGCCTATCACAGCAATACCCCAGTCCTTGGTACCAACTTCTGTTTTAGTCAGGGCTTTTATTGCTGTGAAGATACACCATGACCACAGCAACTCTTATAAAGAAAAAACATTTCATTGGGGTGGCCTATATTTTTAGAGGTTTATGTAGCACAAATCTTAAAAGGTCTTATTAATAAAACAAACCCGGAGCCAGGTATTTGGGTGACGCTGAAAGATCAGAGAGACAGAACCAGTCACAGCTGACCTCACCTCACCAACTCCTCAGCTGATCTTGTTTCCTCAAACTGGAAGCCTCTCTGTCCTCATCTGAATGGATCTCAGCTGAACTGCTGCTAAAAGCCTAAAAGCTTAACAATGCTCTAGTTCCTGGTACTCACTCCTTATATACCTTTCTGCTTTCTGCCATCATTTCCTGGGATTAAAGGCGTGTGGCTTTGAACTCACAGAGATCCTTATGGATCTCTGCCTCCAGAATGCTAGGATTAAAGGTGTGAGTGCCACCATTTTCTGGCCTCTATGTCTATCTAGCGGCTGTTCTGTTCTCTGACCCCAGAAAAGTTTATTAGGGTGCACAATATATTGGGGGACACAATATCACCACAGGTTTGGTCTATTATCATGGTGGGACATGGTGGGGTGCAGGCAGATATAGTAATGGAGAAGGAGCTGAAAGTCCTAAATCTTGACCTGCAGGCAACAGAAAGTGAACTGAGTGTGTGGCTTGAGCATATATGAGACCTCAAAGCCCACCTCCACAAAGACACACTTCCTCCAGCAAGGCCATACCTACTCCAACAAGGCCACACCTCCTAGTGGTGCCACTCCCTATGAGCTTGTGGGGACCAATTACATTCAAACTACCACACAGTTCATTATCGAAGGAAGTCAGGACAGGAACTCCTGCAGGGCAGGAACCTGGAAGCAGGAGCTGATGCAGAGGCCATGGAGGAGTGCTGCTTACTGGCCTGCTCCTTATGGCTTGCTCAGCTGGCTTTCTTACAGAATCCAGAACCACCCAACCCTCAACCATCAATCACTAATTAAGAAAATGTCCTACAGGCTTGCCTATAGCTCAGTCTTATAGAGGCATTTTCTCAGTTGAGGTTCCCTCCTCTCTGATGACTATCCAGGACAGCAGGCACTGTGACAGCAGATGGATTCAGATGCACCAGGCAAAGGGCAGGTTGGGGGGGGGGGGCTTCTGTCTTAGGGATTGCCAGGCTGGGGCTAGGGGCTGAACAGGGAGCACAGGTCTGCAGGGTCCAGGGTCAGGAGGAGCCACATTCCTGGGAAAGCACTGCTAATGGAAGAATGCGAACCAGACAGGACACGTTTTCATGCCATGGAGACAGGGAAGCTCCTTCCTCCAGCCTTGTCACCTCTTCTCAGCTCAGGAGTCCTGCAGAGCACAGGGGACAGTGGCCTTTCCAGACCTGACCCTGCAGTGGCTTCTCTCACCACCCCAGGCCTCTCCTGACAGCATGATGTGAGCAGAGGAACTTCTCAAGCCCCAAGTCAACGCTGCTTCAGAGCACAGGCCTTCAGTAAGTGCAGGAACAAGGCTCAGTGCGAACCACCTGGCCGGACCCTGGGATCTACATCTTCCCCAGTGTTTCTGTCTGGGCTCCATCACACCCCAGCCCACACTGTAGGGGAAGCAGATCTGTCTCTGAGGGAAGACTGAAGGGTGTTACCTGTCGGCTGAAGTCCAGACTGTCCTAGAAAAGAGAATAAAATAGACCCGTAAGTGCATGGAGACAGATCTGTCTCCAGACGCATGTCCCCAGACTCTGAGCTGCTACCCGAGATTCCTCTGGCACCACAGCCCACAGCAGCCAGAGCAGAGGGGAGTGTGGACAGAGAGAGGGGCTCAGGGAGCCTCAGTCACACACCAGCCCAGTGGCTCTTCTTCATTTTTGCTCTGCTCCCAGTTCTCAAGTCAGAATCACCCTAACTTCCCCATCTCCATATGTTGTCACTACTTAGGGTTCAATCCAGTAACTACAGACTGTTGTGTTCAGAGTCCACTGAAACCTGAGGTCACAGGGCCAGTGACATCCCGAGAACAGAGCCATGGCTCTTCCCTGAAATGCTGTGGAATCTTGGCCCCCACCAGGCTCCTTACCTTTCTGATTCCTGAAGTAGACGAACAGCCCCAGCCCGAGGAAGAGCAGGCCCAGCACGAAGCCCCCGACTCCACTCAGCATCTTGCTCTGTGCAGATGTAGACTGCGCCCCTGAGAAAGGAAGCCATGTTTAGAGGTTTTCATCCCAAATCCCGTTTCCACTTGGGACCCTGACATTCAGAGCTTTGAGAATGGGGAAGAAGCCTGTTCTAGAAGAGCAGGAATTGAACACTCCTGGTGATGTTTGACAGCAATCAAACATCAGAGGTTCACACCATGAAGAGACTTAATATGGCCACCTGAGCTGACAGGAAGCCTCTGAGCTCTGAGACCCCACAGTCCTGAGGGTGACAGACCTAAGCAAAGGCAGAGCTGAGACTGGACGTCCCTGAAGTCAGCCATGACCCTGGGCTGCTGCTTGTCACCATGAGCAACAGCAGAAACAACCCAGCCAGAGGCAGAGGCTGCAGCCCCGGCCAACCAGGTCCCTGGACCTGTGAAGTCACTGGAAGGCTCAGAAGAGTGTGTGGTGGGGTAAGTGCTTCCCAGGGGGCAAAGGTGCTTGTAGAAGCATCACACACCTGCCCCTGTGAGCTGTGCTTAAGGAGAGAACAGCACAGAACCAGTGGAAATAGTGTGTGGGCAGAGAAAGCAGACAGGCAGGGTAAGCCACACTCCCTTCCTGGTGGGCGGGGATTCTCAGGGTCAGAGGGCTGACAGGCTTGGGTAAGCCAGGACACCCAACTCCTGTGGGCAGGATTCACAAGTCAGGAGCTTCCCACTCACTCCACTCCTCTGTGGCAGGGCGGCTCAGGCTGGGGTGCTCCACCTGGCAGGTGTAAACCTCTCCACTCTGAGGAACCGTCTCCAGCATCACCAGGGTCTGGAAGGTCCAGTCTCCATTCCGGATCAGGCCGGTGGACACAACCCCAGTCTTCTCCTCCTGGCCGTTCCGGAACCATCTGACTTCAATGTGTCCGGGGTAGAAGCCGCTCACAGAGCAGACCAGGAGGTTGTGGTGGTCCAGGGGCCGCGTCTTTGTCGGGTACACAGTCACCTGGGGCTCAACTAGAGGAGAAAGGGAGGTGAAAATAAGTCATGAGGGCGGAGTGTCCTCCCAGGTTGTCTGTCTGTCTGTCTTCCTCCATCCACCTAGATGAAGTCCAGGCAGGCTTCCCAAACCTTCCCGTGACGTTAATCCTGATCGCAGGGGCCCGTTAGATCTGAGGAACTCTAAGGTTTTATTTTATACCTCAAATAACTTTTCATTATTGATTTTAAGTATTTTCAATTTTTACAAAACATTGTATTAATTAAAACCAGGGAAGAAGAGCAATCCTCCTCGGTTGCGTGCTTCTCACAGACTGAAGGCCGTAACTGACAGGACAGGAAGGGAAATTCCACAATGCCATCCTGGTCTGGGAAGCACTCCCCAGAACTGCAGAATATTAACACACACTTCCTGTTAGATGCTCCAGTTTCTGCAGAGATCAGGCTCCAGAGCTGACAGGCCCCTGTGGTGATGTCAGAGCTGGAGGCAGGAGCAAGCCCAGCCCTTCCCGCCTCTGCAGCTTCATGGCACTGTTGACGGTCCTGTCTAGACCATCCATTGCAGGAGTCATGGATGCTAAGCCAGGCTAAATCACACACTGTGAAACTGCCCGCCTGTGCTGGCCAGCTCACCTCAACTTGGCAAGCTATATGTGAGAGGAGGGAGCTTCAGTTGAGAAAATGCCTCTGTAAAATCAGGCTATGGGGCATTTTCTTGATTAGTGATTGATGTGGGCGGGTCCAACCCGCTGTGGGTGGGCCATCCCTGGGCTGGTGGTCCTGGGTTCTATAAGAAAGCAGGCTGAGCAAGCCATGGGAGCAAGCCAGTAAGCAGCACCCCTCCATGGCCTCTGCATCAGCTCCTGCCTCCAGGTTCCTGCCCTGTGTGAGTTCCTGCCCTGACCTCCTTCCATGATGAACAGTGATGATGAAGTATAAGCCACATAGACCCTTTCCTCCCCAGGGTGTTCTGGTCATGGAGTTTCATTGTACAAACAGTGACCCTGACTGGGAAGCTGCTTCTCCCTGGAAATCTATAAAAGTCAGAAATCCCCTTTAGGGACATGAAGGCTTTTCCTTCAGGCTCCCATCACACATGGCCACTGATGCTGTTCCACCTCAAGGCCTGGCCATGGCGCTCCGCACACCCTGATGATGCTCTTCTGTCTGAGGGGTAATTCTGCACTGGCTCTCTCTTGAGCCTGCAGACAATTCCCAGCACTCCTCACTCTGTTTCCTCCAGACTCCCACAGCTCCATCCCAGGCAGTGTCCAGATAAGATTTCAACCCTGTCGGAAGGCCCTCTGCTTCCCTCAAGTGCCCCAGAGAGGCAGAGCTGATATTCCACCAAAGGCACCCAAGTATCGTTCTGTTTCCTGGCACTCCATGGAAGCCCCGAGAGCTAACAGTAGGTGGCGCCAGTGCACAGCCTCTGCTGAGCCTGGAGCAGCCGAAGTTCCAATGAGCTTCCCAGGAGAAGTCTGTGGACCTGTCAGGGATGCTGTGTGGCAGCTTCCCTTGATTGAAGGGCAGGACAGGGAGACGGTGAAGGCTGTGAGACTCAGGAGGTAGACAATCTGAGAATGCTGAAGTTGTAGAAACCATAAACGGTGGTGCGAGGCAAGGACTCTGGCCAGCAAAGCTGCTGAGAGGAGATTCTCAGTCTTGCTGGGCGCCTGCACGAACTGCAGAGCTCCAGGAATGGAGCTTTCAACACCCCTGCCCTCCCCCCCACCGCCCCCCGGCCCTGGTGAGGTGGGCTTTTCACTGGGGTAGCTACATTTCAGTCACCCCTCTTCCTGTGAGTGACCCCAGAAAAAACTCAACCGGCTTCACCAAGTTGGATTTCAGTTCAATCATTACTTTGGTCTGTGGTGGGTTCCCTGTCTACGATAAGTAGATGTGCTAATGATGTGTTTTCCCAGGAAAAGTCTGTCACACCATGCAGAGAATGTGGAGAGACAGCCGTGATTGGGAGAACAGAAAGGCAAGAGGTCTCCCCATCTGGGACTTCCACAAGCCTCTTCCAGAAAGTGTCCCCTACAGAGAATCGAGGCTTCGGATCCCTCTCCACCACTTTGGGCAGCAGCCTCCCTCTCCCTTGGTGACGTCAGCCTGCAAGTCTGCAGCCAAATCTGTCAGGTCCCAAAGAAACCCGGGACAAACGGCCAGTGGTGGTGCCTATTAGCATACCCAAGTGCCTGCTTGGCCTCTGGGCTCACTCAGTACCTGTGGCTCCTCTCAGCCCTCCTCACCCTGCCCCCTGCCTCTCCAGCCCCTGAGCTTCACTTTCCTCCCCCCAGCTTCTCTTTCCTATAAAAACATGCCTTTTGGTGGTGGCGCACACCTTTAATCCCAGCACTCGGGAGGCAGAGGCAGGTGGATCTCTGTGAGTTCGAGGCCAGTCTGGTCTACAGAGCGAGATCCAGGACAGGCTCCAGAGCTACACAGAGAAACCCTGTCTCAACAATGCAAAAAAAAAAAAAGAAAGAAAGAAAGAAAAGAAAAAAAAAAGAAAGAAAAGAAAAAAAGAAAAGAAAGAAAAAGAAAAAAGAAAGAAAGCAAAAAAAAAAAAAAAAAAAAAACCCTGTCTTTTCATGCTCTCTCCGGGCTCCACTCCTGGTCTCCTTGCCCTTCTCTTCTCTTCCTCTCTCACCCCGCCCCCATGGCCCAGTTCAGTCTGGATTCTTCCAGATGCTTCTGGTGTTCTCTCCCTCACGTCTACAATAAAACTCTTCTCCCCAACCACACCTTGGAGTGCCATGTCCTTACTTCATTCATCTGAAATGTGGGAGCCGCTCCCAAGGGTCCCAGCCTCTCCTAACTGAACCAGGCTGCTGATCTGACTCTCCTAAGGTATGTCTGTTTCTTTCTACTGGCCTCTGCCACCCACCAAATTTGACTCCGAGTTCTAGACTCCAACTCCTCAGCTGCTTTTCCCTCCCCTCACCCTCTCAGTGTCTCTCTGGCTCCTGGAACCTACTATACCCTCCACGTGGACATCTCTCCACTGAGACACTTGCCCCTCTCCTCTACTGGCTATGCCTTCCTGGGCCTACAGTTACGGCCCTGTTCCTCCTCAGCTCTCTCCTGAGCTTCTACAATATTGGTGTTATTTATTAAGTGGCCCTGTTTACCATGCGAGAAAAGCCACAAGGCACAACAAAACCCACTATAAGAGTTTATTAGGGGAAGGAGAACAGAAGGGGGTGCTTAGGCCTGTGGGAACGATCTTGCAGGAAGAATCTCCCCCTCCTCACACATGCGCATATGAGCCTATGTAGCTACACTACGCATGCGCATAGATTACGCGATTACACTGAGCACAAGTTACATGACCACGCAGCTCATGGATTACATAAGACATAAGGCCCTGGGATGACTAAGCATCTTGCTGGCACATGCTCAGTCATGGGGGAGTGGCTAGGAATTCTGTCGATTGGGATCTTCCCTCGGGTGGAGTTTCTGCTTGCGACCCTGTTCTCTGTCTCTCGGCTCCCTTTGGAGTTTATCCAGACCCTCCCTCCAGTGGAGTTCATTTTGCGACGCTTTCTCCTTTCCTCCTTGAACTCAGAGATTTCATTAAAGCCCGCTGTCTTCCTGAAAACAGCTTGGCCTCAGTATAGCTCAATGGTCAATGACGGCAGACTCCATTTCTAAACTCTCACAAATCGTAACAACTGCCACTGCACAAACGAATGACCCCAAATCTCTTATGTCTGAACTTTCTCTGCTCTACACTTCCAAATGTCTCTTAACTCTAAGATTTTCCCACTTTCCACTCTTGAAAATCTTTTATCTTCATGATTTCTTTGTTTCTGCTCAAAAACAAGACAAAAAAAAATCTCTAAAACCTATTGTGTGAACTCTAGGATTTGTGAGTTTATTGGGTGTGGTTAAAATTCCACAGAATCTGTAACAAAAAGCTTAAAACTTGTAACAAAAGGTTGATACTTTAAAAAAAAACTATATATATGCAATCTTATTTACTACATGTAACTTGGATTCAACTCTTGTTTAGGAAAATGGGTATTTTTAAATAGCTACCGTGTGGCTCGCCTCCATCTTAGTTGATGACATCATCAGGAACCACGTGGCTGGCAGCCAACTATTCTCAGGTTAAAAACAGTACATGCCATGTGACTTCACCACCATCTTGCTTAAAATAAGCAGGTGATATAAACCAACTAAGGCAACAGCCATAAAACTTCTTAGTCCTACTGAGTTAGGATTCTGCCACTCCTCCAGCTGTATGACCACACATGTGCAGTTCAGTAGCTAAGCAAGGGGTCTTACATCTTACATCATCAGTGCGCTGTGTAATTGCGCAAATGCACACAGAGTGATCATGCAATCAGCGCATGCATGGCGTAGCTCCATAAACCCACCTGCTCGTGTGCAGGGAAATCCTTAAAAAGCTGGACACAGACTCCTCCCCTCACTTCTGCGCCCCCACCCCACTCTCTCTCTTTCTGCACGTCTCTTCCCAGGCCTGGTTACCTTTTTCTGTCCTGCCCCCTCCTACTAAATAAAGCTCTGATACTGGGTTTGGTTGTGCCTCGTGCCTCGTGACCTTTCTGGCACAGTAACCAGTGCCGCTTATTATTTTTAAAACCAATCCTGAGCCCTCTGCTCATCATTTTGTCTCCCTTTACACTAAGGAAGCAACAGCAGGTCTCCAAAAATATTTTGGAGTGGGATAGTATTTTTTAGGTTGATAAATTCCTAAAATATACAGGTTTACTCAGGTTAACAGAAACTGCCTTCGAGATATGTCTAACCACTTATGTCTTTACTAATTGTGTTCAAAACTAGGCTTCTGGAGAATTTTAAAAAGGAATAACCTATGTTTGATAAATAAGATTTATAAATTCCTAAGGTCTATTCAGGTTAACAGAAACTGGCTTGGAGATATATGTCTAGCCTCTTTGTCTTTGCTAATTTTGTTAAGCTTTAGCTATTTGGATAAACTGAGTCATACAATGTGGTGGTTTGAAAGAAAATGGCCCATGAAGGGAGTGGCACTATTAGGAGGTATGGCTTTATTGAAGTAGATGTAGCCTTGTTGGAGGAAGTGTGTCACTGTGGAGGCAGACTCATATATGCTCAAGATATCATCCAGTGTCACAGGCTACTTCCTGTTGCCTGCAAGGCAAGATGTCGGACATTCAGCTCCTTCTCCAGCACGCTGCCACACTCCCAGCCACCATGTTCCACCATGAAAATAATGGACTAAACCTCTGAGATTGTAAGCCCACCCAATTAAACGTTTTCCTAGTACGAGTTGCCGTGGTCTTGGTGTCTCTTCACAGCAACAGAAACCCTAAGACATACAAGAAACACGCAGTCTGCGAAGAGACTCTTCTCCTCCATTCCTTCTGCCTTGCTAAAAACCATTAGATTCTATTCCTGAAGCTAGCCACCAAGGTCTATTCCCTTATTTGACCACTTCCTCCTCCTGAGGCTACCAAGGTCCAGCTACCCAAGTATTGAAGTCCAGAACTCAAAAGCCCCCTTTGGCTCACCTAATCAACACGCCCAATTAAAATTACCCACCTCACGCTAACACGGGGTTTCCCTTACCTTTATAAACTGCCATGTTCCTATGTGCCATGTCTGTCTCCTCTCCATCTAGAGGCCGTCCTCTGTCCCCCCCCCCCACAGGACAAACATCCTTTTTCCCCTCACCCTTGTTCCCTTCCCCTTCTCCCTCATCCTCTGTCTCCTGCCTTTGTCTTTTATTTTCTGCCTTCTGTCCCTCTGGGGCAAATAAATCTCCTTTGTGCTGAGAACTTGGTTTTGGGGGTTCTCAGCTGACACTTTCCTTACATTCTATAATGGTGCACTACAAAAGGATCAGGAAAGGAGGTTCTCAGTCTCTATGTGAACTGTATTTATGATCTTGTAAAGCTCCCAGTTTCTATACTTATGATTTAAAGTCTTATTTTGATACTAAAAGATCTTCAATTAAATCTTCATTTTTTTGTTTTGTTTGTTTGTTGGTTGGTTTTTCAAGACAGAGTTTCTCTGTATAGCCCTGGCCACCCTACAATTCACTCTGTAAATCAGACTCACCTCAAACTCAGAGACTCACCTGCCTCTGCCTCCCGAGTGCTGAGAATAAGAGCATGCACCACCACTATCCAGCTTCAAGACAATTTTTTAAGGCCCAGACTTAACAGGGATAAAAATATAAAATCCTAATCTTATAAAAGCTATTAACTTCTTGTAAACTGTTGAAGATAATTAAGACATGCAAGTTAATGGTCAGTAACCTTATAAATGATCAGATTCTTTAATGTGCTCAGAACTATGCTCATAGTCATGCTAAGTACAAATATAATTCGTTTACAGGGACAAGCTTTATTCAGCCTCCTGAATATGCTTTCAAGGTTAATCCTAAAGCAAGTAACTAAAAACAGTTAGTTTGTTTAAAATCAGGTATACTTATTATGTATACAGTATTCTGTCTGCATACACGTGTGCACACCAGAAGAGGGCACTAGATCTCACTACGGATGGTTATGAGCCACCATGTGGTTGCTGGGAATTGAACTCAGGACCTCTAGAAGATCAGCCAGTGCCCTTAACCACTGAGCCATCTCTCCATCTCAAAATCAGGTATATTTAATATATGGTCTTCAAACTCCTCAGAGATCTGCTAAATGTGGCATTTAAAATGTTTAATTAAAAAGCTTCCCATGACAGACAGAAATGACAGCTCCTAGAGGCAACCCTAAGTTCTCCAAAGAAATCCACGGGGCATAGGCACCTCCTCCTGGATT
Source organism: Peromyscus eremicus (assembly GCF_949786415.1). Taxonomy (NCBI): domain Eukaryota; kingdom Metazoa; phylum Chordata; class Mammalia; order Rodentia; family Cricetidae; genus Peromyscus; species Peromyscus eremicus. The sequence continues at coordinate 2,774,912 of NC_081432.1, read as the reverse complement.
GTGGTAACACTAACCACTGGGCCAAGAACTTTATCAGTTTGGCAGCAGCTCCACCCAGCCCCTCCGCCCAAGGCTGCAGCTGCCTGCTCAGCTCATTTCACATGTAAACTCCGCCCTCACTTGTCCAGGGCCATTAGGTTTCCCACTGAGAAAGGCAGACACAAAACAGTTTTCCTTGCTGACTAACTTCCCACTGAAAGATAAACTCACAAAACAGGTTTCAATGTAACGTTTTACTCTTCCTTTATTTAAAGGACCTTGCTTTGCAATGACCGATCTCAGGAACCATGGCATAAAAATGAAAGATTTGAAGTTTAAGTGTGAGGATCTAAGAAAGTAATTTAAGGTGTGTAAATACAAGTTGCAAAGGTCTAAGGAAGTGATTCAAGGTATGTGAAAAATAAGAAGTGTTTCAGATTTCTTTCCCTCTCTATGCTAGTGTTATATTAAGACTTCAAAAGTTTAGAGTTTTTGGCAGTGGTGGCACACACCTCTAATCTCAGCACTCTGAAAGCAGAGGCAGGCAGATCTCTGAGTTTGAGGTCAGCAGGTCTACAGAGAGAATTCCAGGACAGCCAAGGCTACATAGAGAAACACTGTCTCAAAAATAAATAAATAAATAAATAAATAAATAAATAAATAAATAAATAAATAAATAAATAAATAAATAAATAAGGAAGAAAAAGAAGTTCAGAGTTTTAACATTAATCAGTGGAGTTCTGATAAGCCATTAATCTAGCTCTACAAATTATTACTAATGTCATCATAGTCACAAGCTCAATATTTTAAATTTCCTTGGTTGTTTTCTAAGCATAGACTTAAAAGTGCTTCTCATCGCGCTGAAAATATCTCTGTTCTATCTATCTATCTATCTATCTATCTATCTATCTATCTATCTATCTCTATATCTACATCTACATCTACATCTATATCTATATCTACATCTATATCTATATCTGTCTATATATATATATATCTCCAGCCCTCTGGACAGAGGAAAGAGTGCTCAAGCTTTTAACCCAAAGCCATAGCTGTTGCTATGACTCGAAGACGTGAGTCTACTCCAGCTGTCTTACAGACTCCCGTTAGCTGCCTTTTCTACAGGAGCATTTTCAGTACAAATTACAAACAGTGGTAATGCTAATATGTCTATAACTTTTATCACTTTTTGTAAACTTAAAAAATTAATGCAAGCCTCGGGGAGTCACAACTTGGATCCACCTGTCACAGGTCAGATGGATTCCAGATAAGTACTCCTGTCAATCAACAGCCTCACAACTCCACACTCCCTCTGGGTGCTCCTCACGTGTGTGACCTCTTTTCCCCCTCCTTCCCCCCTTCCTCACCTCTCTGCTTCACAGTTAATATCTCTACAATGGCAGAGTTGAATCTGCAGAACGTGTCCACCTTGGCCCGCTTCTGCTCCAGGAAGCCCTTCTGGCTGTTCCAGTACTCGGCTTGGATCCGTCCCAGCTCGGTCACCGCTTGGTACCTGCCCACATTGCTGTCAAATCGCAAGTGTTCCTCCTGGTTATAGATGTGTCTCTGCAGGTACCGCACCTGCTCCATCCCACTGGAGAAATGGCATTCACTTTTCACTTGTTGCAAGAAACGTGCTGTGGAGACAAGAGTGTCAGCCGCCCAGGTGGTTCTCTCAGGGACCAGACCCCTCAGATCCATAAGTCCCTCTCCAGATGCCCAAACCAGCTGGGCATGAATGCCATGGACCACCTCTGCCTACACTGCTCTCTCTCTCTCTCCCTCTCTCCCTCTCCCTCTCTCTCTCTCTTTCCTTCTCCCCTTCTCTCCCTCCCTCTCCCTCTCCCTCCCTCTCTCTCCCCCCCCCCTAAAAGACAAAAGAACCCAAATTCTGGGAAAAATCTACCTTCACTGCCAGAAAAAGCATAAACACCCCACCCTTTTATTAGCCCACCCTTCCCCTCATTCCTTTGGTCCTCGCCTATGACCTCCACATCGCAGCGGGTGGAGAAGTTGCTCTGACATTCCATCCCCCACTTCTCCAAGTCTGAGCCAAGAGAACAAATCTCTGCTGAGGCTGTGGAGATGGCTCAAGGGTAAAGCACTTGCCTTTCGAGCGTTGAGAATCTGAGTTTGATTCCCAGAGTTCACACCTGTAACCCCATGATGGGGAGACAGAGGAGGATCCAGGAGTCTCACAGGCTGCTAGCCTAGCCTTCTCTGCTTGGTGATCTCCAGACCCATCAAAGAGCGTGTCCCAAAAATAAAACAAAAACCACCTGAAGAATGGCGGGATGTCTCGCTCTGTCTCCCACATACAGTCTCTGCTGCTCAGGGAGACTGGAAGAACAGCCCAGGCGGGTTAAAACAAGACAGAACAACCCTGCTATGGCCACCAGAAGGGGCTGGTAGTGACATCAGCACCCAGAGGGTGCATCCCTGTTATTCCAGAGACAGAGGGGCTGTGGACCAGGGACACCTTCTGATCTCACACCGATAATGACCTGCTCAGCCTGAGGGCTACAATGGAGACCACACACAGTGACTGCTCCAGCCTGTGCCTGACAGCCGCCTCCCACCTTCCCACTCAACCCTCCTCACCCTTTCCTTGAACTGCACCTTTCTAGAATATTTTGCTAAGTGCTCCTCTTAGAGCTGGCTGTGACCCAGGTCTTTGCTCCTCTGGGAATCTAGAGAGGAGAAAGTAATGACCGCCCCTCACATCCGCAGCTTAAAATTCTGAAAGCAGAAACCAAAGGGAACTGGTCAAGAAACTATCACAGAATGAGAAATGTCAGGAGAGGGGGGTGGAGTGGGAGGCTGGAGTGATGGAGGAACCAGAGCAGCTCTCTGGGGAGGGACGGTTAAGTTGATCTCAGACAGGGGAAGGGTGCTGACTGCAAGTGTTTAGGGAGGGGCACATGTGAGCCGAGGTGACGCCATGCGTAAAAACTTGAGTTCATGAACTTACTCAAGAACACAGAGGACAATGGAGCGTGGAATGTGAGGGCACAGGTGAGAAATGAGCTGTAGGAATCATGCGGAGCCAAGCACCTCAGAGCCTTGTGGTTGACTTAGACTTTTGGATTTTCTCCTAAGTAACAGGAAACTACTGGAGAAGTTTCCAGAAATTAAAACCATGATCCTAACCCTGACCCACAGTCTCTTATCTGAATTACAGTTCCAGAGAATTCACAAACCAGATCTTTTAAAATTCAATGACAAATTCATTTGTCAAATCTGACCTGAGGGGAGGGGTGATGGGATTCAATCCTCTTCCATGGTCCCAGACAGAGAATGTAGGAGAAAAATTAAAGTACAGGCACGTGTAAACAAAACCAAAATGGGCTCTACCCCCCCAGGCTCTCAGAAGAGCCTCACACACTTGGAAACAGCTCACACAGCCCATTCTCTCTGAGGCTGCCTCAGCTGCTGTGTGCTCTCAAGGAGAAGGGGAGCTCACCACCACCCCTCAGAGCTCCCACACCTGAACAGGCTGCACAGACACTGGAGTCAGGGAGAGAGAAAGACAGAGCCCTGGGGTCAGCCTCCCAGGTGCCCAGGCAGGGGCCTCACAGCCTGCAGAGGACTCACATGGATTGTCCCTGGGATGCCCTCCCTGTTCCCGTGACTTCATGATGCTTTCAGAGAAACCTTTTGATTACTTCAATATTTGACTGTTTTTGTAGTTAAAATAACAGAAACACACATACAAAATAGAATAAAATACACACGTGCAGTTCTGTTTTTAAAGAGAAACCTCGTTGTCTGGCATAGTTCAACACAATGAAGACAAGGCCTGTACAAGAGGTTAATTTAACATCACAATTATCAATCCTCTGGAGGCCCTGGGGGAATATGTCACAAGGCTGGAGATGACTGGAAGAAACTGAAAAGCAATGGCTGACATCGGGGGCCTCTCACACAGATCTCAGAGCACAGGCAGCCAGGTTCCTATTTGGGGAAACTGCTTGGATTTCATGTGAAGACTGTAGGTGGTCACAGAAAATATCAGCAGATTAAGTGACTTAACCTGGACAGTGAGAAGTCGGCCCCTTCCTCCCCGACCCCAGCAGCTCAGCACCTGAGGTGTGCACTTACGTCGGGGGTCCCTGACCAAAGCCACGGGAGGACTCAGCACCATCAGTGTCAGGACCACAGCTGCCACACAGGGGCCTCTGGGGAGCCACAGTCGCATCATGCTGGAGGAGACACCCTGAAACTATCTCCTCTCTCCATCTACACCCCAGGTCAGAAAAAACAGGGGATTCACTTCTTTGGTGCTGTGTTGAGTAAGGTCAGTGCTGAGGAGCCAATCAACATCAGATGTAAACAGCATCATCAGTTGCTAGTTAGAAATTCAGTATGAGGGTCCTCTTTGAAACCAGCAGTTTCTTTTTTATTTAGTATTTTAAATGCTTGATCCAGTTGCAGCTGAAACACTTTCATCCGGCCGCAGTGCTGAGCCAGCTCTGAGATGGTGTCATTCATTCACCAGTCTGAGCACCGGGGGAGCGTTCACCTCTCCTACACAGGGCTGATGAGACAACTGTGTGTTTGAAGCTTGTGAGAGTAAAGGAAGTGAAGGAAGATGACCTTTAACCTGGTGCTTTCTGCCCCACAGCCTCCCCTGGTAACTGATGATGTGGCAGAACGCCAGCTCTTGATTGGACAGTGGAATCTGCACTTCTTCAGCTAGGGAAATCTCTGACAAGCTGAAAGGAACTGAAGGTGAGTCATGGTCTAGTCCTGATGCAAGGGGCATTTACAGTTCAGTCCCTGAACCATTTCTGATTCAGTGGAGCCTCCAGAAGTTTAGGTGAGGGTCCCTGTGGTTATCCACAGCCCAGTCCTCAAGGAAGAACCTCAAAATGGAGGCTGGGTGTAGGCGGAGGTTTTGTTGGGACCATTGGCTCCCCAATAACCAACATGGAGACTTATTCATTATAAACACTCAGCCGATAGCTTAGGCTTATTACTACCTCTTACAACTTAAATTAATCCATATTTCTTATCTATGTACTACCACATGGCTTTGTATGTTTTCTTAGTACAACAAGTTCATCTTGCTTCTCTCTAAGTCTCCTGGCAACTCTGCCCTTCATCATCCCACCCCACCCCATGCTCTCCTTTTCCCTGTCCACATGTCCTGCCTAGCTATTGGTTGTTAGTTAGCTCTTTATTAAACCAATGAGAGCAACACATCTTCACAGTGTACAAAAAGACGATTCCATAATATCTGGACATCCTGGGAAGATGAAGGTGGGATCCTGCCAGGTTTCAGTTAAAGTCCTGAGAGCAAGAGTCCGGGGAGTGTGGAGTGTGCCGCAGAGCTGGATCCAGACTGAAGCGGTTCTCTGACTTGGTGTGCAGCCATAGAAGATGTGCTCATCTCTGCGGGTGTCAGCTGGAGGCGAGGCTCCTCTTCCTGGTGTTGTTGACTCAACTTACCTGGTTTTATATCCTTTAGCACAACACACTGAAGTCAGGTCCAGAATTGCTGTGGATGCACAGGGAGGGAACTGGAATTCTCACATCCTTGAAGATTAATACTGTTCAGGAAAAAGTGTGGCAGGCTTTCTTTTGGACCACTAACCAGCTCCCAAATCGTGACATGGAGACTTATTATTAGTTATGAATGCTCGGCCTTACATTAGATCTTATTTTCATCTGTTTCTCTTCATCTATGTTTTGCCTCAGGGCTTCTTACCTTTCTTTCCTTCTGTATGTCCTACTTTCCTGCTTCTCATGTCTGTCTGTCTGTCTGGTGGCTGCTTAGCTTCTGGCTCTAGGGCGTATCCCTCTCTTTCTCCTTCGTTCTCTTCTACTTCTCTAGCCTAAATTTCTCCTCCCACTTATTCTCTCCGCCTGCAGCCCCACCTATCCCCTCCTGCCTAGCTATTGGCCGTTCAGCTTCTTATTAAACCAGTCAGGTGTCTTAGGTGGGCAAGGTGAAACAAATGTAACACGTGTTTACATAATTAAACAAATTCCACACAAACAAATGTAACACATCTTTACATCATTAACAAAAGCAGCAGAAACAAATGTAACACACCTTCATGTAGTTAAAGTAATAATCTGCAGCATAGACACATGTAACACATCTTTGCCCAGTTAAAATAATATTCCACAATGGAAAAGTTTACATTTTCTTTCCCCATCTAAATCTCCATGGCAAAGCATCAACCTCCTTAAAGTTTAGACTAACACCGGCAGATTAAAGTACTAGCAAGTTAACCAACGACCTCACGCATGCTGGGCAAGCGCTTGCCACTGAGTTACAGCCACAGACCCCACTTGCACTTTGAGACAGGAGTCACTGTTTCACAGATAACCTTGAACTTGTGGTCCTCCCATCCTAACCTCTAGACTAGCTAAGATCACCGACCTGGGATCTAAAAGGTCCAAGGAGGAAGTTTTTTTTTCTTCTTCAGATTCATTTCAGTGTTCCAGGACTTACCATCCTGCAGCTGCATGTGGTGTGGACAGTGAGGAAACTGATCAGCCTGGGGCTGAGGTCAGGAAAGTGCTTACCACACAAGCCTGATGGCCTCAGCTTGATCCCCAGCACCTACGTAAAAAGCTAGACGCACGACTGTGATCCCAGCACTGGGGAGGCTGAGGCAGATGGATCCCTATGGCCTGTTGGCCAGGCAGCCCAGCCTAGTTAGCAAGACTCAGGTCCCAGTAAAAGACCCTGTCTCAAACAAGGTGCATGGCTTCTGATCCTAATTGACCTCTGGCTGTGATATGCACAGGCACATATGCATACACACCTTCACACACACACACACACACACACACACACACACACACACACACACACACACACACACACGAATGCATCCCCATGCACATAATAGAAATCAGCCTGCTCAATCATTATCTTTACAATCCATTCTGTAAATCCTGTGGCTAGAATGTTGTTTACTAAAAATCAACAATAGTCTTTTATTCACCTCATTAAAAACCCATCCCAGCTGATGAATAAGTTTCTAACTAAAGCATAAAATAAGTAGTATTTATTCACAGTAACATTTTATATAAGTAAAATCAGCTTAAGCATCTAACCAGCAAGCCTCAGAATGTGTAGGGTGGGTGAGCTCCTCCAGTTGAAATGCCATTCTTGACATCTTATGCCAGTAAATCCAGTACAGTCCAACATTGAGGAGCTGGACTCTGACAGAGTTCTCAGACACCACAAGCAACTGAGTCACCATGCTCTGACAACCATGAAAAGAAACAGTCCTCAAACCCAAAGGCAGTTTTGTGTCCATTAGCAGCTTTGTGGCTACAAGAAGCCTGCTGCGTGCACACCTCACCCCTACACACTGTCTGATGGAAAGTGAATATCCCCTGGTGGAGACCTGTGGGTAACTCATCAGTTTTCCTTTTAGCAAAAGCTGAAGCTGCACAGCAGAGGCCATTGAGGAATCCCACACTCCCCCAGGAAGCACAGTGGGGGGAGGGGCGGGCTATCTACAGTTGGAGTAACTGCCGCCTTCTCAAAGAAGCCAGGGGCCTGCTGCCTGGACTCTTCACCCTTTCTCTTCAGAGAGAGGTGTTTGGTTCCTGGAGAAGCCCCACGAAAGATCACCATCCACATATGCAATCAGCAAGAGTGTTTATTTTTCCAGCATGCTGTGGTCTGCCATCCCACACAAAGGCAAGATGGCAGTGACCCCGAGAGGGGTGTGTGGGCTCCTTTTAAGCACAGCCAGGGGGAGGTCCTAAGGAGTCAGGTCACTTTGGATATGTTTGGCTCAAGCAAGTGGCAATCATATTGTGCATTCTAATTGGCCTGGGCTAGCCAGGGGCTGGTGAGGGCTACAGTTTTCCACTCTTTGGCAGGCCTGGAGAAGTGCCAGGCTTTGTCCTTATTTGGTTATCACCTTGAGCTGTTTGTGGCTCAGGCCTGGACTGTATGTACCAGGCCTCCTCATCCTTGCTGATGGGGGTGTTGGAGATTGATTGTCCTCTGTTCATGGCTCTTTTAGAAACTGTTTATTCAGTCTCAGGAAACTGAAATTGAGGCCTGATCTCTGAGGGGAGACTAAGCAGCCTCTTATAGGGTCTACGCGGTCCTCTCATTCCCCCCTTGAGTAAGTTCATCATCTCAAATCTTGGAGATGTTTCTAATTGGTAAAAAGACTTTATCATCAGGGTAGTAGACTATTAAGGGGTCTAACTAGACCAGGACACAAGAATTTTTTTTGTTTGGTTCAAAACCTGAGTGTTAACATAGGGGGTCAAGCCAGAGGCATATGCACATCACCAGGTCTCCTCCAGCGGTATCAGGAAGCCAATTCCCATTGGATTCTGAGTGAGACTGCAGAGGTGGGAATGGCCATATGGAGGTTGTTCCAAACACAGACCATTTCTGTCACCAATGGCAAAGTGAGCCTCCCCTTATTTGTTTGTTGCCATTTGCAAGTGTGTGTGAGTCTGGTCCAGGGACTGATATTGGGATTCTAGCATCCTCAGTTCAGTGGCACCCAGAGAGGAATCATCATTTAGTTAAGGCATCAGTGACACAAGAGCCAACATCAGTTAGCAGAAGCAGAAGGGCCAAAGGTCCCGTGATGGCTGACAGAGTTCCTTATCCTGAAGGAACTTGAAAATGAGAATGGGGACCAGTTATTATTTTATCCCAGGTTCCCTATGGCAAGAAATTCTCTTTTGATCTAACATTCCAGGGGGGAACAGGAGGCGATCTATTTGCTTCTGTAATCACTTCCTGCTGACATTAGGATACTGTTGTCAGGGCCCTGGAAGTCTAGAATGTTAGTAAAAGGCAAGGAGGGAATTTAGAAACATCTGATTCATTGACCAGCTGAAGAGACAGCATTAACATTGGTTGGATTGGTCCACACCAGCTCTCAGCAAGTTCAGGGTTCACAGTCATTTGGAGTAGGTTGTCATCAGCAAATGGTGCTTGGATGTGTCTGTCAGCCAAGTGGAAACCTGTTGAGACAGATACAAACTAGGAACAGAAGTTAAAATTTATGGACTTATTTGGAACTTTTAGGCCCATAGTCTCAGTAATTGAGGAAGGGGAGGAGTCCCAAGGCCAGGAGTGAGAGAAATACCATCCTCAGGAGTAGACAGATAGGGAAACCTAGTCTGTATTTATCTGGAATCCTTTTGATCTGCAAGACGCGTAGATCCAAGTTTTATGATGTCTTTAATTCTTTGAAGTTTATGTGAACTTACATTTTATGAAAAGACATTAAAAGTTTCAGATACATCAGTATTAACAATTTGTATTGAAATCCATATTGTAGAAAAAGCAGGTAGCAGGTACCTGTAAAACAGCAAAAGTAGATTCTTATCTTTGAGTCCTGGCAAAAGCTCCAGATTTGGATTAAAAAAATGTACATTTTCCTTCTGTCTAGAAGGTCAGGTATAGATTGGACTAAAATGTCTTTGGCCCAATGAAAAGCATCTGTAAGTCTATATTCAGAAGACAACCAAAAGAAATCTAAAATCACACTTACTTGTGACCCAAACAGTAAGGAGTCATTGCTCTATTAGCTTGTAAGAACTCTATTAATATTCAACTCTGAATTTTTGAAATTTCAATGCAATGACAGTATGTTGATGGAAAGGAATCTTGTGATAATTTTCATACATCTTAAGCCATTTTTTATCCTCATAAATTGTATCCTATTTCTCAAAACATTTTCTCAGACCCTTATACCCTAAGCCTTTATGTTTTCAGACCTTTATACCTCTAAGAGCCTTTGAATTTATATAGACTTTTATATCTTTTTTATTCAATCATTTCTCAGAGATATAAGCAGTTATCATTAAGAACAGTCATTTTAAATCATGTTTGAAATTTATGTGTCCCTTAATATGAAGCTTGTGAGTAAGGCAAACCTGTTTGCCTTTTCTTTTCAAGAGACCTAATAGTTTAATTAATCAGTGTATTGATCAATGAACTAACAAGGTGGCTACAGCCTTGGGGAAGACCCTGGGTGTCTGATGCTGCTAAGCTGACAAAGTTACAGTGAGCCTAGATGTCAATACCATCAGAGATCTAAGAGGGATAAATCCTATCTGAGTGAGCAGAAGTGCAGATCAAGCAGCTTCCAAATCTATCAAAAAAAATTAGAGAGACCATCCCTACCCAGTTAGCCATCCCAGGCCACTGTGGTCTTCATAGCATTGGCAAGACAGCATCAGTCTTTGGCCTCCAGGCCCGTAAGGTGAGAGCTTTCCCTGTGGAGGAGGAACTTGGGGGCAAATCATCTTATTTTGACTGTGTCTCACATGTCCGTAGTCTGAGTTGGGTCCTGGCAGCAGATGTTGCATTAAGGCATCTTGCCCAGTGGTCAATGTTCTCAACAATCAGGTGGCATCGTCGGGTTGTTTCCTGTCTTCTTTGGAGAACTTGGGAGTCATTGCTAAGAGCTGGGAGCCTCTGTTTGTCATAGTAAGTTTTTTTTTTAATCAAATAATTCAAAAGCCATATTCATCAGATCTTTGACAAGTTTGAGGACCATTATCTATTAAATATATCTGAGCTAAACAAACTTAGACCTAAGACCTATATCTTGAAAAATATATCTAGCCGGGCAGTGGTGGCGCACGCCTTTAATCCCAGCATTCGGGAGGCAGAGCCAGGCGGATCTCTGTGAGTTCGAGGCCAGCCTGGACTACCAAGTGAGTTCCAGGAAAGGCGCAAAGCTACACAGAGAAACCCTGTCTCAAAAAAAAAAAAAGAAAAGAAAAATATATCTAAGCTTGGTAACAACAACCAGGCCATTGTAGCTTGAATTCTAATTGGTCTTAATAATAAAAACCCAGAGTCAGATATCAGAGTGAAAGCTGAAAGATGAGAGAAGCAGAGCAGCAGCCACTAGAGACTTCTTACCTCTAGGAATCCTCAGACTGAAAGGGGACTGAGCTCCTGTCTCCTCCTGCCTTATATTCCTGTCTCCACCTCCCTAGTGCTGGGATTAAAGGCGTGTGCCTCCACCACCTGGCTCTATCTCATGTAGCCCATGGTGGCCTTGAACTCCTGATCTTCCTGCTCCCTCCTCCCAAGTGCAATCATATTGTGCATTCTAATTGGCCTGGGCTAGTCAGGGACTGGTGAGGGCTACAGTTTTCCACTCTTTGGCAGGCCTGGAGAAGTGCCAGGCTTTGTCCTTATTTGGTTATCACCTGAGCTGTTTGTGGCTCAGGCCTGGACTGTATGTACCAGGCCTCCTCATCCTTGCTGATGGGGGTGTTGGAGATTGACTGTCCTCTGTTCATGGCTCTTTTAGAAACTGTTTATTCAGTCTCAGGAAACTGAAATTGAGGCCTGATCTCTGGGGAGACTGAGCAGCCTCTTACGAGGTCTACTCAGTCCTCAGGCCCGATCTCTGAGAGGAGACTGAGCAGCCTCTTACGGGGTCTACTTGGTCCTCTCAAGAGGAAAGCATTGTCTGAAAACCTCGCTTGTCACCATTGAATTTTAATGCAGAAAACTGAGATGTTCACCCATAAGGAAGGAGCTCGGTGGAACATCAATATGAAGAGCAGAGTGTTGAATGTGTGGGACACCCTTAAATGTGTCAGCCTATAACAATACCAACACTGTCCCATGGACTTTAAATACTGCCTGACCCAGGAAGATAAGGACACATGGTAG